>NC_092376.1:40572434-40914934 GCF_030028105.1 Mobula birostris | reverse complement strand
AGGCAAGATATCATATTTTTAAAAACAGGTAGACATCCAGAATTGTAATGATACTCTAAAAGTGGCAAATCATCATATGGTAATTTTGTAATCTACATGAAAGAGTACACTTGAACTAACTGCAATCTTCTTCTGTAATCAGTGAGGTACACTCTTCTTCTTGAGGTTTCCACCAGAACAAGACACTTAAGGAATATACAGAAAATTAGATGATTTCACAATCATACATCAGAAATGTGGTAGGTTACACATGAGAAATACAATTGTGGTTACACATTCTGCTTGTAAAATTCATTTCTACCATTTTCAATGAAACAGATCGTGTAGAAGTGAATCAATATGGGCAGCCTCTATTTCACTTTACATTTAGCACATGCAACCAAGGACAAGGAGATGATGATAGACCGGGAAGCCATCCATGGCAGAGATGAAGCAGCAGAGGGAGCAAGAGAACACAGAGATGTTTTAATGAACACGTCTCAGTGTAGAACTAAATTTAATGACTTTGTATGCATGTTCAAGTTTGGTGAAAACAGCAATAATCCTAATTCATTTGGTTTAGCTGATTACCCAATTTATCAATGGATGGCATGAAAATGTAACCCAAGATCCAGGGGCAACAGTCAAAATATACTCTCCAAAAGAGAACTGAAGATTACAACTTGTAAACATTCCAAGAATGGCTAGGAAGTTTCCATACCATGCAAGCAATACCAATACCAATATATGGTTAGCGGATTTATCACTACAAGCAACCATTGGGGAGAATTATACTAGGATTAGACCTGTTGGATGTATTTTTTAAAATATAGTATTTGCACCCATGGATCTTTAAAAAAGGCTAAAATACACTTCATTTCACGAAGAACTCCACTTTTTCCTGAGCCAAAGCTAAAATCTATTTCGCTACTGGTTTGCTAACTCCAGCACTGCTAAACTATTTGACTTGATTCCTGTGACTACTATCTCAACTGCTCCGCAGTAATTTTCTGCCCATACCCCACCACTATCTAGACCTCCTTCAAGCTAATGTTTCTGACTGTGTATGCTTCTCAGTCCCTTTAGAAGAACTTTCCAATCTGCACTGTTCCTTTGAGCATTCAGTAAAGAAAATAAACTGCAGATGTTGGAAATCTGGAGTAAAAGCAGAAAATGTCAATGGAGTTCACTGCTTTCAGATCTTGGTTTTCATTGCCTCTAGCACACACTTCTTAACTGGTATGCATTTCTCCTAGACCTCTGGAGCAGTTAGTACTGGTCCATGGTTAAGTTTCTGTATCATTGCATCACCCCCAGTCTTCCCAGTAGCCATACATTTTCTATTGTAAACATAGAGGAAGGAATTTATCATGGAATCAGTTGACATAAAACGTGAATGCCATTTCTAATTGGGAACTTTCCACTAAAAGTAGGTTGGTATTTCTTTAAAATAATTAATAAAAGAGTAAGAGGGCAACAGAGATTTTATTAATGCTGAAAATTATAATAACCTGATGTGCACTACCTAAATGTCTGATACAGGAAATTTCAATTGTAATTTGGGTGACTAGGGAGAAAATCTGCAGAAAGTGGAAAGCAGCAAGGAGCAAAGGTTGGGACTAATGGGTCACTCCTCATACGCCCCCCCCCCGCCAAAATGACATGACGCTGACACAATATTCCCTTGTCCTCCTCATATGATATCTCCTTGCCCACCCATCGCCTCCCTCTGGTGCTCCTCCACCCACCCCCCCATTTTTTCTTTCTTCCATGGCCTTCTGGCTAATTCACCAATCAACTTCCCAGCTCTTTGCTTCATCCCTCCCCCCTCCAAGTTTTACCTATCGCCTGGCATTTCTCTCTCCTCTCCCCCCATCTTTCAAGTCTACTCAGCTTGTTTTTCTCCAGTCCTGCTGAAGGGTTTCAGCCCAAACCATCGACTCTACTTTTTTTTCCCCATAGATGCTGCCTGGCCTGCTGAGTTCCTCCAGCATTTTGTGTGTGTTACTCAGATTTGCAGCATCTGCAGATTTTCACTTGTTTGTGATTGCCTACCAGTATTGTGTGCAAGTCAAAGAATCTTAAAATATACCATAACTTACCACAAAGTTCCAATGGGAATGATGCATAAGCAAGCTGCCAGCAAAAAGCTAAACCCAGCAAACTGCTTAACAGTGGCAGCATAAACATTATTGAAAATTGTGCTGGAAATGGTACCACTTAGATTTTCAAGGCAAGCAACCAAGGCAAAAAGAGCACCTACAAAAAGAACAAAGAAGATCGAAATAAATTCATCCACAAAGCTCCAATTTCTTAAACATAACTTTCTTCAATATTTTTACATTAAAATATCAAAGGAGATAATAGGAAATACAAAAAGGCAGACACAAAACTGAAGTCCAAATGGCCTACTTCTGCACTACAAAGTCAAGAAAGTGAGAAAGTTATACCAACAAGCAATGTGCTTTTAAGCTAATAATAGCTACAAACATAAACTTGGAATAGATGCAAAATTGAAGGACTAATAGAAGGACCAACTTAGAACATACACTCAGTAGCCACTTTATTAACTATACCTGCTTGTTAATGCAAATTTCTAATCAGCCAATTATATGGCAGCAACTCAATGCACAAAAGCATAGTCAAGAAGTTCAGTTGTTTAGACCAAACATCAGAATGGGGAAGAAGCGTGACTTAAGTGACTTCGACCGTGGAATGATTGCTGGTGCCAGACAGGGTAGTTTGAGTATTTCAGAAACTGCTGATCTCCTGGGATTTTCACACACAACAGTCTCCAGAGTTTTTAAGAGAATGATGCAAAGACCAGAAACAAACATCCAGTGAATGGCAGTTCTGTGGGTGAAAATACCTTGTTAATAAGACACATCAGTGACTCAAGCTGACAGGAGGGTGGCGGTAGCTTAAGTAACCATGGGTTACACAGTGCTGGATATCTCTGAACATCTCTGGATGCATAGCATGTCAAACCTTGAAGCCGATAGGCTACAGCAGCAGAAGACCATGAACAAGGACTCAGTGGCCACTTTATTAGGTACTGAAGGTACCGAGTATAGAACAGTGCAGCACTGTACAGACCTTCAGCCCACAATGTTTGCACACATTGAGTATACTCCAAGATAAATCTAACCCTACCCTGCTATATAGCCCTCTATTTTTCTTTCACCCATGTGTCTATCTAAGATTCTCTTAAATGCCCCAAATTTATCAGCCTCTTCCGTGTGTTCCATGCACTTATCACTCTCTGTAAAAAAAAAACTGATGTTCCCCCTATACTTTCCCCAATCACCTAAAAACTATGCCCTCTCATAATACCCAATGCCACCCTAGGAATAAGGTGCTGGCTGTCCACTCTATATATTCCACTTATCATCTTGTACACCCCTATCAAGTCCCTCCCATCCTCCTGCACCCTAAAGAGAAAAAAACCTTTTCTCATAAAACCTGCTTTCTAATCCAGACATTATCCCCTTCTGCAACCTCTCTAAAGCTTCCACATTTTTCCTATAATGAGGCGAGGCAACCAGAACTAAACACAATACTCCAAGCATGGTCTAACCAGTTTTATAGAACTACATTATCTCATGGCCCTTGAACTCAATCCCCCATGTAATGAAGGCCAACACACTGTACACCTTCATCACCAACCTATAAAATTTACACAGCAACTTTAAGGGATCTGTGGATGTGGACTCAATGCTCTATTCCTCCACATTGCTAAGAATCCTGCCATTAGACCTTGATTTGACTTGAGAACTTTGATATGAAATGTATCACTTTACTGGATCAAATTCCACCTGCCACTTCTCAGCCCAGCTCTACACCCTATGAATGTCCCATTGTAACCTACTACAATTGCTACACTCTCCACACCACAAGCCTCATGCCATCTCAAAACTTAATGCCGTACCCTTCTACTTCCTCATCCAAATCACTTATAAAAATCACAGAGCAGGGGGTCCCAGAATAGATCATTAGTCACTGACCTCCACGCAGAACACACTCCATCTACTACCACTCTCTGCCTTCTGAGGGCAAGCTAATTCTGAATCCACACAGCCAAATTTCCACGGATCCCATGTCTCGTGACTTTCTGAATAAGCCTACCATGGGGAAACTTGTCGAACACCTTACTAAAATTCATATAAACCCCAACGACTGCTCTACCTTCATCAATTTTGTTTTGTCACTTCCTCGAAGAATTCAATCAGGTTTATGAGGCATGACCTGCTCCTCACAAAGCCATGCTGACCATCTGTAAGCAAACTTCTCCAAATGCTCTTAACTCTCCAACAGTTTGCCCACCACTGATTTAAAATTTACTAGTCTATAATTCTCAGGATTATCCCCATTACCTTTCTTGAACAAAGGAATAACATTTGCCACCTTCTAATCTTCTCGTAGTACTCCTATGGCCATTGAAGATGCAAAGATAGTCGCCAAACATGCAAGTTCAAGGCTGAAGGGACCTCTTTCACTGCTTCCCATCGTGACCTGGAGTATATTCCACCTGGTCCTGGAAACGTTCTATCTTAATGTTTTTCAAAAGTCGCAGCACATCTCCTTTATTGATGTTGACACATTCCAGCACATTAGTCTTTTCTTCTCAGAACTCACATTCCTAAAGGTTACTCTCACTGGTGAATACTATAGCAAAGTTTTCATTTAACGACCTCCTCTAAATCCTCTGACTCCAGGCACAAGTCTACTCTTTTATCCATGATTGGTCCTACCCTCACTCTAGTCATCCTCCTGTTCATGTACATGCAGAATGCCTTAAGATTTTCCTTCATCCTACTCATCAAGGCACTCTCATATGTCTCCCAAGTCCCTTCTTAAGCTCCTTCTTGGATCCTTGCTTCCTAAACCTTAAGTATGCTTCCTTCTGCCTCTTGACTAGGTATTCCACATCTTTAGTCAACCATGGTTCCTACATCCTACCATCCTTTTCCTGTCTTAATGGGACAAATTTGTTCAAAATCCCAAGCAAGCACTCCCTAAACAACCTCCACATTTTCATTGTTCATTTCCCCCAGTACATCTGTTCACAATTTACACTTCCAAGTTCCTGCCTAATACCATTGTAATCAGCCCTCCTCTAATTAAATGTCTTCCCATACATCTGTCCAAGACTAGGTTAAAGATCAGGGAATTGTGGTCACTGTTTTCAAAATGCTCACCTATTGAGATATCTGCCGCCTGACCAGGTTCTTTGCTTAGTACTAGATCCACTATGGCCTCTCCTCATATTGCATCAGGAATTCTTCCTGGGCACACCTAACAAATTCTGTCCCATCTACATCTTTTGCAAAGTCACCCTTGACAACAACCCTGTTAATTTTATACCTTTTCAAAATTTGCCTCCCAATCTGCTCCCAACTTCCTGAATGGAAAAGGTGACCCAAATACTAGAATTAAATAGAATTTACAAGGATAGCCAATGCAGAAAAATACTTTAAAATTCACTTACCTTGATCGCTGGGTAATACTGACTTTGACAGCATTGATCGTAGGACAGGGTATGGCATAAAAGCAAACAGAGAAACCAATCTCACTATATTAAAAAAAGCAAAATTAATCAAACATTAATAGAGAACAGTCAGCTTACATTTGTTGTGGAGGTTCAACTTTCACTTCTCTTTAATAATATACATCTACTGCGATATCATTAAAGTGAATTACAAAGATTAATTTAAAGGGGAGTCAAAAAAATTGTATGTGCCTCACACATTAATAATAGTAACTATTCAATTCAGCCTATCTTGTTTCTCAATTTTTCTGCCAAAATGTTTCATTTGTTTTTTTGCATTAAATTTCACCTCCAATCTGTAATGTTATCTATATCTTCTTACAATCTAATGTTATCCATTTGGTGTCACATGATACACACAATAGCACACTGATAGGTATGACTTGGAAATGGTTATACAAGAAGTAAAGCACTCATCTGCACGGACCCCTGATAAACAAAATCGAGTAGTTTTCATCCAGGGAGGAAGAAAGACGTGTTATTAAGTCAATTTCTCACCAACACTCCCAATAATTTCAAATCTCAGCTCGCCTGCTCCCCCAACCCCGTCCTTGCACACACCTCTCTCTTTTCCACAACTTTCCCACATCCACCACCACTCTGATCACCCAGTTTCTTTCCCTCCCCCACATAATACATCACACATTCGCCTCCCATTGGGTCCCTTAAACCCTCCCCCCACTGTACCCGTCTCTCCAACATCACTTCCTTATTTGGTTCCATTCTTCAGCTTCCTTTCTTATCAGATTCCATAATCTGCAGTCGCTTGTTATCTCCCCTTTTCTCCTCCTAGTCTCTGTAGCTAACACTATCCATTCCCTCTCTCACGTGTCTCTATCTGGCAATCAGCCCTCCTCACCCAAAGTTACTTACTGGTTGTTATCCTCTTTATACTGGCCACCTCCTCACTATTCGTTCAGTCCAGACTTTCTCCCCTGAAAATGTTGACTCTCCATTTCCTTCCACAGATGCTGCCTGACTTGCTCAGTTCCTCCTCGAGCTTGATTTTACTTGTCTATTTCCCTTGGCTTTAGCTCTAACAACCACCTTTGGAAAACTTTGTCGAATGCCTTCTGAAAATCTATGACACGATTATGACATTCCCTTCAGTAACCTGGGTTACAGTGGCATGCAAAAGTTTGGGCACCCCTGATCAAAATTTCTGTTACCGTTAACTCAGCTGGGGCTCAAACTCACGACCTTCAGGTTGCTAGTCCAATGTCTTAACCACTTGGCCACATGCCCACACTGAATTTAAACTATAATACAATGCCTACAGAAGATTTGAAATTATCCTAAAAATACCCCAGCTTGTTTTTTAGAACTGGGTAAAACAGTATCAAAACAAAGTGAAAAATTTTCAATTTTTAGAAAATGGAAGTCATCCTGTAAACTTTAATAATAGCATGTTGATATCAGTGTAGATCAGATGAATCTGGAAATACTCCAAAAATTACTGAACTTGGGGAAATTTTTATATGCTTGTCACCCATTTTCCATTGGAAAGTGAATAAATGATAGACAAGGCTGTTGGGGTGTTGGTTCACTTGTTCACCCATTTGAGTAAACTTCGAGGTAGATGAGATATGGTTCATGAAAATCAAAAAGAAACAGCAGATGCTGAAAATCTGATAAAAATAAAAATGCCGGCAAAATTCAGCAGGTCAGGCAGAAAGAGAACCTGTGCAAAAGTAAAGTGTGAGGGTGACGCAAGGTGAGTGGAATGGATTAGGTGTTAAGTTAAGGGAAAGACCTATAGGATTGTGATCTCACGGTTGCTACTAGTGTCACGTGCTAAGGAGGCCAGAAATAGGAGGATATTGCAGTTTAAAACATGGTTATGGAGGTGGTGCAGGAAAGGAGGGCTTCATATTTTTGGATCATTGGTTTCTCTTCCAGGGAAGGCAGGACCTGTACAGGGTGGACAGCTTGCACCTGAACACTAGGGAGACTAATATCATTGCAGGAAAGTTTGCCAGTGCTGCACAGGAGGAGTGTTGGTGTTAAATTAGATTTGTAGGGGAATGGAACCAGAGCAGATAATGGATTGGTCATAGGGAGAAGTGTTGTTAAGCCTATATTCAAAGTCAGGAATCAAAAGGTTGAGTGTGGCGGGACATATTCTAAGGCATGTATACTTCAATGCAAGAAGTATTGCAGGAAAGGGAGATGAGTTTACGGCATGGATCAGCACATGGAATTATGATATCGTAGTCATTGGTGAAACTTGGTTGCAGGAGGGGCAGGACTGGCACCTCAATATACTGGAGTTCCATTGTTTTAGATATAATAGAACGGCAGGAATTAAAGGAAGAAGAGATAGCATTATGAGTCAGGGAAAATGTCAGGGTAGTGCTCTGACAGGACAGACTGGACAGCTTGTATACCGAGGCTATATGGATGTAACTGAGAAATAAAAGGGAATAGACCACCTAAAGTCAGCAGGGTTTTGAGGAGCAAATTTGTAGAGAGATCACAGACCGTTGCAAGGAAAATAAGATTGTGATAGTAGGTGATTTTGACTTTCCACATATTGACTGGCACTCCCATACTGCAAAATGGCTGGATGGGAAAGTGTTTGTCAAATGTATTCAGGAAAGTTTCCTTTATCATTTCCAACTAGAGAGAGTGTGATACTAGATCTTCTATTAGGGAATGAGAGAGGGTAAGTGACAGAAGTTTCTATAAGGGATCACTTAGCTTATAGGTAACACAATGCCATTAGTTTCAAAGTAAATATGTAAAAAGATTGGCGTGGTCTGCCAGCCGAGATTCTAAATTGGAGAAAGGACTACTTTTATGATATCAGAAAGGATCTGGCAAATGTGAATTGGGATAATTAGGGAAAAGAATAGGTCTGGTCCTCAGGTTGTGATTCACAATTGAAGAAAGGCCTACTTTGATGGTATCAGAAAGGATCTGGCAAGTGTGGATTAGAAAAGGTTGTTTTCTGGAAAGGTACATCTGGCAGGTGGGAAGCATTCAAAGGTGAAATTTTGACAGAGCAGAGTTTGTATTTTTCTGTCAGAATAAAGGGGAAGGACAACAGGTTTATAGAACCTTGAATTCAAGCCATATTATGGCTTGGTTAAGAAGAAAAAGAAAGAGGAGGTACCTAGCAGGTATAGGCAGTAAGGATCATATAAGATACTTAAGGATTATAACAAATGCAAGAGCACACTTGAGAAGGAAATTAGGAGAAAGAAGGCATGAGGTTGCCCTAGCAAAAAAGGTGAAGGAGAATCCCAAGGTTTTACAGATTAAGAGCAAAAGGATTGCAAGGGACAAAATTGGTCCACTTGAAGATCGGAGTGGCCATCTATGCATGGAGCTGAGAGATTTGGGGGAGATCTTAAATGGAATTTTTGCATCTGTATTTACTCGGGAGATGGATACAGAGTCTATAGGAGGGAGGCAAACCAGCAGCAAGGTCATGGGCTGTATACAGATTACAGAGGAGGAGGTGTTGTCTATCTTGAGGCAAATTAGGGTGAATAAATCCCCAGAGCCTGACAAGGTGTTCCCTCAGACTTTGTGGAGGCTAGTGTAAAAATTGTAGAGGCCCTAGCAGATGTATTCAAAATGTCCTTAGCATCAGCTGAGGTGCTGAAGGATTGAAGGTTAGCTAATGTTGTTCCATTGTTTAAGAAAGGCTCTTAAAATAAGATGGGAAATTATAGGCCGGTGAACCTGACATTAGTGGTGGGTAAGTTATTGGAAGATGTTCTAAGAGACTGGATATACTGTATAAGTATTTGGATAGATAAGGACTGAGTAGGAATAGTCAACATCGCTTTGTGCATGGTAGGTTGTATCTAACAAATCTTTTTAAAGTTTTTAAGAGGAAGTTGCCAGGAAAGTTGGTGAAAGCAAGGCAGTGAATGTTGTTTACATGGACTTCAGCAATGTCCTACATGGGAGGCTGGTCAAGAAGGTTCAGTTGTTTGACATTCAGGATGAGGTAGTAAATTGGATTAGTGATTGACTTCACAGAAGAAGCCAGAGAGTGGTATTGGATGGTTACCTCCCTGACTGGAGACCTGTGACAGGTGGTGTACTATGGGGATCGGTTCTGGGTCCATTGTTGTTTGTCATCTAGACCTATGATCTGGATGATAATATGGTAAACTGGATCAGCAAATTGTGGATGACAATGAGGAAGGCCATCAAAGTTTGCAGTGGGATCTGGACCAGGTGGAAAATTGGTCTGAAAAAAGGCAGGTTGAATTTAATGCAAACAAGTGTGAGGTGTTGCATTTCAGGAGGACAAATTAGGACTTACATGGTGAGCGGCAGCACACTGAGGAATGCAATAGAATAGACAGATCTGGGAATACAGATCCTTTAATTCCTTGAAGGTGGCATCACAAGGAGATAGAGTAGTAAAGAGAGCTTTTGCCTCACTGTCCTTCAAATATCAAAGTATTGAGTTTAGGAGTTGGGATGTTATGTTGAAGTTGTACAAGACATTGGTGAGGTTTAATCTAGAGTACTGTGTGCATTTCTGGTCTCCTACCTACAGGAAAGATACAAGATTGAAAGAGTGCAGAGAAATTTTACAAGGATATTTGCAGGACTTGAGTTATAGGAAACTGAAAAGTTAGTGTTCTGAAATATTAACACCATTTGCAGCCTGCAAGTGTTGCCACGCTTCTGGCACTAACATTACATACCCACAACTCACAAACCCTAACCGTATGTCACTGGAATATGGGAGGAAACCAGAGGACCCGAAGGAAACCCACGTAGTCACACGGAGAACATACAAATGCCTTACAGACAGCGGTGGGAAGTGAGCTCTAATCTTACAGCTATGCTTCCATTCCGCCCTGTGCTGCCCGATCTGCTACGTGTTTCTAGCATTTTCTGCTTTTTACTTAAATAGGAATTCAACATTCAAATTCAAAATGAAAAGTAGGTGTTTTATACTCGAATGGGATTTTTGGCTGGAAGGAATTTTATCACATAGAAATAATCACATCCTATGTCCTTTTCTTAATTATGTTCAGTCACTTGTTCCATGGCAAATGTAGTAGCCAACCGTACATAGGAGGAATTCTGCAGATGCTGGAAATTCAAGCAACACACATCAAAATTGCTGGTGAACACAGCAGGCCAGGCAGCAGCTCTAGGACGAGGTACAGTCGACATCTCGGGCCGAGACCTTTCGTCAGGACTAACTGAAGGAAGAGCTAGTAAGAGATTTTAAAGTGGGAGGGGGAGGGGGAGATCCAAAATGATAGGAGAAGACAGGAGGGGGAGGGATGGAGCCAAGAGCTGGACAGGTGATTGGCAAAAGGGATATGAGAGGATCATGCGACAGGAGGCCCAGGGAGAAGGAAAAGGGGGAGGGCCAGAAAAAAAACCCAGAGGATGGGCAAGGGGTATAGTCAGAGGGAGAAAAAGGGAGAAAAAGGGAGAAAAAGGGAGAAAAAGGGAGAAAAAGGGAGAAAAAGGAGAGAGAGAGAGAGAGAGAGAGAGAGAGAGAAAGAATGTGTGTATATAAATAAATAACAGGATACGAGGGGGAGGTGGGGCATTAGCGGAAGTTAGAGAAGTCAATGTTCATGCCATCAGGTTGGAGGCTACCCAGACGGAATATAAGCCAACTGTACATGGCCAGTTTCTACAAAAGTTCAATAGTCACTGTCTGTTGACTAACTGGGATACCAACAGAATTCCCTGTTCTCTTTAAAAAAAATATGAAGAAATAGTTTATTTTTATCTCAACAGATGCAAAGAGACCTCAGTTTCTATTCTCACATAAAAGACAATACCTCCAAAAAATGTAGAACTCTCATGGTATAACACTGAAATTATGAAATCTAGGTGGAGGCAGGAAAGATCTCCCAATTTTACAACACTGAGATGAAAATGCTGTGAACCAAGCAAACCCAACAGATACTGCTTAGGGCAACAGAATAACTTCTTTTGCAATTAAATATTGTATCATCTACAGTAGCTAAGTTATTATTCCAATTTTGGTACATTTGTGCTTCATTTTCTCAAGCTAAAATTAGAAACACTTTGCATCAGGAAATGCAACATTTGGTTTTACCATCAAATTTTAATTAATTCATTGCAAACTGCATCATTGCAAAATCTTTAATGGAAACTATTTTCCCTAATTCAATTTTCCTTGCCCTTTATTTTCAAACACCTAATATGTTGTTTTCAATCACCTAAGAAAAACTAAGCTTGGTTAAAACTAATCAGGCATTTTCCCTAATGTAATCAGTGGAACAAAATAACAATTTATCATCTGAAAACTTAAGATTTTCAGCTTAGGTGTTGAAAATTTCAATGAGATCTGTATGTATTTTCTGCACAATGAGTGAAGGCAGCTGCATTTTGCCAATCTACTGATGAATCTGCATGACTAACATCCTTCGAATGATTTTATTCCAGTTGTGCCTTAGGTACTGAATTTTTTTTTAAATTGCAGATGCTGGAAATCTTCAATAAAAAGAATGGTGGAAACACTCAACAGATCAAGCATCATCTGTGGAGAGGCAAACAGTTACAGTTTCTGGTTGAAGACCCCTATGCCTTAGACAATGTGTACAGCATTCCATTCTGGAATATAATAATGTTATTTATAAAAACTTGCTTCCTAGTTATGCTACCAATGCTAAACTTTGATGGAGTAAAATCAGTATTTGACAAAAATACAACATAGAAATGAAGTAAATCCATATGCCACGTAAAAGTTCATTTTTGCTGATTTGTTTATGTCAAGTGTTTAGTACCAAAAACACATCATGTGTATCTTTTTATTTCCTCTATACATCTTACAAATCATTTCATTATTATTTTATCCTAACATGTACTAATCACAGTTCTCTCCAATGTTATATGTTGGCAAAGCAGAGCTGATGGGCCCAATAGCCTAATTATGCTCCTATGTTTTATGGTCTTATCATCTCCATGAATTTTCCTGACCTATGTTCATCTGCAACAGCCTGTTGCTCCTTCTCCTCACAGGTTACTCAGTATCAATTTTTCCCTTTCAATTATAATGTGAAATTTGGTGTCTCATCCACCCCATCACCTTGGCATCACTAGTATTTCTATGTTTGAACTGCATAGCCTTGGAGAATTTAATTAAACAAAACTTGGTTGTCTTCTCACTGTTCATTAGTGATGTTGTGGAAACTGCACTTGATAGTAAAAGAACAGATCTTTATAAAAGAATATCAAGAGAGTAATTTTTCCACCAAGTGCACATTATATATAAAGTCAGTGGCCACTTGACAGGAAGGTGACAGCAGCTCAAGTAACCACTATTACAACAGTGGTGTACAAAACAGCATCTAAATGCACAACAGTCGAACCTGCAAGTGGATAGGCTACAGCAGCAGAAAACCACACCAGGTTCCACTCCTGTTCCTAATAGATTGGCCTCTAAGTGTGTATATGTGTGTTCCATGGCAAAATTTGGAAGTTGCATAGTACGTTGGTTCATTTTTACCCAAGTGAAAGGCAGCAGCTGTCAGTTATCTTTAGGTTTCCTGTGATTTACACGGGGTGATTGATAAGTTTGTGGCCTAAGGTAGAAGGAGTCAATTTTAGAAAACCTAGCACATTTATTTTTCCTACATTTACACACTTAGTCCAGCAGTCGTTGAGCATATGGATCCCTTCTTCGTAGAAATCGGCATCTTGGACCTCCAGCAAGTGGTCCACAGCAGGGGTGATTGAGAAGTTTGTGGCCTAAGATAGAAGGAGATTAAGTTATTAACTTCAAGCTTTCTGCATAATCACTCAAAGAGTTGAACTGCACGTGCATGTAACAAGAGCTGTATAACTCATCTCCTTTGTAGGTGACTTCTACAAAGAAAGGATCCGTATGCTCCACGACCGCTGGACTCTGTGTGTAAATGTAGGAAGGGACTATGTTGAAAAATAAATGTGCTAGGTTTTCTAAAATTGACCCCTTCTACCTAAGGCCATGAACTTATCAATCACCCCTTGTACTTAAATTTCAGTGTTCTGTTTAATTAAAAAATTTAACTTGTGGTTTTCATTAGCTCTAAAAATCATTTTGGTTTGTATTAAATGCTGTAACACTTACACAATTAATTTGCGATTTATAAGTTCTGGAGTTGCAACTGCAGTTATACGAGCACAGGCTATTTTAGAAATTGTACAGTCAAAACAATAGGAATCCTATGAAGGAACTAGGGGGCAACTTAAATACAGTTTTGAAAAGTAACCCTTTTAATGTTTTATTCTTATGTAAATTCTTTGTAGCCATGATATTTAATTCCATAAATAATAAAAAAATGTTTAACATACCCAAAAACATGAGCAGAGTAGTTGTGGCAAAGGAAGCCAAGATCATTCCTCCAACAAAGGAAAATATTCCAATAGAGACTATAAAGGTATCCCGAAGATGATAGGAGAATATCGTCACTCCACAAAAACTCAGCAAGAAGATGCCTAGGTCAGTTGCAGAACCAGCTCCAATCAGGATTTCATTCCAACAAAGAGGTACATTTAATTCATAGAGAGTATAAAGTCCTAAAGCACCAAATTCAGCAAGAGCAAAAGTTGAAAGAGCAAGAAGCAACAGACCAATATGGATACTTTTTCTAAAATCAGAACTGGTAAAAATAATTAAGATTCTAGATAATAGTTCTTTGAATTTATCACAGAATGATATCTGGTTTTGCTCATTTCTTGACATATGAGTATGTTCTTCAAAGAAAAAAATAATATAAATAATATTGGCCAGATTAATCAAGGCAACAGTCAGGAATGGCCAAATAAAGCCTGCTGCCTTCAAAAGGTATCCAGATGACAGTGCCCCTATGCCACCCATTACTCCTAAAATCATATCAAGCAAGGCCATGCGCATATTCTTCTGCTTATTTGAAGAAACATCTGCCACATAAGCAAATGCTGCAGCAAGTAAAGCTGGGAAACCACCAAAACAGGAAGCAAGAATTGCTGATGGAAAAAGGACATAAATAGACCAAGAAAAATAGGCCACCGCTAAATCAGCTAGGCTGTTAATCAGAGCACCAATTGAAGGGAAGAGGACAAATAGTTTGCGTCCATAGCGATCGCTGAATCCACCCAATATCAAGGTAACTATTAGGCCAGGAAAAAACACACTTAAATTCAGATACATAAAATAGCGAGAAGATTTTTCCTGAACCACCTAGAAAAAAAACACAAAGAATCAAAATAGGCACAATGCAAACCGTTTCGCAAAAAAAAAGCATTTCAATTAAATTGAGAAACTATATCTGTTCATTATCTATGTATGGCATTAAGTTATAATTTCAAAAATAGTACCATGAAATAGCCAACATAACAGCATCTGTGCATTCTCTTTCATATCTGCAATTCAGTTTCCAATGTCAATGGAACCAAACATAGTGAGCAGAGTATAATGTGCCACTACTACCATACAGTGCTACCAACCAGGGACAAATTTCTTGGCAGAGACTTCCTTTTTTTTGGTCACGAACTGAAACGAAGTTACTAGAAAGAAATCAATGTTTCCACCATTGCAGACATCTGTCTCATTATCTAGTCTATATCAAATTCGCACTTAAATTCCACTGACATATAATTTTGCCCTTATTATATAATAAACTGAAAATAAGTCTTCTGTTGGGTTCAGTTTAATTTTACTTAATGTAATTTGGGACTGGAAGTACTAGTTTATCCTAATGTTATATGTCAGACAGAGTGATATGGAATTCGCATTGACAACGCATATATTTGGCAAGTATAGAAATAAAGTAACTTAGTGGTTCCTAAGCTTTTTTGAGTTACTACCCCCTTGGCTCCCAGACCATTCTCTCTTTCTAGCCATTATACAGAACTATAAAGAACCTTGACTTACAATGCACAGTGAAAGAAAATAGGAACTGCAGGTTTAAGAAAATGACAAATATAATGGATTCCTGTTAATTGGTCCATCAGCTAATCAGGACAGCGGTTATTCGGGACAATTCTTAAAGAACAAGAAACCATAGAAAGGGTGCAGAGGAGATTTACAAGGATGTTGCCAGGATTGGGGAGCATGCCTTATGAGAATAGGAGTGAAATCGGCCTTTTCTCCTTGGAGCGACGGAGGATGAGAGGTGACCTGATAGAGGTGTATAAGATGATGAGAGGCATTGATCGTGTGGATAGTCAGAGGCTTTTTCCCAGGGCTGAACTGGCTAGCATGAGAAGACACAGTTTTAAGGTTCTTGGAAGTAGGTACAGGGGAGATGTCAGGGCTAAATTGTTGTTGTTGATGTGTTTTTTTTTTTACGGAGGGTGGTGAGTGCGTAGAATGGGCTGCCGGTGATGGTGGTGGAAGCTGATATGATAGGGTCTTTTAAGAGACTCCTGGATAAGTACATGGAGCTTAGAGAAATAGAGGGCTGTGGGTAACCCTAGGCAATTTCTAAGGTAAGGACATGTTTGGCATAGCTTTGAGGGACGAAGGGCCTGTATTGTGCTGTAGGTTTTCTATGTTTCTAACAAAAACTAACAGAGAAAATTGTCAGGATTCCATTCATTTATTTGGGACACTATGTTGCTTAATTGGGGCGGGAGACTGTTGCTGAAGGGTTTCTAGCTAGCATTAGATGTATGCATTTGTGTGGCTGTTAGACACTGCACCATGCTTAGAGCAAACAGGTTTTATGTAGTGTCAGTTGTGCATCCTTTTATTCAAAAAGCAGTGGTTTTTGCCCTTCTCTCCGCTATATTTCCACTAAGGCTATAACATCCCAGTCCCCACAGTCGATCTGCGCTCTGAGTTCACCTGCCTTATCTGTTAAGCTTCATAATTTGAATAAATGCAGTATAACTAGGTATTCCTTTCACTCCATTTCCTGTGCCCCTGGCTTTCCTGGTCTCACCGGCTACTGCTTTATCCCACGACTTGATCCTACTCAGAATCCCACCCCACTGCCAATCTAGTTTAAACCTCTCGTATAGCGCTGCCAACTTTTCCTGCAGGGGTATTGGTCCCTCTCTGGTTTCAGTGCAGCTTGACCCCCTCATACCGGTTGCCTCTGCCCCAGAAGAAATTCCAGAGAATCTGTGTGACCGGTCCCCACACCATTCCGCAGCCATGCACCTTCATTTGTAAATTATCCATTTTCTATCCTAAAATGGCTCACTTAGTCTTAAACAAATTCAAGTGCAGGAAATTGTTTAACAAAAATAATCACAAGTTAATGTCATATTTGTAATCATAGCTAACTGTGATATTATTACAGGATGTGATTTACAATTCCACTTCACTTGCAACTTGATAGAATAATATTTGTACACACTGACCTGTTGTTTCGGGTTGATACTGTCATTTTGGTAGCAGTTTGATCTATTTCCACTCTCAATGTAGCTACTGTTGGTTTCATTCTCCCATATATTACGATAAATATACTGCTGAATTATGATAGCACCTGCCATATTGGCCAAAATATAAAGAGCAACAATGGGTTCCACTGTGGCAAGCTTTTTCATTGTTCTTGGAAAAACAGGCACCTGCAGACAAGACCAAAACACAAAGAAAATGCTTGTTAACAAAAATCTGGAGAAGGAGAAGTAAAACACAAGGGAATCTGTATGGCAATGTGCACTTAAATCATTACATAAAGCTGATTATAATGCAAGCAAATTGCATAATAAAATAACAGTTTTCTTTTGCAAAATAGAGCTACAGTGCAATGCTGAATTCAGAACAATTATCCATTATATTTTATTACTCCTAATTAATATGTTTCATAAGAAAATGGAAGTTGGTGATTTTGGAAAGTAAGAGAATATGGCAAACAAACAGAAAGCTGATTATTTTATGATTTTTAAAAAAACCAACATGAGAATACTATAAACTGGGGAACTGTTCTTTGAGTCGCAAGTCTTTTCAGAAGATTATAGAAAGAAGGAGATCTGCAACATAATATGGAGTTGTAAGGAATATAGATTTATATTACTTTTTGGTGGATTGCAGAAGTCAAACCAGAATGAAACACAGATTGTGCAGGTGCAGAGGATATAGGAAAATCTCAGATTCTACACACAGCCACATATAGTATTACGTAAATTTGGTGACAATTAGTACATTACATTCTACTGATTCACAAATTAAAATATAATTAATCATAAAGGGCCAAGATGGCATGTTTCCATGCTGTAATTGTTATATGGTTATTCATTCCATCACATCCTAATTCTCTAGCTTCTCCGTGGATTGTCACCTTGTCATGGTGGAGGAGCTTGAGTGGTCCTGAGATCCCGAGAGCGATGCTGTCTGGAGCTCTGCTCCTGGTAGGGTCACCCATGGCGGTAAGGTCGAGGGTAAGGTCTCTGACAAAGAACAATCCAACCAAGACCTCAATGGTGGAACAGGCGGACGAAGTTACTTCGAACTCAACAGCTGTGAAGGCGGATGAAGGCTGCAATAAATCCACCAGCTCCAATCGTCGTGGTTTCCACGCCATTGAAATCAGATAGTTGATTTTTGAAGAATCGTGTGCTTCTTGGAGTGCAACATCAAGTACACGTTAAACAAATACACATACAGGCCTCTTCGCTCTGTGGGCCACTTCTTCAGAACAAAGACCATCATCCTCGACCTCAAGGGATAGCCACGACGACGATGAATTCTCTAGGTTCCATTAACCAGGTTTGCTTCATTCTAACCTGTTGCTGCTTCACTTTCCTCAAATGACCATCCAAGCCATAGCTCTTGTAAAGTAGAACAAAATAAACTATAGGTGCTGCCTGCTGCAATTTCACTATAAATACTCATACTCACAGAATTCCTGTTCTTCAGCGAGTCACAACACTACTGGAATCCCCTTACAACACCCAGTTCCTTAAATATTCTTCTGACTAAATATACAACTTTTACCTCTGCTTTCTATTATCACTTTTTGCAAATTGCTCATTATATATCTCAAATATCAGTTGCCCAAATCATTCCCACATATTAAATTCTACTTTGCTTACTTTCCGATCACAGCGCAGATTTCTGTAGAAGTTACACCTTCTGGTGGCTCCATTTGTACTGAATCAGATTTTTAAACAGAGGCTAATATATTGATCTTGTTTACTTTCTCTTAAGCATTTATTACAGTAATAAATGGTGTTCCTTTAGAATCCAGAGACAGTTACACTCGATACTTTCCTACCTTTCAAACTTCACCACAAAGAAAATTCACTTCCTTCAGACACAGACTGCAGGTGGTAATAATTGTTCTGCAATTGCATGTTCTACTTCCTCTTACAGTAAAACAGTTTTCGTTCTAATAGACAAAAATAATATTTTTCTTCAACAAAAGGAGATATATTTATTCCTAATGTATAACAAATTGAAAAATATCAGAGAATAAAAATAATCTTGAAGCCATTCAGCGTAGTCGAAATTAAAGTGAGTCATTTGGTCCCATGCACCATCATTCAGAAGGACAAAATTGATCTTTTGCCAGTTTGCTGCAGGAACCCCCTTGATATTATTTCATATCCCAAATTCTATTAATCTGTTTTAAACACACTCAGCTACTAAACCTCCACAGCTTTTGGAAGAGAATTCTAAAGATTCACTAGGTTCCAATAAAGAAATTCTAAGCTTTTAGTTAAATATAGTAAGTTTAATATTTCTAACAAACTTTTTTTTTAAATTTCAAAGCAATCATTCTTCTTACAATTCTAGTGTTTCTAATATCCTAAAATAAATGCAGACCTTTACTTTTCTTAATGATAAATTAGTTGCTTTCACCCCTTATTTCACTAGATTTGCAAGGAATAGAAGTTTGGTAAAGTGGCTCCATCATGGGAAATATATGCAACACAGTTACATTCTCAATACAGTGGGGAGATTAGAACCCTGAAGTAGAAACAGTAATTCACTCATAATGGTCAACTAACAGAAGACCAAAACATTCACCTCCTTTCCTTTTATTTAAGCACTGAAATTACAGAACTAAAAATTAATAACTTCTGTGGAGGCCATAAATTGGAATTAGTTTATTATTGTCACAAGGTACCATGAAAAAAGCTTGACTGGCTTACCGTTTGTACAGTTCAGATCATTACACAGCGCATTGAGGTGGAATAAGGTAAAACAATAACAATGCAGAATAAAGTGTAAGACTGTGAATAAAGCGTAGCACAGGTAAACAATAAGGTGAAAGATCATAATGAGATAGGATGTGAAATTAAGAGTCCAATTTATCATACTATTTAATACCCTTAGAACTTCAAGGTAGAAGCTGTTCTTGACCCTGGCTGTAAACATTTCAGACTTTTGTATCTTCTGCAAGATGGGAGACAGAGAAAAGAGAATGTCTAGGCTAGGTAGTTCTTTGGTTATGCTGGCTGCTTTAATGATGAAATGAAAAGTAAAGACAGAGGCCATAGAAGGGAGGCTGGTTTTTGAGATGGGCTGAGCTGTGTTTATAACCTGCTGCAGTCATGTACAGTCACACGCAGAGCAGTTGCCATACCAAACTGCAATGCATCTAGATTGGATGGTTTCTTTAGTGCATCAATAAAAATTGGCAAGTGCTGATGGGGGCATGCCAAATTTCATTAGCCTTCTGATGAAGTAGAGTTGATGGTGAGTTTTTGGCTATGCTGTCTAAGTGGTTGAACCAATGCACACTATTGGTAACGTTCACTCCTAGGAACTTGAAGCTCTCAACCTTCCCAACCTTTGTACCATTGACGTAGACAGGAGCACGTGCACTATCTCCCTTCCTGAATTCGAAGACTTGCTCTTTTATTTCCCTCCTCCCTCAGTACCACTCAAGGCCACAAACAGTCCTTCGAGGTTAGGCGACACTTCACCTGTGAGTCTGTTAGGGGTCATCTACTCTGTCCAGTGTGGCCTCCTGTACATTGGTGAGACCTGATGTAGATTGGGAGACTGCTCTGCCAATCACCTATGCTCCCTCTGCCAGAAAAAGTGGGATCTCCCAGTGGCCACCCATTTTAATTCCACTTCCCATTCTGATATGTCAATCCATGGCCTCCTCTACAGTTGCAATGAGCCACACTCAGGTTGGAGGACCACCGCCATCTGGGTAGCCCCCAGCCTGATGGTATGAACATTGATTTATCGAACTTTCCCTCACCCCCTCACCATTCCACATCTGCTTTGCCCTCTCTCATCTTACCTCCTTGCCTACCTTCCCTCTGGTGCTCCTCCCCCTTTTCTTTCTTCCATGGCCTTCTGTCCTCTCTTATGAGATTCCCCTTCTCCAGTGCTGTATCTCTTTCACCAACTTCCCAGATCTTCACCACCCCTCCCGGTTTCACCTATCACCTTGTGTTTCTCCCTCGCCCCACCTTTTAAAACTACTCTTCATCTTTTTTTTTCTCCAGTCCTGATGAAGGGTCTTAGCCTAAAATGTCGACTCTGCTCTTTTCCATAGATGCTGCCCGGCCTGCTGAGTTCCTCCAGTATTTTGTGGGTGTAGCTCTTTTATTTTGATGACACTGAGGGAAAGGTTATGGTCATAAGACCATGTTACTAAGCTCTTTATCTCTATCCTGTGCTATGACTCATCGATGTTTGGGGGTATCATCTGTAAACTTGTAGATAGAGCCAGAGCAGAACCTGGCCACCCAGTCATGAGTGTACAGGGAGCAGAGAATAGGGCTGATGGTGCAACCTTGTGGAGCCCCAGTGTTCAGGATAATTGTGGGAGAGGTTCAAGTTCAAGTTTATTGTCATACAACCACACACATGTATACAGCTAAACAAAATAATGTTTCCCAGGGACTCAGGTGCAAAACACTGTGGTGTGTCACATACAGCACATAAAATAATATTAACAGATAATAAACATATATTCTGTAAATGTCCATATACAACATATAGTTAAATATACAACAATATAATGCGACTGGCACTGTCATAAGTACTGTGTTCTGGGTGGTAGCAGAGTGTTCTGAAGTCTCACAGCCTAGCTGAAGAAGCTGTTACCCAGCCTAACATATATTGTTGCTGATCCTTACTAATTACAGTCTGTGGTCAGGAAGTCAGAGATCCAGTTGCAGGAGGAGGCAATGACTCCCAGAGTTTGGCATTTGGTAATGAGTTTACTTGGAATTATAATGCTGAAGCCAGAGCTGTAGTCACGTCCACACTAGACCAGATAATTTTGAAATCGCCGGTTTCAAGTAAAAATGACAGGCGTCCACACTAGGCGTTTTTCAAAATATCTCTGTCCACATTAAAACGGATACTTAGGCAAATCTACTCCTACTGGGTATGCGCAGACACAACTACAGAAAACAAGCAAAGAGGAAATGGTATAATATTTATGTTTCTGTGGCAGCGTTGTGCTATTTCCATTGGTCAAAAACTAGAGTACTAACAACAACAGCGAAAGAAAGTTTTCAACAATGTCTTCGAGGAATACAAAGAAAACCTCCACTGGAAAAAGCAGACTGGACTTCTTTGTTTGGACAGGCAATGAAGTCAAGCTGTTTCTGCAATTTACAAACGACTACAAAGTCAGCAAAGCAGTGGAGAATATGGAGAAGCTTAACTCCAAACAAGCTATTAATGTAGACAATAAAGTAAACAACACACGCATGAAGCCGTCCTCTACCCAAGATCAACTAGAGCAGCATTCCCCAGGTACCGGGCTGCAAAGCATGTGCTACTGGGCTGCAAGGAAACGATATGATTTGGCGATATGAAACGATACGAGTCAGCTGCACCTTTCCTCATTCCCTGTCACGCCCACTGTTGAACTTTAACACGCTTGAGGTCATCAGTGACCCAAGATGTGCAAAGGAATGGGTCCGTGACCCATTTGTGAATGTTTCCGGTGAATCATCCATGTCAGCGCAAGAAAAAGATCAACTCCTTGAGCTTGCAAATGACGATGGGCTGAAAAGTATGTTTGACATAACATGTCTGCCGGCATTGTAGATCAAAGTCAAGGCTGAATATCCTGAGATAGCCACGAAAGCACTGAAAACGTTACTTCCATTTCTAACATCATATCACCGCGAAGCAGAGTTTTCTGCAATGAATGCAACGAAAACTAAATTGCGGAATAGACTGGACACAAGGAACCCCCTTCGAGTATCGCTGTGATGATGTGATTAAAATGTGATGATGCTATTGACTTATAAGTGACTTATAATTCAGTGGTCCCCAAACTCCGGGCTGTGAAGAATGCAGTGGTACAGCAGTGGCTGGAACATCTTTAAGAAAAAAAGCCGAAATAAACAAGCTAATTGATTAGGTGCCGCCTGGCACGTAAATGTCGTCCCAGATCAAAGGCGATTGCCGATTGCGTCACCTCTGATCTAAGCCAACATTTATGTGCAGGGCAGCACCTAATCAATTAGCTTGTTTATTTCGGCTTTTTTCTTAAAGATGTGCTGGGTGCGTTCCGGCCACCACTGTACCACTGCATTCTTCACGGCAATGTATCGGTCCGTGGCCCGGAGGTTTGGGGACCACTGTTATAATTGACTTATCACAATGTTCATGCAAAGAAAATATGCGCTGGGTGTTTAATATTAAATTCATTAGATAAACCCCTTTAGGAATGAAATTGAGTGTATTAGCCACTTATAAGTGACTTATCACCTATATTCTGGTCATGATTAACACCCCCACCTCCCCCCCCACCAAGTTGGCCGGTCCGCAAGAATATTGTCAATATGAAACCGGTTCGCGGTGCAAAACAGGTTGGGGACACCTGAACGAGAGAGTGGAATCTTCTGCCGCCAGACCTGCACAGTATTTCTGACATTAATATTTTTAAAGATAGACTCAATCAAATCAATTTAGGGGATCTAGTCAAAATAAAACTCACTTTACAATTTATCTCTCACACCGTTCACACCGACTGCACGTTATAACAGCTGTCCGGCAGTGCTTGCGCAGTACCAAGCTGAAGCAGAAAAAGCATTGTTGTTGTGGTGTTGTCATGACAGCGTCTTTAAATATCTCCGTTTACCCCATCCACATTACAATGTGCAACAATTGTTTTCAAATTTACACACTCTGAAGAGTGTTATAGAAAAGCTCCATTCTCGGGGGATGAAAACGCCATTTCAATGTGGACGGAGGGCAATCGAAGAGAAAAAGCTTTGTTTTCAAAATTATCTAGCACACTGTGGACGTAGCCTTACTCTGCTGTAGGTGCCCAGATGCTCCAGAGATGAGTGTAAGGCCTGGAAGATGGTGTCTGCTGTACACCTGTTCTGACAGCGGGCAAAATGCAGTGTGTGTGGTTGTCAGGAAGGCTAGAGTTAATACAGGCCATGGCCAACTCTCCAAGTAGTTAATGATGACAGACGTCAAAGCCGATGTGTGATAGTCAGGCAGTTCTCTACCCTTTATCACTTACTGCTCTTACGAAAGACCTCTAGCTGATCACTCAGCAATTTTCCTCCAACCACTTTGTTTACACATGTAAACTGGCATCCAGGAAGAAATTCTGGCATTGAAATTTGATATCTATTGTTAGACTGCAATTAAATTACCTCCAGACAACCTTGGAAAACAGAAACAAAGCTGTTTGTCTATGAAAATCCCACCGCCCTAATCCTTGGAAATACATTTCTCTGCTTAAAACTTCCTCTTGATTGATTTTAGCTGACCAGCTGTTTATTTCCTGTATTTTGAGTAGTCATCAATTGACATTTTTTGTGCAATGGATTCCTATTATTTGAACAGATAGGTGCAGTAATCATAAGTCCTTCAAAATGTTCTATGTTCTAAAATCACAATTAAATTGTTATGCTTTCAAAGTAAGAAATTACACATCCACCAGAAGTGTCTGATTCAGCTTTTCTATACACTGGAAAACCTTACTTAACAAATAATGATATTTTACTTATGGCCTTTATTTATACAGGATACCAAAAGAACCAAAGAAGTAAAAAGGTTGAAGCTAAGTATTGTAAATTATGTTTAATTCCCACAGGCCACAAGGAACGATTTCTAGTTAAGAACTGTTATGCACTATTTTCTCTTATTTGATTTTTTCATATTATTCCAAGCTAATTTGATGGTGTTATTGCTCTTTCCACCTACTTTGTATAGTCTTCCAAAATTCAAATACAGTCAAGTTAAAAGTAGAGTTCTTTTCAGGAACTATGAAAGGCTACATAAACTAAATGATACAATTTGAAAAGGATACAGAAACTGTTTATACTTTGTTGGGAGTGATGTTGAATTTAGCATGATAAATTGGGAATATTGTTAACAAGGCACAAAGAAAGCTACTAAACATCCCTAAAGCACTAGTTAGGGCTGGAATCTTAAAGGAGAATCAGCATAATATCAACAATTCCATGGAGTGGCTGAAGAAGTTAAACTTATTGCTCTTAGAAGAGAGAATATTAATGAAGTTTTTGATTGAAATGATAACTTGTAACGTTTTAGTCAAGGAAATGTGGAGAAACAGTTTCCCTCTGAGGAAATGTTTCCCCATATTTACTTGACTTAAACTTTCATAGGACTTCACAAGCTGTAAGCAACTGAAAACCAGGGTGACACAAGCCAAATAGCGTTTATATAATAGACTATTGTAATAGGTAATGCACCCCTTTTGTGTTTGAACCAGATTCGATCGAAACACCAAAAAGGAAATGATCAATATTACAACAGGCAAAGTACAATATAATGGGACTCATCACCGTAGCTCATTCCTCTGATGACCACTTCCGTGGTAGCAAAATGATAAGAATTTTAGTATAAACACACCAGTAAACACTTGAAATACTTTAAAAATCTGTTTCAAATGAACTGTAGACCCCAACAATTGCAACAAAATATTCAAAGCAGCTAGATCACACAAATAGCTCAAGGAAATTGGATAGGTTGTCCTTTTATCAGAATTTAAATGCATCTGCATTTTATTATCAGACTAAATAAAGCGTCACGACCTCTTCATGTTTACCTCCAGACAACTGTGACTGTCCACTTCAATGGCAATCTTCGAAAGACATACGCCACGCCAAAATTTCACTCTCCTTTCGCATTACACGGGCGACAACCACACCAAAGGCTCCCCTGAGCAGATAAACTTCCCGGAGCTGTAGCAATTGGAAGCCGCTCACCGAACGTCCCGGGTATCCACTAGAACATCAACCCGACATTTCCCCACCATCACCGTCGCGCGTACAAGTCACCGCCCACCGAGCCGCGATTGGGTGGCTTGCACGTCAATCCAGTGGAGGGCGAGAAATTCAGTGGGCTGGGCGTGTAATCGGGTTCGGCTTCAAAGACACGCCATAGTAACGAGTTAAAGGCGTATAGAATATGACGAATAAACAGGAATAGGATACTAGGATGGTCAAAGATGGGAGGGTGAAGTGTAGGTTTGTGTGTATGTGTGTGTGTGTGTGATTGGGTGAAGGAATTTAGAATGTATGTCTAGTGCACATTCTGGAGCAGAGGGTGGCGGTAATGCACCATTAAGCTGGGTGCCAACCGCCGTAAAACAAGATACAGAGAGAGAGAGAGAGTTAAAGGCGTTTCTGACCAATTCCCCGGTTTAAACTTGCGGCGAGTGGTGCACGGGGCTGTGAAGGCCGCCTTTACATTGAGACGGAAGTTGATCGTTAGTATTGGCGATCGTTAAATGCTGACCCTGCGTCCACGATCACCCCGATATCCCCTTTCCTACGTTGTAAAGATTACGGAACATTTATTTGGAGTTTGATTTTTAATCATAACTCCAATTAAATATTACACAGCCGAGCCTGCTAACTTTAGTCTATCTTTCTTCCAGAAACGCAATTGCGTTCCAGAAATTCCAATGTACGAAAGTGGTTGTGGCAGCAGAATCACATTACCATTTAGGCCGTGGAAGTGGGCCCACTACTACAAATTCTCGCTGATAAAAGGGGGTGCCGCCCTCTTGATGGCTGGGTGCGTGGGAGGGAAGAAGAGAAGGCTCAAGTCTATCATGGAACTGGCTGAGTCTACAACCTTCTGAACACTTATAATCCCCGGTATTGGCCCCTCTCTGCCAGACAGTGATGCAACCAGCCAGAATGCTCCCCATGTAGAAATTTGCTAGAAACTTTGGGGATTCCTAATCCCTAAAGATTACCTGGTGCGATTTCTTCATGATTGCATCAATATGTTGGGCCCAGGATAGATCTTCTGAGATGTTGACGCTCAGGAGCATGAAACTGCTCACCTTTTCAACCACAGACCTCTCAATGAGGATTGGTGTGTGTTCTGACTGGCCTTTTTTCAGTTTCCCATTTCTTTATTCCTTAATATAAATTACGATGTTTCAGTCAGAAAGGGATTTACATTAATTTTAGCTGATATTTTCCTATTTACAAATCTATTGAAGTTCTTACAGTCTGCTTTTGTGTTTCTCATTAGTCCCCTTTTGTATTCTGCTTTTCCCAATCCTCAGTATTGCAGCTTTTGTTAGCTAGCATTTCAATTTATCTAATACTATTTTTATTTTCTATTGAAGACCATTGGATTTTTTTTAGTTTGTCGTAAAGGGATATACAGAAGCTGAATTATCAAAAAAATTCAAATTTATTACTTTAAAATCCTTGGAACGTTGACAGTTATTCAGAATGACAATCAGTTTCTACAAAATTAGGTTTTCATGCAAGGGAGCTTATTCAGTGGGAAATAGACTAACCTCTCGCACTTCATTTATTGGTGCATAATATTTTCGATGTCCCATCTAGTGCAAATAGTGGGACAAAATAGAGCACTTAACAATTGACTGTTTTATTTTCACTCACAACACGTTGGAGGAACTCAGCGGGTCGGGCAGCATCCGTGTTTTATTTTATTTGCCCGGGTGAAAGCTGCAGCCATGGGGCACAGAAACAGCTGTGAGTAAATTCTAGACTTCCACATTTTAGTATGCACGTATGCAGCACTGAACATGCTGTGAGGTTTCTTCCATTTTTAGTCACAATGCTATAGTAGGGTAATGTAATTGGTGGAAGCGTACCGAATTCACAACCTCTGACATTGGGTTGGGGTTCATTTTAAGAGGCTGGTCTGACGTGATGACGCAATTTACATGAAGGACTTTTAGTGCACTATGTGTTCTATAAATGAGTTGCTACAGCTTTTCTAAAACACAAAAGGCCATTTTATTTGTGAAAACCTGCACTGGTGACCCCAATGAGCTAGGATGATTCCAGAGTTATTCAACACGCCGGCCAGCACAGTTGCTTTGGGAAGAAGATGTGGTTCCTTGGTTTCTACAAGCCAAGCCCAGTAGGCGCTGCCAAAAACTTCACTGTCAACACCAAATATTTCTACATGGTAGCGTCGCTCAGCATCTCCACAGCTGCAAGAGTGGCAAGTCTACTTGAACACCCACCTAATATGACAATTATCGATCTCTGAAAACTCACCTTTCTCTATTCTCTACATACTCTATTCTTGGTTGGTGCAACTGTAATGAAACCCAATTTCCCTAGGGATCAATGAAGTATGACTATGACTATTTACAGACTTCTGCACCATCGGTGTCTGATCGCACCTCAGTGATGCTAAGTTCTCGGAGGTAATGGATCACATGCTGTCTCTCCTGGGAAATCACCATCCTTGCCTTATCTTTAAAGAACGGTGGTGTTGTGCATGACGTGACTCAGGTGTCATCAGCTCCTGGTTTGGCACCTCATCTGGTATTTCCGCTGACCGCGGTCCCCAATTCATATCAGACCGCTAGGCCGCAATGACCATGAACCTCTGCGTTAGGCTACGCTACAGCACACTGTATCACTCACGGTCCAATGGCCTATGTGAGTGCTTTCACCACTCCTTACTAGCTGCTCTGAGGGCTTGCCTGATGGATAAGCATTGGTATGTCTCCCATGGGTCCTGCTGCGGCTCAGAACAGCTCCAAGAGAGGACCTGCAGTCACCCGCGTCTGAATTGGTAATGGGGCAGCTGTTATGAGTGTCAAGTATTTTGATTCCTGACACCACAACCGCTTGGTCAGTCTCTCAGCAGCGTTCCACCCTACTCCTTACATTCAATTCCTTTGCACCTATTCCCAAATCCCATCATAGCATACAGCACTCTTGGGTTCCTGTTGACCTCCATTCCTCCTGGTTTGTTTTCATCTGCCATGATGCACACCAACACCTCCTTAGGCCCCCTTACGACGGCCTGTTCTGTGTTTTGGAATGGAGGGAAAAGACATTTATCATAGATGAGAGGGGTAAACCTGAATATACTTCAGTACATCGCTTTAAACTGGCCCGAGATTTGGAGGATTCTGCTAGCATACCCCTACCATCTCAACATTACCATGAGCATGTCAACACACTTCTGTACGAGCCAGAGGCCTCTGCTGTTCCTCCACCAATGGAACATAGGACCGGAGCCAGGCGGCTTGTCTGAGCTCCGAACAGGCTCACAATGCCAGTTTTAGTGAATTCTGGGGGTGGGGGTGGGGGGGGGGCGGGGTAGGGCCTGTGTAGGATAACGTAATTGATGGAAACATACATAATTTACAACCACCGACACCGGGTTGCGGTTCACTTTAAGAGGCAGGTCTGATGTGATGTGTGCCTTGTGTTCAGCTTTTGGTGTTCAATACATGAGTTGTTACAGCTTTCTGGAAACATAAAATGCCTACTCTGCTTTCTACGGGAATGGTACAGAAGGATTGGAGGGAGGCGAATGTTGTCCCCTTGTTCAAAAAAGGTAGTAGGGATAGTCTGGGTAATTATAGACCAGTGAGCCTTACATCTGTAGTGGGAAAGCTGTTGGAAAAGATTCTTAGAGATAGGATCTATGGGCATTTAGAGAATCATGGTCTGATCAGGAACAGTCAGCATGGCTTTGTGAAGGGAAGATTGTGTCTAACAAGCCTGATAGAGTTCTTTGAGGAGGTGACCAGGCATATAGATGAGGGTAGTGCAGTGGATGTGATCTATATGGATTTTAGTAAGGCATTTCACAAGGTTCCACATGGTAGGCTTATTCAGAAAGTCAGAAGGCATGGGATCCAGGGAAGTTTGGCCAGGTGGATTCAGAATTGGCTTACCTGCAGAAGGCAGAGGGTCGTGGTGGAGGGAGTACATTCGGATTGGAGGGTTGTGGCTAGTGGTGTCCCACAAGGATCGGTTCTGGGACCTCTACTTTTCATGATTTTTATTAACAACCTGGATGTGGGGGTAGATGGGTGGGCTGGCAAGTTTGCAGATGACACAAAGGTTGGTGGTGTTGTAGATAGTGTAGAGGATTATTGAAGATTGTAGAGAGACATTGATAGGATGCAGGATTGGGCTGAGAAGTGGCAGATGGAGTTCAACCCGGAGAAGTGTGAGGTGGTACACTTTGGAAGGACAAACTCCAAGGCAGAGTACAAAGTAAATGGCAGGATACTTGGTAGTGTGGAGGAGCAGAGGGATCTGGGGGTACCACAGATCCCTGAAGGTTGCCTCAGAGGTAGATAGGGTAGTTAAGAAAGCTTATGGGGTGTTAGCTTTCATAAGTTGAGGGATAGAATTTAAGAGTCACGAGGTAATGATGCAGCTCTATAAAGCTCTAGTTAGGCCACACTTGGAGTACTGTGTCCAGTTCTGGTCGCCTCACTATAGGAAGGATGTGGAAACATTGGAAAGGGTACAGAGGAGATTTACCAGAATACTGTCTGGTTTAGAGAGTATGCATTATGAGCAGAGATTAAGGGAACTAGGGCTTTACTCTTTGGAGATAAGGAGGATGAGAGGAGATAAGATAGAGGCATACAAGATATTAAGAGGAATAGATAAAGTGGATAGCCAGCGCCTCTTCCCCAGGGCACCACTGCTTAATACAAGGGGACATGGCTTTAAGGTAAGGGGTGGGAAGTTCAAGGGGGATATTAGAGGAAGGTTTTTTACTCAGAGAGTGGTTGGTGCCTGGAATGCACTGCCTGAGTCAGTGGTGGAGGCAGATACACTAGTGAAATTTAAGAGACTACTAGACAGGTATATGGAGGAATGTAAGGTGGGGGGTTATATGGGAGGCAGGGTTTGAGGGTTGGCACAACATTGTGGGCCGAAGGGCCTGTACTGTGCTGTACTATTCTATGTTCTGTGTTCTATGTTCTATGCTTTATTTGTGAAAACATATGTTATCAGTTTCACAATAATTACAAATGAACTAATCTTAGATAGTCCTTCATGACTATGGATGACACTTCCTCCCCAGTTTTTTTTTGAGTTTGAAATGCCCAGTCTGGGCAATAGAATATAGAACATACAGCAGTACAGCACAGTAAGAGTTCTGCAGCCATGATGTTGTGCAGACCAGCATAAACCTCTTCTATGATCAATTGAATTCCTTCCTTCCTTCACAGTCTGTAATCCTCCATTTGTCTTACATTCAGGTGGCTGTCAGAGAGCCCCTTAAACATCATTATTGTGTCAGCCTCTACCACCAGCCCCATGCAAACAAAACAGCTGGTTATTGACCTCAGAGCGTGGGCAGCACACAAGCTTCTGTTCGCATCAATGGATCAATGGTGCTGTAGTTGAGAGGGTTGAGAGCTTCATGTTCCTAGGAGTGAACATCACCAATCACCCTGGGCATAAAAGTACACCAGCGCCTCTACTTCCGCAGGAGGTTAAAGAAATTTGGCATGTTCCCCACACTGATTTCTATAGATGCCCACTTTCTGAAGTCAATGATCAGCTTTTTTGTCTCGCTGATCTTAAGGGAAAGATTGTTGTTATAACTCTTTTAGTTAATGAGATCCATGAATAAACTAAGACGTCTTATTATAAATGGTTCTCTTTTGTAAATGCCCTCCTGTTGGCTGCAGAAAAAGTATTCATTAGGTTAAGCCAGTATATTTTTTAATGAAATTGTTTGTTTTGGCTTTAATCCAAATTTTATTAGATTTATTGTATAATTAATGCACTTCCCTGATAATTAATGAACAACTAAACTTTTGTTGAGGTTTCAATTGATCTATGGTGGAATTTCCATTGTCTCCATTAATATTTATTATAAAGTTTGAAATCTTGACTGTTTCCATATGAAAGTACAAAACATTAAAGTGGAACATGATTCATGGAGATATTTTGTTTGGGTTGAATTCCCACCTTCCTGTTAGAAAGACAAACATAGTAAGTGGCACACCAGCAAATGAATAGAGCTGCTGCTTCACAATGCCAGAGACCTGTGTTCATTGCAAATGTTAAGCACTGTGTGGAGTTTGTACATTCTCCCTGGAGCAGTGTGGAAGTTTACTGATGGGTTGGCAGGTTAAAAGGCCTCAATTGTGGAGGTGAGTTCTAGAACCTGGAGTTAGCTGATGATTAAAAAAATGGGATTGTGTAGAATTAGTGTACATTGATGATCAGGGCAGATCCAATGCACAGAGGGCCTGTTTCAGTGCTATATCCTTGCGTGATTGTAAATTGGGTGGTTGACGGGTGGGGCGGTTGGAATGTGCTGAAGGCCTGTTTCTGTGTTGTTTCTCTGCATGACGGCAAATATAGTTGTTTTCCTGATTTCATATATGTGCTTAACTTTCTTGTATCAGATTAATTTCCTTTAGCAGCTGCTTTAAAATAGACCCAAACAAATTTATCCTACTCATTTTCTTTATATAATTAATCTGCAGATGGAATAAACTTCAGACACCCAAAGGGAGAATGCTCAGGGAGTTGTCAAGGTTAGGCATAGCAGAAATGACTATTGATTACACCTAGGAAGATGCCACCTTTAGTATTAACACTTTAATAGCAATTGAGGTCATCAAGTTGAGGAAGGATAATTTTAAAAAGCTGTTAAATATATCACCTTGACAGTGAATTACTTGGTAAGATGTACAGATCTAGGATGCATAAAGACACTTAATTTCATTAGAAGAACACTATCCCAACAGAATAATTAACCATACTTAATCTAAATCAAAATCTTTCTTTATTGTCTTATGTTAGGTGAGGACAGAAAGTCGATTAACTTCCAAGATAATATCACATCCCATTTTTGACAGTTGCTTAAGAATACCTCCTTTGACAAAATTGATCATTTATTCCTTAGAATATCATGGTCATGGAAAGCTATGATGGATAAACTGTAGACGTTATTGATTTATATCTGTTCATCCAGTAAAAGGTTAAATTGGATTATTACTCTGAGAGCTGAAAACATTTTGATGACATGTAATAATTTGTCACTACTTGCTTACATACTTAATTTAAATGTCTGAATAGATTGTATTTATTAGCTTGGAAACAAAATTAATGACAGGAGAAAGGTAAAGGCAGAGAGCAGAACAAGATTAGAAGTTTTGATAAAAGAGTGTAATTGTGGATTAGTCAAATGGCAGACTGACAAGTTGGCAAACTCAAAGGCACTGGGAAAATCTGTGAAAAATAATACACTAATGTGGCCCACAAAATGATGCTGAGGAATACCCAGAATCTAATATTTGATTCTATGGCATCAGGAATAAGCAAATCAAAATGACACATGTCTGAGATTGGAATAAACTCTAATTTAAAATATTTCAATAGAGTGTTGAAATATAGAAAAGGCAACCCTGTAGGAATAACTAACTGAATATTGTCCTTCATGCAGAGCTTTATCCACAGTAAAAATTCATTTCAAAAAATCAAAAACATGCTCTCAATAATTTCACAAGGACTGCCAATGTATTAGTACTTTAATGCTTATTTACTTATAATAGAAATGCTAGAAAGGATTTTAGATTTTAAATTATGTACAAAGATGGTGTAATTTAAATGTGTGTGGTTAGCTTATATATGCTGCATGTTTTGTGAACTTTGGCAAGGCTTACTAACTTGAATATGTAGCTTTCCTTTGTACTTGTTATCTGAGTTTGGCCAGATCCCTTTCTGAAGGGTAAACAGGAGCAATATCTTAGAACTTCTTTTGAAAAAATAAGAAAAGATTAAAACTAGTGAACATGACAGCTAATGCAGTACAAATCACTACAAATAATAAGATAAAATATTACAGAAAACTGTATGAGAATTATCTGATCTAAAAATTACAAAACACCATTAATCAACAAAGCAATTGTATTCTTCTTACCTTACATGACTTTAATGTTAAATTCCACTTGCACGCATTTCTCCTTTGTAACTCACCGAATGATCATCTAAAGCTGTTTATTTCCTTCTATACAGGCTTTTGGTAGTCTCTTGCAAATTGCTTCCAAGCTTTACCCACTTTCATACCATTCCATGATGTGGTAGTCATACCACGACACTTGATTGATATGAATCAATCTCAATAGTATCCAAAGAATTCCACAACAATTTTTTTTTTACAGATAAGTTGTTTAGAGGGTAAAGAAACCTTACTTGCAAGAAAGTATACACTGTTTGCATCAACAATCATTTTCATGCTAAATAGGCGAATATTGGAAAAAAGTGGCCTTTGACAAGTCTGCAGACTCTTCAAAGTTCACTAATAGGTTTTAGACAGCAGGTAGAGTTCATAACATAAAATGGAGGCAAACAGGTTTCTGTATTCTCTAATCTGAAGCTTCTTTTACACTGTTTTATTCTCCAAATTTGTATCTGCATTGGGGGCAGTACAGAGAAGATTCACTGGGTAATTATTGGGATGAAGTAGTTGGCCTCTCAAGGGAATTGAGCAAGGTAAAGCTGTACTTACTGGAGTATAGAAAATGAAAGGTGGTCTTATTTAATAATACAAGTTTCTGAGTGGAATTGTACTTTATTTTTATGGTTTCTTAAAATCCATATATCAGTATTTGTTACCAGCCAATCTCTTTCATTTCAGACCTCCTATTTGACTCAACTCTCAATCTTTTTTTTGCCAAATCAGTTCTTAGATTTATTTCCTTTTTCTTGGCAAGATGCATACAACCTAGTTTTTTACATTTTTAATGTGCTAATCCAACTGGGGTCGTATTTATTCGCTTTGAGTTGTTGGATTTGCAAGGGGAGGTACTTTTCTTTCATTCATCAAGTTGTAAATGTAATCCAGTTGGTAAAATAGCGATGCATCATATATAACGTTGTAGCCATTAAAAAAAAAAACACATCTCCGCTGAAACTTCTTTGTTTATCAATTTTATGCCAAGTACTCAATCTTTGATAATGGTTGAAGTTACACTAATTCCCATTATAAACAAGTGCTGGTAGTTGGGGGACTGACCATTAAAATAAAACGTTGTTGGAGTCCTGGAACGTCAGTAGGAGACGCTGTTGTTTGCAGTCTACATTGAGCTATACGTTTGACGATGGGATTTGGTGGATTGGGAGGCTGCAACAGCTTCAGGCTTAGTGATTACAACGGGAACGCCAGTCCGATGAGTCTAGTCCGGTCTTTCCCCATCGGTCTACGGCATGCAGGCCAAGCGACTACTGTAATTTACGTGTGGCAACTCGGTACCGGAGCTCAGGTATCTGCGTGGTATTCACATTGATCTCTGCTCCTCCTCGGGGAAGGTATGCTCTCGCTGGACACGGGTTTGGTAGCCAGAGAAGGGTGTCAAACATTAACGTATAGGAATCGGGTCGAAGAGCGCAGTGTGAGCAGGGTAACATCTGCAGAAACACCACAACCACTAGCTGGGATGCTTTGTGGACAGATGTGCGAAGTACAACAATAACTGCCCTTTCTCCTGCGTTTCTTGGTGGGGAGCAGCATTGGTCCTCAGCTTAATCTACATTATTAGAACAGTCGGGATGTGTTTAATCTTTCAATCCTGGGTTTCCTGGAGGGATCAACATTTTTTAAATCGCGGTTGAATTTCTCATAATATTGGGATTCGAATGGGTCCAGGAAAAGCATAAAGAACCTTAAGAAAAATCTATAAGTGATTAGCATTTTGGTTCTTCTTATTGATGGAAGGAAATATTAGTAATTGGTTTGCGAATTTCCTTTGGATAACTTTATGAAGTTGTGACCTATTAATTTCCACCCCAATGATGTATTTTCCTGTGTTATAGGAGTATAACACTGTTTTTCGATCTCCAGAGTATCCTTCACCAATTAAACATCCTTCTTACAATTCGTGGTAAGTTACTTTCTGTAAGGGCATATGGAATTATTTGTGCAATAACTACATTTTATAGTTCAGTAAAATGCAATATTTGTGAGTGCTTGAGGTATGTGTGGGCTAATTTACTGAAGGCTTTGAGTAACTTGTGTTTGGTTTGTACAGCTTCCAGTTTCAGAATAGCATACCTTTCATTCTGTTGATGTATGCTGTAACTTTAAGCATAATGAACTGTTTATTTCCATTCGTCCTGCTGTACATAATGGAAGATAACTAACAGGAGTTACTTCCTCAAGATGATGGTTTGAAAAGTGCTAGGACTGAGGTAAATAACAAAACAATTAATGTGAATGTCTGAAGATGTTAATAACAGTAAGGCTAATTCTTATTACTGTATCTAACTGCAGTAAATTTATAAGATATTGGATTAGAATTCCTAATAAGGCTTAAGTACCAGCCACAATCTCAGGAAATAGAGTTCATTACAGAGCAGTAGCTGCTCTAACTTTTCCAGGTCTTCAATTACTTTAGTTGAATGTTTGTACTGTACTATCTCAAGATCAGAATTAGATTTATTATCACTGATACATGTCATGAAATTCATTGTTTTATGACAGCAGTATTGTGCATAATATAAAAATAATCACCAGTCACAAAAATAATCGAGAAAGGGAAATAGTGAGGTAGTGTTCATTGACCATTCAGAAATCTGATGGTGGAAGGGAAGAAGCTGCTTCTAAAATATTGAGTGTAAGTCTTTAGGCACCTGTATCTCCTCACTGATGGTAGTAGTGAGAAGAGGGCATGCCAATCAAATCAAATCAAGTTTAAATATCATTCAGTGATCCAAAGATAAAGTGAATGAAACAGTGTTCACCTGGGGCCAAGGTGCAAAACACATACAAAATAACACATTCATAATGGTGAGCAAAGAAGTATATTTACATGAAACAAAAACATAGATAGTCCAAGACCCTGAGCGACGTGTCTTGCTATTGATGGTACAATCTCCCAGCAGTGCGCAGGCGTGCACAATCCAGCTTGTCATTCCACTGCTTGAACATGGGAGGGCAGCACCGACGGGAGAGGCCAGTTCCCAGCCGAGCATGGACACCACGATGCACTGCCTCGGGCGACTCCTCACCTGGTCTGCAGCAGCAGACAAGCCCACAGCTTGAGACCTAGTCCTCGATACCACTGAGGCTACGTAGCTTCCATGTTGTCTGTCGCGCCACCAGACAAGGGTGTCAGGCCTGCAGCAACTTACGTTCTCACTGTCCTGGATCATGAGGGTCCTTGAAGCACTAATTTTGTTGTACCCAGGATGGTGCCCGCTTAGTTTACAGTCCTCTGCGGCCTCAGTCCTCGGTCAGAACGCTCCCCATTGTATAGCTGTAAAAATTTGCAAGAGTCTTCGGTGACATACCAAATCTCCTCAAACTTCAAACATAGTACAGCTGCTGGTATGCTTTCTTTGTGATTGTATCAATGTGATTTTTATCAAGGATAGATTCTCTGAGATGTTGATGCCCAGGAGCTTGAAGCTGCTCATCTTTTCCACTGCTGATCTCTCAATTAAGACTGGTGTGTGTTCTCCCAACTTCCTCTTCTGCAAGTCCACGACCAGTTCCTTGGAATTGCTGACATTCAGTGTTGGGTTATTGTTTGCAACACCATTCAACCAGCCTAGCAGGCAATCTATCTCCCTCCTTATTGCCATCTGAGATTCTGCCAGTCACTGCTGAATTTATAGATGCTCGTTGACCCATGCCTAGCCACTCAGTCACGTGTACAGAGAGTGTAAAACAGTTAGCTAAGAACACATCCTTGAGGTGTGCCTGTGTTGATTGTCAGTGAGGAAGAGGCGTTATTATTGATCTGCACTGACTTTGGTTTCCTGATGAGAAAGTCAAGGATCTAGCAGAAGGTGACACAGAAGCCCAGATGTTGATTAGTAATGATGTTCCAATATGATGAGAATGCATTTATTCACTTACTACCCTATGAACAATAGCTATGACCTTTGATTTTTAAGAGAGGAGCATATTGAATGCTTTTAGATGCTTAATCTTTCACGGCTTTCAGACCCATTTAAACTTGGAGAGGTATGGTGGTTTAAAATGAAGAAGCTCAATAGCCCATGCAATTGGGTGATAATATTGTTTGTGCCTGATTGTTTTCCATGGAAATAACATGAAATCAGAGGGTGTATGATTCTGTAACGCTCATAAATACTTTGGCATCCTGGTACAGAGATTCACTGCTAAGAGCAGATGCTTCATTTAGGATTATTTGGGGCATAGGGCACAGAAACAGGCTATTGGTCTCAACTGGTCCATGGTGTGTTTTATGTTCCAATCAAGCTTTCTCTTGTCGTTCCTCTTCAAAGTATGTCTGCTAGATTTCTGGTTTGTATGCTTGTCTGGCATCATTTATTACTTTGTATCATCCTCTCCCTGTGTTGGCACTTTCACATTTCCATAACTGTTCTATAACAAAGTTTCCTCTGAATAACCCATTGGATTTCTTGGTGACTATCTTGTATCAGTGGCCTCTGTATAAGTTTATTATGTTCACATTTAATAATTTCTTCTAATACAGAAGAAAGAAATATGGCTTATTGAGTTGTCAAATTGGCAAGCAAAGCATTTTCATCAGTACTATTTTCCCATCTAATTCCCTGCAATATATACACCCATCACCTGGGTGTTTCTCCTGCCCTGAGCTACATATGGTCATTCATGGTAGTCTATTAATCTACAAGTATGTCATTGAGATGTGGGAAAACCAAGGAGAATGTGTAAACTTCACAGTGATAGCAGTGAGCCCTGATCAAGTCCAAGTCATTGAAGAGGTGTGCCATTGTTTTGGCCATGTCTTATCAAAAATGCTACTTGACCTGCTGAATGTTTCCAGAATTTTCTGTTAGAAGAAGTTAGAGCACACACGGTTGGATAAAATCTTATTGCATGATCTGAGAATTGGTTACCAGATTGATAGTAGAATAAGTAAGTGGGGCATTTCAAAGCCAAGATGAGTGGGGTGTCCTTGGGTTCAGTGCTTGGGCCTCATCTGTTTACTGTCTATTCCACCGATTTGGAAAAGTGGATCAATGTTTGCTAAGGACACAAAGCTGGGTGGCAAAATAACCCGCGAGGAGGATGGAATCAGGGGTAATGGGGTAAGGGCTAAAACGCGGACTTGAGAAAAATGAGATCAGCCATGATCCTATTGAACAGCAGAGCAGCCTTGAGAGTCTGAACAGCCTGCTCCTATTGGCCGGCCTACTCCTATTCAGCAGCCTACTCCTATTGGCCGGCCTACTCCTATTGCCACTGTGGTTCTCGGTCTCGTGGAGAGTCTGATTGGGGAAATAGTCAGAATACTGTAAATGAATTGGTGAGGACACGACAAATGGAATATAATGTGGAAATGTGTCAAGTCATCCACTTTGATAGAATCATTGAAAAGAAGATTAAAGAAACATGAGAAATTGACATGATGTTCAGATGCGCTTTGCTGCCCTTCTACACGAAAACCAATTTCCCCCGGGATTAATAAAGTATGACTAGGACTACACCAATTATGGTTCAGATACATTAAATGATTAGGAAGGCCTTTAATTTTGAAGGTTAGTGTACAAGGGAAAAGACAAGTTGAGACATCATTCTGGATTATTGTGTAGAGGTTTGTGCTCCCCACCCGAGGTTATACATTCAATGGATGAAATACATTCTCGTTCATGTACTGGGGGATTACACTATGGGAAGAGGTTGAATAGACTGAGCCTATATGTAAATAACCAGAGTTTATGAGAAAGAGAGCTGTTTTCACTAAAACATGTCATCTCTGCTTCCTCAAAGGCTTAATCATGTTGTTCCTCTCAAAACCCATCTAGCTGTACCCAAGTCTGTGAATCTGTTTAAATAGGCCTGCACTTCTTTTCTATGTCACACTACGCCAAATCATAGAAGGCTGGAGGCCAAGTGTTAGTTAAGGTGCAGTTTTTGTGTCATTGACACAATATTGTGAGCTTCCCTAATGCAATTTGTGAAAGTCATACAGTTAAAACTTCAAATGCAAGATTCAGGAAAGAATGCTGTCTAGTTTCTTTATGTAACACCGCACTGAAGCTGAGGCTGTTTGTTCCAGCCCAGTGTTCATCCTTGATACATTACACATTCTTGTAGTTGTCACATTGTAACACATTGTCATGATGTTTCCAGCCAGGTCTTAAGGGAACAGACACAACACAAGCAACATTCCTCCAAGCAACTAGTGAGCATTGCTAATGAATGAATGGATGCTGAATTGATGGGAGGAGGAGAGAGTGTTGCTGAAAATATTGCCCACAGAAGTTATGTTTCTTCTAAAAGGGGCACCGAAACCCTTTAGAGCTACAACCAGTGCAGGCAGTTGTTAGTAGGACATGAGCTCAGTCTCTGAATTTGGGAAGCCCTGTGATCCTCAATGATCCTGTCAGCTGAAGGAAAACTAGATGAAGTCTCTTCTCTTTTACTATAGAGTTTGATTCTTGGGATATGCTGATGCCGTTTCAGTATTGTGCCCGCCTTTGAAGATTACTGGCAGCTTCAAGAAAAGTGAGGGGTCTGTGCTTCAATACAGTCTTCAATCTGAGACAATCTTCAGTTCTGATCAGCTTTCTAATCCAGTACACCAGAATTTTCAGGTTGTAATAGGAACTAGTATCTTGTACCAATGCCACCAGTCTCTGAGCAGACTCTTCTGTATTTTACTTGGTGTATTGTTTCAATCTAAAAAAAGCTTTACTAGATTATTTGCATTTTGTGAAAAGCCTCTTTAAAGTCTTCACAGCACTCTTGGTTTTGTCATTTTTCTGTGGATCTGTAAGTGAAAGTGCCTTATTTCAAAAGCTCCAAGCCTCATCAACACTGTGTATTTAATGGATTTAAATTGTGTTCCATTATCAGAGCCAGGTTGTCTCATGTTCCAACTCTGTTTGACATTGTTTCAAAGCACTCCCAGTCATAATTGAAATAGGTCTAATTGAAGTAAGTCTAACCACTTCAATCAAGTTATTGCACTAAATACAAACAAGAAGAGTATGACAATGCAGCTCACAAAGATCTTTGCCTATCAGCTGACCACAATATTGTGTTGAATTTAAGGTTCCTTACATGGTGAACCGTGGTATTCCAAATAGATAATGCACTTTGATCATTTAAATTAGATATCATCCTCAGCTAGTAGAGATGATCTAAACCTCCGTGAATACAAGCTACTACGCAATCTGTATCAAATGAGCTTACATTTATAATCACACAGAGGGAGGTTATTTATTTAACTATTTAGAGATACAGCATGCAACAGGCCCTTTGGGCCCAATGAGCCACACCATCCAGCAAATCACCGATATAACCATAGCCTAATCACAGGACAATTTACTAATTGGTACGCCTTTGGAATATGGGAGGAAACCAGAGCACCTGGAGGAAACCCACGAGGACACAGAAGAGCATACAAACTTTCTCACAGACAATACTGGAATTGAACTCTGAACTTTGACCCTGAGTAGTAATGGATTAATACTAACCGCTATGCTGCCATGGTACCCCAATGTTTTGCCCATCAGTTATGAGGAGCAGCTGTGCTGTGCCTGCCATTAGGCTGCTCTATTTATATGCAGTGAAAGTGAGGCCCATGTTTTTATTTGTTAGTTTTCTTCGTCAATTGATTTAGTTAAAAATTCTAAGTGTGGAGATATTTAGGTATCAGTGATTGAACCCCATACCTGCAGCAGAGTTATTAAGCTGTTCTCATTACACAGCTCCAATTGAAACTGCTTCACGATGATTGTTTCCTTTGGCTCACTTGTGAATTCATGAATATTTGCTTCTAGTAGCTATGCATTTTACCCTTTTTGTACTCTTATTCCTTATAAAACTTCTATAATCTCTGCAATATTTTGTGAAGTTCTTCAGGGTATTGTGGTTTAAGAATAAGTGTTTACAATAGATCTGACTCAATTTTTGATGTTTCCTGTACATATCGTAGATATATGGTTCAAATGTGACAGAGCTAAACACAATTGTCTTGAGGCCATATCTGTGTAATACTCAGCTCTATTTCTGTTCATGCCTTTAAACATAGACCACCAATTATGGGCTAGGCACAGTTGTTGCTTGGTCTGCAGACTACTATACATCACACTTTTACAATGACCTTTTTTTCCTGAAAATTACAGTATTTAAGAATGGTGTGATAGTGGTGTCTTAGAGTCTTCACATTAGCTGATGGCAAAGGAGAAAATTACTCAAATATTGAGCAGGTCTCAAGAAATGTTGATATGTCTGTATTGGCCTCTTTTAAAATTGCTTTAACTTTGGCCTGTTCTGCACAGTGTTTTGCCTGTGCAACATATCAAAAAAAGCTACTTCTCGTCTCTGAAGTTCATCTTTACTCAGCATTACTGTGTACCTTTGAATAACTTAATATACAGTGGGGTGTCGGGTATGGTAGACGTGACTTATGAAAATCCCACTTTATGCATTTTCTGTACCAGACTCTGGTCTCAGGTACAGTATTCCAATCCCATCACCTGGAAACAATGTAGAGATTACCCAGAGAAAAACCCAAAGCCTTCTGTAAACGTTTCATAAGATCAAGCATTGAAAGCCCTCATTAGCACGCACTTCCATTTGTTAAACTGTGGATAGTTTTCTCATTGAGTAACAGTCCCATTCCTCCAATGCTCCACCTGCAAACAATTATTATGTTTCATAACTCCAAAACATAAAACTAACTTCAAGCAAAAGATGGAGGGTCTGAAATATGAGTCTAACTTAGTTTTTAATTTAAGCGAGCATGTAAGTATGATGTGGTAACGTAACGCTATATGCAATTCACACATTTCGTATATATAACCATAATGAATTATTTAAAGAATGAAGAATGTTTAATTGAACAATTTAGGTACAATATCACTCAAATACTACAGATTTATAACATTAAGTACATAACATTACTCCCTGTTTAGCTATCAACTCAATATAGAATGCATCTGAACTATATAGATAGTATACTACGTAATACAGCTACTAAACAGACATCCATTCACGACATGGTAAATTTTAAATGGTCCCATTCAGGCCTAAAGATTTAATCACTGAGGAGGCTCTTTTACTCTTATGGAATAACGTTGTTACCTGACAAGGGGATCACGCTGATTCTCGGATTGGAGGAGTTGACTCTGGAACTGCAGGAAGTGGTTCTGACAGCTCTAGACACCTTCCTTCTCTAACAATTGACTCTGCTCTCCTCAAATGATCGATGTGTCATCTCCAGATGATATCAGAAGCAATATCCACAGTGTAGGAGAGTGATCTGGTTCTGTCCTTAATCTCTCTGAGTACCCACTTTTGATCACCTATGTAGCCCCTCGTCTGAACTGTTTGTTCAGGAGTGGAACATCGAACCCCCTTGTTTAAGGAGTCCTCTTGTTTTTCTCTGCTGTTTGCCCTGCATACTCCTTCTGAGATTGGGTTTGACGAGATCCAATTGTGAACGCAAGGGATGAACTAGGAACAGCATAACTGCTGAGTTGTTCTGTAGGGAGGAAATTGGTGAACTTCTGGTTCAGTGTTTGTGTTGTGTGTTCTGCTGACAATGCTTGCAGAGTGTTCTTTAGTCTCTGCACAAGCCTTCTGCCAAGCCATTCATAGCTGGGTGGTATAGTACAGATGCAATATATTTTACTCCATTCATTTCAGGAATGACTGAAAATGTTCTGTAATAACTGTGCTCCATTGACACTGACTAAGTGTTCTGCTTCACCAGTCCTTGTGAAGATGCTTCTAAGCACATCAACAGTGTTCCAGGCTATAGAAGAGGCTATTGGGAACACTTCTGGGCACTTTGTAGCTGTATCCACTGCTAACAAGAAGTTTGTGCCCAGGATTTGCCTGGTAAGATCCACATCAATCCTCTGCCTGGGCAATGCAGGCTGTTCCCAGAGACGGCGAGGTGCTGTTTCCTTCAGTGGAGCAGGTGAATTGGCACAGCAGCCCTCATGTAGGCTGGGCGGTGAGAGATTTAAATAAAGAACCTTTTGCAGTATTTCATTTCTTTTAGCAGCGCAGTCGCAATTCATTAGCAAGGGCAAACAGAAGTAATGCAGGAAGAAGCAGAATGGGGAGGCTTCGGCTCATCAGACTTGGGCAAGTTACATATCGGGTAAGCAGTGGGAATGGCTCCAGGAAATGTGTTGTGCTCTTTGTGTACGATAGGGGAATTCTGTGAGACCTCCAGCCTCCCAGATAACCAGATCTGCATGAGGTGCGCCGAGCTCCTCAGAGAACGTGTGAAGGAACTGGAGCTGCAGCTCGTATGGGAAACTGAGGAGATGATAGATAGGAGCTACAGGGGTGGTAGTCACACCTAAGTCACAGGAGGCATGAAGATGGTTGACTGTCAGGAGAGGAATGAGAAATGGGAAGCCAGTACAAAATACCTCTGTGGCCATTCCTCTCAATAATAAGTTTAGTGTTTTGGATACTGTTGAGGGGGGGACCTAGTGAAGGAAAAGCTGTAGCAACTGGGTCTCCGTCACTGGGTCTGGCACTGTGGCTCAGAAGGGAAGCAGAGAGAGGAGAACTGCAGCAGTGATCAAGAATTCCATAGTTAGAGGAATAGAGACGAGATCCTGTGTATGTGATAGAGACACTTTGATGGTATATTGTTTCCCAGGTGCCAGGTCAGGGACATCCCTAAGGGGGAGGGTGAGCAGCCAGAGGTGTTGGTACATATTGTCAGGGCGCTGGAGCAGGGATCCAATCACAGACCTAATACTGTGCACACAGTGATATTAATTGAGTAACAAATCCTGAGGTGCAAACAATGTCGGCATCAAAGTTCAGGCAGAGATCAAAACATTCAGAGAAATCCAAAAACCAGAATCGGGAGACAGACAGACAGAGTACAGATATGAATGCTGGAAAGGCCCAGGAAAATTCACTGGTACAATCTGATAATAAATAGGTGAAAACACAGGACTGAAATAGACTGAGCAATAAACAGAGAGGCAGATGATAGGTGGAGCACAATGAGACACAGGTGGCAGCAATACAGGTAATAATGAGAAACAGGTGAGAGACGGAGTACTCAGTAATACAGGGGCCAGAGTAGAGCAGGAGTGAGGACAGGAGCACATGGCAATACAAAACCACAGACTTGACAGCTAGGGGGAAAACACACAAAAGGACAGAGTTCAACTGGAGGTACTGACAAGTATTGACAACAATGACATAGCAAGGAAAAGCGAGGAGGTCCTGAAAAGAGAGTTTAGGGAGCTAGGTAGAAAGCTCAAAAACAGGACCTCCAGAGTTGCAGTCCCTGGATTGCTGCCTTTACTGTGCGCTAGTGAGGGTGAGAATAGGATGATTTAGCAGATGAATGCCTGGCTGAGAAACTGGAGCAGGAGGCAGCATTTCAGATTTCTGGATCATTGAGTCATTTGTTTAGCTAACAAATTTCATGACATGTGCCGGTGATAATAAACCTGATTCTGATTCTGGGATCTCTTTTGGGGAAGGTATTATCTGTATAAAAGGGACGGGTTACCCTTGAACCTGAGGGAGACTAATGTCCTTGAAGGCAGGTTTACTCGAGCTGTTGGGGAGAATTTAAACTAATTTGGCAGGGGAATGGGAACCGAAATGAGAGGGATGTTACTTTACAAGCTGAGGCAGTGCGTAGTGAAACTGTCAGGAAGGACAAGTGGTGATAGAGCAAACTTGCAGTCAGTAGAATGAGTAAAAGGGGGACAAAGTTGAAAAGGGTGATAGATACAGAACTGGAGGTGTTATATGTGAATACTGAATAAAGTAGATGGTCTTGTAGTGCAGTTAGAGATTGGCAGATGTGCCATTTTGGGCATCACTGAGTTGCAGCTGAAAGAAGATTATAGTTGGGAGCTTAACATCCAAGGTCAGCATTGTGTTGAAAAGACAGGCAGGTAAGCAGAGAGGGTGGCATGGTTCTGTTGGTAAAAAAATAAAATAAAATCTTTGGAATATGTAGTATCATTGTGGTAGAGTTAAGGAACTGCAAGAGTAAAAAGACCCCGATGGAAATTGTACTCTGGCCTCCAAACAGTAGCTACAATGTAGGCTGCAAACTGCAATGGAAGAAAGAAAATAAATGTATGTCAAAAGGACAAAGCTACGACAGTCACAGGGGAGGGTTTTAATATGCAGGTAGATTTGGAGAGTCAAGTTGGTGCTGATTTTAGATTCCAAGGGAGTGAATTTGTATAATGCCTATAAGATGGCTTTTTAGAGCAGCGTGTGAAACAGTGATCATAATATGACATAATTCACCCTGCAATTTGAGAGGGAGAAGCTCAAGTCAAATGTATCAGTGTTACAGTGGAGTAAAGGGGATTACAGAGGCATGAGAGAGGAGCTGGCCAAAGTTGATTGAAAGGGGATACTAGTAGGGATGATGGCAGAGCAGCAATGGCTGGAGTTTCTGGAAGCAATTCTGAAGGCACAGAATAGGTAAATTCCAAAGAATAAGAATTACTCTGAAGGCAAGATGGTGCAACTATGGCTGACGAGAGAAGTCAAAGCCAACTTAAAAGGAATAGAGAGGGCATATAATAGAGCAAAAATTAGTGGGAAGTTAGTAGATTGGGAAACCTTTAAAAATCAACAGTAGGCAACTAAAAAAAAGCTGTAAGGGGGAATAGATGAAATATGAAGGTAAGCTAGCCAACAATATTGAAGAAGATACCAAAAGATTTTTCGAGAGTAAAAAGCAGTTGACAGTAGATATTGGATTGTTGGAAAATGACACTGGAGATGTAGTAATGGGGGAACAAGAAAATAGTGGACAACCTGAATAAGTATTTTGCATTAGTCTTCACTGTGGAAGACATTAGCAATATGCCAGAATTTTGAGAGTGTTAAGTGGGCAGAAGTGAGTGCAGTTGCTATTACTAGAGAGAAGGTGCTTGGGAAGCTGAGAGGTCTGAAGGTAGATAAGTCACCTGGACCAGATGGAGTACACCCCAGCGTTTTGAAATAGGTAGCTGAAGAAATTAGTAATGATCTAGAAGTATCTCTAGATTCTGGAATGCTTTGGGAAGACTGGAAAATTGCAAATGTCACTTCACCCTTCAAGAATGGAGGGAGGCAGAAGCAAGGAAGTTATAGACTAGTTAGCTTGAGCCCAGTGTTGGGAAGGTGTGGTTTCAGGGTACTTGGAGGCAAATAATAAAATAAGCCATAGTCAGCATGGTTTTCTTAATGAAAAATCTTGCATGATTGATCTGTTGGAATCCTTTGATGAAATATTAAGCAATATTGACAAGGAGCTTCGGTGGATGTTGTGTACTTGGATTTTCAGAGGGCCTTTGAAAAAGTGCCGGACATGAGGCTGCTTAACAAGATAAGAGCCCTTGGTATTACAGGAAAGATACTAGCATTGATGAGCAGTGGCAGATTGGCAGGAGACAAAGAGTGGGAATAAAGGGAGCCTTTTCTGATTGGCTACCAGTGATTAGAGGTGTTGATATTGGGACCACTTCTTTTTATGTGGCAGATCAATGATTTGGATGACGGAATTGATGGCCGTGTGACAAAGTTTGCAGGTGATACAAAGCTAGGTGGAGGGACAGGTAGTGTTGAAGATGCAGGGAGGCTGTAGAAGGACAGACAGATTAGGAGAATGGGCAAAAAAGTGGCAAATGGAATACAGTGACAGGTAGTGTATGGTTTTGTACTTTGGTAGAAGAAATAAAAAAATAGACTATTCTCTAAATGGGGAGAAAATTCAAAAATCTGAGGTGCAAAGGGGCTTGGGAATTCCTGTGCAGGATTCCCTAAAGGTTAATTTACATGTTGAGTTGGTGGTGAAGAAGGCAAATGCAATGTTAGCATTTATTTCCAGTGGGCTTTATAAGGCACTGGTGAGGCCTCCCTTAGAGTATTGTGAGCAATTTTAGGCCCCCTATTTAGAAAGGATGTGCCGATATTGGAGAAGGTTCAAAGAAGGTTCCTGAAAATGGTCCTGAAATGAAAGGCTTATCGTAAAAGCGGCGATTGGTGGCTCTGGGCATTTACCCGTTGGAATTCAGAAGAATGAGGAGTGACCTCATTGAAATGTATCGAATGTTGAAAGGCTTTGATAGAGTTGATATGGAGAGGATTTTTTTTATGGTGGGGGTGTCTAGGACAAGAGTGCACAGCCTCAGGATAGAGGAACATCCATTTAGAATGGAGATGAGGAATTTACTTAGCCAGGGGCTGATAAATCTGTGGAATTCATTTCCATATGTGGCTGTGGAGGCTGAGTTATTGGGTGTATTTTAGGCAGAAGTTAATAGGCTCTTGATTAGTCAGGGCATGAAAAGTTAAGGGGAGAAGGCAGGAGAATGGAGTTAAGAGGGAGATGGATCCGCTATGATTAAATGGCGGAACCAACTCGATAGGTTGAATGGCCTAATTCTGCTCCTCTTTCTAATGGTCTTATGGCCATATGCTCCTGGATTCTTCTGGATGTGTTGGCATCCTGCATGCTGCGCGGCAAGCTGATCGATCTGCTGATCTATCCCAGGCCACCAGGCAAATTTTTGAGCCAATACTTTCATTTTTTAATAACACCGAGATGACCAGCATGTAGCTCCTCCAGCTCTTTTGCTCTTAGTTTGGATGGTACAACAAGTTTCAAGTCCTACATAAGGCAACCTCTGTGAAAGGGAAAGTTCATCCCAGCGCTGGTAAAATTGGGGGAACTGGAGTTTCTGCTGTACTCTTCCAGCCATATAGAACTGAGACAGTGTGGGGGCTTTTCTGGTTTCCCTTTGGATCAGCTCTGTCTTAATAGGGAGACTTTCAATTTGCATTAGGGAGAATATGTTACAAGGAGTTTCATCTTTTGTAAATATGTCAGGTATTCCCTTTTTCAAAGGTTAATGAGGTCACTCCTCATCCAATCACATTTCCATGATTAGCTGTCCTCTTGAACTTGATCTTGTAATTGTGTCCTCCAGGGAATAGAGCCCATCTTTGCATTTGTGCTGCTGCTGTTAGTGAAACACCCTTTGTGAATTGAAAGTGGATGATCAGTAACAAGGGTAAACTCTCCCATACAAGTGCTGATTAAAATGTTTTACACCCCAAACCAGACTCAAGGCCTCTTTGTCAACCCATGTGTAATTTCTCCCTGTAGCGGTAAAGGAATGTGATGCAATAGCTATGGGGTATTCTCTGCTTTCACAGCGCCTATACCATAAGGCCAGACATCATTAGATGGTGTGAGTCATACAGTGTGAGTACAGTATCTGAAGTCACGATTTCCTTTTCCTTTTTTTGAAACTTATCTCACAGTGCTTGGTCCATTGTCATTTCTTCCCAATCTGTAGTAATGAGTTCAAGGGGTGGAACACAGTAACCAGGTTTGGCAGGAGTCTGTTGTACAAGTTGACAAATCCTGAAAAAGACTGCCTCTGTGACAGATCCTTTGGCCTTGGGGCATCCACCACTTGTTGAACTTTCTCAACACACCTGTGTAATCCTTGTGCGTCAATGGTGTGACCATGGGAAGTGGTGCTTGGTTTCAAGAATTCACTAGTCGCGTGTTATGCTCTGATCCCATAATCTTCTAACCTTTTCAAAAACTGTCTTGAGGTTTAGGAGATGTTCCTTGTCATCCTTACTGGTAACAGTGATGTGACCCAGGTAACACTGAGTGCTTGGGCAGCCTTGCAGCACTCAGGCTATTCCTTTCTGCCAGAGTGCAGGTGCAGAATATTGATAATCGGTTGTAGGTAGTTTGTGATTTTGCTGATATGATGCAATTTTATTGACTCTGTTAAGCTTGTTTCAGTTAAACATTAATCTCAAAGGCAACTTATTTCAACTGGTACTGAACAGATTATGGAAATCAGAACTTGATTTTTGCATTTGGATAGCCTAAAGTATGAAAAGAAAGGTCTATTCAAAGTAGTGTTTAGTTTTAAAATACTGTAAATCTATCTTTGAATCTATTGATAATTGGAAACTGAAAAGCACTTCTAAGTCTTTATGTGCTGCCTATTAAGATATATTAATTAACTAAAGCAGGTTGATGAGCAAGAAGCATAATCTTTCAGGACTGCTAGCTGTAGGAATGGAAAGTAAAATACTCTTGAAATCTCACAATTTACAGTATTGATGAAAGGGCATTTCTTAGATTGGTACAGAGAGCTATCTTTCTTTTCATAAACTAGCAACTATATTTTGCTGATAAATGTACGTTGCAAATGTCATTTGGAGCTGTCTTCGAATGAGAATGGCCAAATGTAACATTAACCCTTTCTTAATGTACTGGCATTTTGTAGGAAACCAGTTTCTGCAAATTAGTTTGGAGCTCTTCATGTTAACTTAAAATGCAGACTTTTTATGTTATTTACATAACCTGTTAATCATTTTGTATTTGTGTACACTGTCTATGAAATCTTACTTCCTGTTATCTTATTGTCATCCCCAGTATATATTTTCCATTATAAATCCCTGTGTAAACTGGTTATGTTATTACTACATCTATTCAAAGGTGATATCATAACATTTGCTTTCCTTGCCCACGAAGTCTTCCTCTGCTTCCCAAAGCCAATCACTTTGTAATTTTGCCTATGATTTAAGAGATAGTCTCTCGGCTTATAATTTTATCCGTCAGTTGTGCTTTCTGACCTCTGGGGTTCCTGTTATCTTGTTTTCATTTCCCATTTTACTTTTGCTTAGTAACCAAAATACCCAATAAGATTTTAAACAAAAAAAACTTCAGATTACATTGGAGTACATATTTGCTCACTAAGTTGTCATTTGTGACTTTTACTTGAAGTCTTTAGACTCTCCCAGGAATTGACTTTAGTGCTTTTGTTAACAGTTGTTTGTCAGAATGCATTAGTAATTCCTTTACTGGATTTGATTAAATATATTAGTAGTTTTAAAAAATTATTTCTTACGATTACATATTTAAAAAACTGCTGGATTATAATATTTGAGTATGGAAGGAAAGGAAAGCATATTTATGTTACTTCAGTATTTTTGAGAGTTTGGGAAAAGGTTAAACTGATGGGGAGAAATCTGGCTAGACAGACCAATGCAAGTTTGAGACCAGAATGAAGATTGTGTTTTCCTTCAGCTATTTTGTATGTTTTATTTAATTAGAATATTTTATTTTCTGGGGACTAAGACTCATCAAACTGAAGGCTGAATTTTAAATCCCAAAATTGTGTGGGTTGCAATCACGGGACATATCGGGATAAATGACAACAAATCTGGATTATGTATGAACTTTTTATTTGGGGCAAGGAGGAGAAAACAATCAGTTTACAGGACATTAAACCTTTAATTTGATAAATAAACTGCTTGTCTTTATTCTTCTCATCATTCTATTTTAATTGCAATTACTTTAATTCGGCCTCAGGAAACTTGACTTCTTATGGACAAGGAGGCATAGGCATGTTTGGTCTAGGTTCAAATGGTTTACCATGAACCACCACAACCTGGTTCCTCCATCCCTTCCCCCAACACCACCATCTTTTGCTTCTTCCTATTGCCCCTCCCCCATCAAAAATGCTCCTCTATCAAACTCACTGGTCACCATGTGCCCAGCACCACTTCCCATTTAAGGAAGAGGTTGATAGATTCTTGACTGGTCAGGGCATGAAAGGACATGGAGAGAAGGCAGGAGATTGGCGCTGAGAGGAAAAACAGATCAGCCGTGACGAAATGGCAGAGCAGACTCAATGGGCCGAATGGCCTAATTCTGCTCCTATATCTTATGGTCTTTACACAACTGGAATCACCCCCAACCCTAACATCAGATCCAAACTATGAGAAGAGGATTTCTAACGTAAGGAAAACATCCCATCCATTCTTTCACTGTCCTCTCCCTACTGTTATGCATTTATCCAGGATACTCAGGATCAGTACTTCCTAATTATCTACCAAGCTATTCAGTTGGCCTTCAATCTTTTGAAATGATCATCTCACTCTGCAGGTTTCATGACTACAAATTAAGTTACCGATGGGCAGGGATATCTATATACTACTAAAACTCTCAGGCTCTGTCTGTCTGTCTGTTTGTGACCTCCAATTAGCACAAACGGTACATTAGAGTGGCACTTTTTTTGGCTAAATCGAATTAAAATGCCCTAACTTACAGAATGCAGGCAAAGTTCAGGGTTATATATTCGTATACAATTGCTCATTCGCCAAAAATCAACAGGCTTGCTTTGACCTGAGACCTGATCGACCATGATGGAAATCGGGACACCACAGCCCGTTGCATGTGCACGGCCAGCCTCAGCAGCAACACCTACTGGAGCAAAAGGGCAGGGCAGCTCTGTTTTGAGGGGTCGACATTCTGCTAATCACCATCAGCATGTGCAGGATTGGGACAGATCTAACTGCCACCCATCACTAAGAGATAATTAAATCTTATTGTAATTACGTACTCCGAGACACCCATAAAACCCTTTGCTGCAGTCAAAGGACAGGGCTGACTATATCACGTCCATTCAGGAGAGCGCCAACCACATCATCAAGAATAATCAGCATCCTTTGGTGTTAGTGCTTCACATCTTCTATCCAGCGTTAGGGTACAAAAAATGGTCAGCCTAATTATGTCGCATGGAAAGGGAAGGGGGACATTAAGGTCAAGAGATGACGCCAAATGTCGGGAAGTGGCAAGGAGAGGGAGAGAACAAGAATTGGATGAGGACAGGGCTGCACGACTCCAGGATCAAAGAGTCAAGACGGAAAAAGATGAGAGGAGGAGGAGAGGCATGCATGTCTCCAGGATCAGAGACAACAAACAGCAGAAGAGATGAAGAGACGGGGGATGAAAGGGTTGAACGTCTCCAGAATGACAACGAGAGGCACGAGGGCGGCAAATAAACCAGAAATGATGCCATCAAAAATGTCCTTCATTAAATGAGGAACAGCTATATTTGCTTTGCTACGCGTTGTTCTTCTTTAATAAACTGAGGTTTTCTACTTCAGTTTCCAAAGCAAAGCGATACCAATAGCATTCAGGAAAATTTAATGTTCATTCTGGTCACATCAGGCTGCACGACCCTCCTCTCAAAGGGTGCCCCAACGGGTCATCCCATTGTCTAGACACTTATAGAATTCCTGCTTTAAAGTTCACCCAAGCATTCTGTGAAACCAGTGCATTAGATCTCCAGGCCTTTAATTTTCCTTGCCATTGGAGAAAAGGAATTAGATGGAAAGAGCTGCAGAATAAAGCTAAAGTATTTGTAAATAAAATAAGTGGGGCAGGACAGGGGCGGGAGGAGTTTTCAGCTGCAGTTTAACTGAGCATTTTTAAGGAAAAGGGAAGAGGGGATTGGGAGTGATTCCTGAGAAAGTAATGGAATAACTAGCAGGTTTCAAGAAGCTGGAAGGAAGTTGTGTCCAGATGAAACTGAGGTTAGTGGAATCATGGATAGATTGAGAAAGGAACAAAGAGAAACATATAATGAGGCTGTCATAAAGGAGATAAGGAAGAATTAATAGGAGATAGATTGCAAGATAGTACTAATGCAGGATATCATACTGGGGCAGGTAGGATGGATAGGATGCTGTCCTTATGTTTACGATACAAACTTTGGGTAGGAGAGTGGGTTAAAGAATGTTAAATACAGGTTTTGAGGAGGTGTGCACATATTGGTTTATTTAAAATAAAATAGAAAATGCTGGAAACAGGTTTTTGACCAGAAATATTAGATATGGTTCTCACTCTGCAGCGGCTGAACAACTTGCTGATGGCTTCAAGTATTTTTTATTTTTATCTTGGATTTTCAATATCTTCTTTTATTTACTTTCAATTTTCTATTTATTTTAATTTGTTTAAGCTCCACAGAATATCAAAATTTGAAGGAATGAAACTCCATGTTCACAAAAATTCATTTCAGAGTCATGTCAATTGTTTGACGGTAAGGTTAAGATTTGGCACATTTAGAGTTGAAATGTTAATGTTCTTTTGGTGTGTTTAGGTGCCAATTAAAACCACATTAGGCACTTCCATATCTGTAACTTGATTGACTGGGAAAGGAACAGTATCTTTACACATCCCATCATTTGTCTTCTAACATGAAATTCATGACAACTTTAATTTTTTTTCATGGTATTGTTTTAAGCTTATGAGGATATTATGTCAGGTTTGCATTCATAAAATATAACTCCAAAAACAAGCCCGGAGACTATCAAAGTCATGATGGTACTGTCATCATCTTCTGTACAGCCTCCAGAGATACAGCAATATTTATGAAGGCCTTGGTATCCTTTCAGTCATATAGATGTCTGCACTTGTGTTTTGTGTTTATGATTCCACTCCTGTAACTGGCAGGTACACTGTGAAGCACACAAATTAGGCTGCCTGAATTTAATAGCCCTTTAATTATTATTTATGTGTGAATACATTAATAGCTGTAGTTTACATGTATAATGTCTTTAATGTAGCAAAAATATTTCAAGACACTTGGCAGCAACTTAATCGAACCGCAGCTGCTATTGAGGCAAATGGATATTAGGGCATATGAGGAAAAGGCTGGTCAAAAATGGGTGATTTGAAGGGAAAAAGAACAGGATCAGGGATAGATTATTTGACTTTTAGTGCCAGTTCTGCCACTTATTAAGGATGTGGCTGACCTTCTAACTTAGTGGATTTTTTCTGTAGTATCTCCTTATCCTTTGATTTGGTTTCTTCATACTGGTTTTCAGTTAACATTGAATGAAGATAGGGAATTCCATGAAGTGACCACTATTTGAAGATATTTCACTTTCACTCAGTCATAAATTGCCCACACTTTATTCCCAGGTTGTGACACTTAGTTCTAGAATCATGAAGCCTGTGCAGCCTGACTAAAAATTTGTCGGTTTCAATGAGATCACTTCTCATTTTTCTAAACTCTAAAGTATATAAGCTTAATCTTCATAATTACTTCCCAACTGGCAGATCTGGTATCCCTGGAGTTAGTCTGCAGAACTTGTGCTACATTCCCTTTATGTATATCCATGTTTATATAAGGAGATCAAAACTATATACAAGACCCCTTGTGAGCTCTTCATGGTTCTGTGGAATTACACAGGTTAAAGGACGTTGGGTGGGATTCATGAGTCTGGGACCGAGTTGAAAACTGGCATTTCTGCCAAACATCAACAATGAAATCAGAATATTCGAGAGCCCAGAACTGGAGAAGATGGGGGTCATGGATAGACTTGAGTGAAAAGTAGAAACTTTAAAATTCAAGTGGTATCAGGCAGATAGTGAATGTGGACAAATGAGGAGTTAGCTTACTGTAAAATTTGGTATTGGGTGACAAAGGAATTGAAAGTTTTGCGAATTTCATAGATTTCTGCTGAGTGAGAATTGAAACATAGAAATGATTACACAGTATCTGGTGCTTTTAAAACATTGAACGAAATGAGGAGATGTACCAGGCATTTACTTTGCTGCCTGTTTAATGACACAATGATTCCTGAAAGATACTTATTGTTTAATCTTGCCAACTATGAATGGTTCAATGTAATATCAGAGAATGTATACAGTATACAACCCGAAATTCTTACATCTTCACAGACATCCACGAAACAGAAAAAAAACCCAAAGAATGAATGGCAGAAACATCTGAGCCCCAAAACCCCCTCCCTCTCTCACACACAAGCAGCAGCAAAAGCATTGACCCCCCCTCCATCTCCCCCCCACTTGCACCAGCAAAAGCTGCAACCCCCTCCCCTCACCATGCAAGCAATAGTAAAGCCCCCAAAGAGACCTTGATCCAGAGTCCATCAAAAACTACTGTCCACCCTGACACTTCAGTATCTCAGACAAGCTGTTTCTCACTCACGAGGGAGAGAGAGAGAGATCCCTTCTGCAGCAAACAAGAGCGGGATACCGGCAGCTTGCTGTTTTGATGTAACAATCTTCCGCGTCACTTCTCCGAGTGGACCGACAGGCTTTCACTCACCATCAAAGAGAGAGTATTGCTTGAGTACAGGGGTCTTCTTCTGACAGCAGCGCACACCGCCTGCTGTCTCGATGCTTCTGTGTCCCGCGACAATGGCGAGGAACCGGGTCGTCACACGGGGTCGCACCCTGAAGCAGCATGTTTTCCAGGCTGCACCTGGAGATATCGAAACGCTAGGCCGCATGGCGAGTCGGAGAACCCACTGCTCATGGAGAACCCTAGTGTGAGCTGCAGCTGTATATCACCGACTCCAACAGGACCCCAGCCACCTTGAAAAGAAAAGAAAGACATGAGAAAAGAAGAATAAGCTGTTTCTCGGACAAACTGGAAGAAGTCACCTGAATCTACAAAAACCTCTGGCACCATCTTTTCTAGCACTTCCCAATATTATAATATAATATAAATGTTGTATTATAATATAAAATAACAAGAAAGATATGTGAACTTTGGAATTCCAGCATTCTGGAAAATGTGCAACGAGTTTACTCAGGAGCTCTTTGGTGATACCTATTAATTAAACAAAGGCAGTAAACCATCCTCTTGCATTTATTTTTATCAGTACTTGACTCTTATTTTGAATTTATTTCCTTTACATTTTTATTTAGAGATAGCGCACGGAATTGGCCCTTTGAGCCATGCTGCCAGTAACACACTGATTTAATCCTAGCCTAATGGAGGGGTAATTTACAATGGCTAACCGGGAGCTCGTTGGACTGTGGGAGGAAACTCAGACATTCCATGGGGAGGCCGTCCAAGCTCCTTACAGGGGGCGCTGGGAATAAATTTTGAACTGCCACACCCCAAGCTGTAATAGCGTCATGCTAACTGCTAAACTACCGTGGTGCCATCTGATTGTATGGAGCGACAACATAATATGGCAATCACATGAAATGTGCAGTGTCCAAATAACTGTGATATGCAGTTCATAAATTCAAGAGGTACATTTAATGTCAGAGAAATGTATACAATATACATCCTGAAATTCTTTTTCTTGCAAACATCCATGAAAGCAGAGTGCCCCAAAGAATGAATGACAGTTAAATGTTAGAACCCCAAAACACCACCCCCAACTCCAGCCACGTTAGCAACGGCCCCCCCCTCCAGCCAGCAAGAAAGCATCGGCACCCCCCACCGAGCACTCAAGTATGCAGCAAAGCATCAATAAAGACACAGACTTGCAGTACCCCAAAGACTACTCGTTCACTCAGTAATTCGACGTATCTCAGGCTCGCTGTCTCCCTAATAAGGGAATAAGAGGTGTTCCCGTTTCACAACGAGAGGGGAATTTTATTCAGTGTAAGTATTTTGCACACTTTAATCGGTGATGAAGGAGCGAGAATGATAAATTCTGTTAAAATTATATTAATTAATTAATTTATTTTTTATTTAGAGATATAGATCAGAATAGGCCCATCTGGCCCTTTAAGCCACATTACCCAGCAACTCCTGAAACCCCAATTTAACCCTAAGCTAATCATGGGACAATTTACAATGAAAAATTAACCTAACCGGTACATCTTTGGACTATGGGAGGAAACTGGAGCACCCGGAGAAAGCCCACGTATCTCATGGGGAGGATGTACAGAGACTCCGTACAGAGTATGCCAGGACTGCTCTGAATTCTGATGTCCTGAGCTGTAATAACATCGTGCTAACCACAGTACTACTGTGGCACCTCATACATCTGCCCATGTATCAAATATGTCTATATTTACACCATGGCAGTGCAGCCAGAGCTCACAGTGAAGGATGAGATTGTGATCAATTCCTGTCCTATTACCATTATATAAAGAATGAATTATGTTAACAGGTGGATGATCATTTTGTGTGCTGAACATAATGAATACAACAGCTGCATGTGTTCATATTTGGCAATTTGATTAATGGATACCTTAAACCACTTTCGTGGCAGCCTTAATGTTTACTCTTTACGCATCCTATGTTAATGTGTCACCAATGATAAATGCTTTGCGAGATTTTCTGCCTTTCAAATCCACCTGCTTAGAAATGGATTGTGTTTTTTTTTGTTAAAATGGAATGTGGAATGTGTGTTTTTTATGCTAATTAAGTTGGATGGAAATTTTAACTTGGCATTTCTGATCCTCTGTTGCATGCTAACTCCCATCACATAATTCTCTATTAATAACTTCAAGTGATAAAGCTTCAAAGAGGACTATGAATTATGACCATAGTGAGCTTATGGTGTTATCTATGAGAATGGCCAGTGCTAATGCAGATGCATGTAGTGAGAATAAGATGATTGATTACGAGATTCGGAGATGTCTGAGAAGAAGTTGTCTCTGTGGTCTGCGTTCTAGTCACTTTCCTGTCTGATGAAATAGGAAGTCAAATGGGAGATGAGTGGATAAGAATCTAAGTGCCACAATAGTTGTTCTCCTTGATTTTTGTGTGTTGGGCTTCTTATCTCTGTGTATGGTGTCAGTGGCTTAGAAGGGATAATGATGTTTACAGAGCAAAAGGGCATTTGAATCAATGACTTTCCTCGTTAGATGTGTCTGTGTCTGTGTGTGCTTTGCAGGTGAATGTCGAAGAAGTGAGGTTCAGCTCTAATTGCATTTTGATATGTCCAGTCAGATTGTGGGTTTTATTTTTATAGCACTTCTCTGTATAAATAGCTAGTAATTGGCTCTCTGCTTCCTCCAACAAGCTTTTGATTCAGGCTCTGGAAGGATTCTTATCCTAGTTAATTAAGAGCATTCTCTTTCTCTGTATCTTGGTTATGGTCTCGACTCAAGCATTTTTCCTGTTCTTTAGCTTTTCCTTTTTACTCTTTCCCTTTCCCTCTCCCTCTCTCCCTCCCCCTTGATGCTGTCCAGAATATAGAACTCTTGGTGCTGGGCTGTGGTTCAGCAGAGACTGGTAAGACAGGAACGTTTTTGTAGATGCATGAAATTGACTCTTTATATTCATTCATTTTGTGGATAGAAGCAGCACTGCTGAAGCCAATGGTTATTCCCCATCTTTAATCCTCATTTGTTCTAGTGAAGGCAACCAGTTACTCCTTGTGTTGAACTTAGGGAAATGACGGGACAAAAGTATACTCCAAGTTAGACTGAGTAGGAGGAAAACTTGCGGGAAGTTGTGCTTGCAGCACTCGTCTTTTGTGACAGGTGTGATTTGCTGGTGAGCCAGTAAATGGGACACCTATGAAGCAAATGCTTGCACCTGGGTTGTTTCCAAGTTCCTGAGTGTTGGTACTTCTCTCATCCAGGCAAATGGAAAATATTCCGTGAAATTCCAGACAGTAAAAGGATTTTCGTCATTTTTTGTAGGATGACCTACTTTTAACTTACATTTGTAATGATGTTTTTGTTGTATATCCATTAATGTTTTTGATCAAGATTGACCGATTTCCCATTATCCCCATCTCACCCCTTCAGGATGCTGGAGGTGGGGATTTGGTGGTGCTAATGGCAAAGGTAAGCAAGCAGACACTCTCATTGTTAGAAACAGTCATTATATTCAGTATTTTTATGATATGACAATTGTTTGCAACTTCTCAACCCGTATGTAGAAGTCTATATTTTGCTGTATGCAGACATGGGCTGCTTTATTTTCTAAGGATCTATGAATACAAGGGAATATAATGAAAACATCAGCAAACTCTCCACATGTGGTCTTATGATGGGAAGAAGGTAATGGAAGCATTTTAGATTAATTGGATTTAGGAAGTCCTGTAATTATATTCTTGACTGAAATGATTGACCACCTACAAGCACAATAATCTTCTATTGTCTGAGGTAATATTATTACCAGGGCACCTTGGTGCCATATTTCTTAAAATGTTGTTTCAGTGTCCAGGACAGTATTTTTTTTCCTCATTTTGGAATTCAACTCTTCAGTTCCTGTGTGAACCAGCACTAGCAAAGCCTAACCTGAGGCTTTTGCGAAACTTTTAGAGTAATCACTGTTGATGATATCTTCAGCTGATATTGTGATTATGGAGCAGTAATTTATAGATTGGATATAATGGAAGGCATTAGACACTGCAAATAGGCTTCACTTTTTCAGGAGCGATGCAATCCAATACTACAAGTGGGATAGAGGCATAGAACACCACAAACACACAGAAACAGGCCCTTTGACCTATCAGGTCAATTCCTAAATATTAATCTGCCTAGTCCCATTGACCTGCACCCAGACCATGTGGCCCTCCATGTCTCTCCCATCCATGTACTTATCCATATTTCTCATAATGTTGAAATCAAACCCAAATCTACCACTTCTGGCAGCTCTTTCCATACACTCACCAAACCTCTGACTGAAGAAGTTCACCCTCATGTTTCCTTAAACATTTTACTTTTCACCCTTAACCCATGACCTCTAAATATAGTCTCACCCACCCAACTTCAGTGGGAAAAGCCTGTTTGCATTTACCCTGTCTATAGCCCTCATAATTCTGTATACCTCCATCAAATCTCCCCTCATTCTCCTACACTGTAGGGAACAAAGTTCTAATCAATTCAGCCTTCCTTATAACTCCATTCCTCAAGTCCTGGTAACATCATTGTAAATTTTCTCTGCACTCTTTCAATCTTATTGATGTATTTCCTGTAGGTCGGTGACTGCACACTCCAAATTAGGCCTCACCAATGTGCTCTCCAGCTTCAAATCCCAACTTCCGTACTCAATACTTTGATTTATAAAAGGCGACATGCCAAGAGCTCTCTTTACAGCCCAATCTATTTGTGATGCTGGTTTGAATGAATTATAGATCTTTATTCCCAGATCCCTTTGTTCCACCATATTCCTTAGTACCCTATCACGCACTATATAATTCCTACCCTGGTTTTTCCTGCCAATATGCAGCACCTCACACTTGTCTTCTTGAAATGCTTTCTGCCATTTTTCAGCCTATTTTTCCAGCTTGTTCAGATCCAACTGCAAGATTTGATAGCCATCCTCAGTATCCACTACGTCTCCAGTCTTGGTGATATCTGCAAATTTGTTGATCCAGTTTACCACATTATCATCCAGATCATTGATATAGATGACAAACGACGATGGACCCAGCACCGATCCCTGCAACGCACCAGTGGTCACAGGCCTCCAGTCAGAGAGTCAACCATCTACCAGTCTCTGGCTTCACCCACAAAGCCAATGTCTAATCCAATTTACAACCTCATCCTGGCCAAACTTCTTGACAACCCTCCATGCGTGACCTTATCAAAGTCCATATAGAGAACTTCAACGTTCCTGGTAACTTCCTCCAAAAAACTCTATAATATTGGTTAGACAGGATCTGCAGTACCATGCACAAAGCCATGTTGACGATCCCTAATCAGTCCCCATCTATCCAAAACTTAAATATCCAGTCCTTAGAATACCTCCCAATAACTTACCCACTGATGATGTCAGGTTCACTGGCCTATAACTTCTTGGCTTAGTTTAGAGCCTTTCTTAAACATTAGCTATCCTCTAATCCTCTGGCACATTGCCCGTTGCTAAGGATGTTTAAAATATCTCTGCTAGGACCTCTGCAATTTCTGCTCTAGCCTTTCACAAAGTTCAAGCGAACACCTCATCAGGCCCTGGGAATTTATCCATCCTAATTTCCCTCAAGACAGCAAATACCTCCTCCTCTATAATCTATACGTGGTTCATGACCTCACTGCATTTTTGCCTCTCTTCCATGGACTCGTCTGTCTCCCAAGTAAATACAGATGCAAAAAAATTCATGTAAAATCTCTCCCATCTCCTTTGGCTCTATGCATGGATGACTAATCTGATCTTCTAGAGGACTGATTTAGTCCCTTGCATTTCTTATACTCCTCAAGTACATCATTTGTTCCTTCCTACCTATACCTGATATGTACCTTCCTATTCTTCTTAACCAGGGCCTATCTCTCGAAAATCAAGGTTTGCTTCATGTGTTATCCTTGCCTTTTATTCTGACAGGAACATACAACCTCTGTACTCACAAAATTTCACTTTTGAAGGCCTCTCACTTACCAAGCACACCTTTGCCTGAAAAAAACACAACTGTGCCCTATTCTACATTTGCCAGATCCTTTCTAGTACTGTAGGTTTTCGTAAATGAAATGGCAGAGGCATTTTAAATATAGGTGAAACTGTAACAACTCCTTTTTTGTCAACCAAACACAGAACATAAAGCACGGTTAAAAAACTTTTCAACATTATGTCATCATGTCAGACTAGCTTCTTAAAGTGAACCCCAACTCAATGTCGGTGGTTGTGAATTATGCAGATGTTTCCACCTATTACATTACCCTGCATCAAAATTGCCCTTTAACCCGAGGACCAGACCTATTCTTCTCCATAATTATACTGAAACTAATGGCATTCTGATGCAAAGATTTCCCCCGCAAACTCTTGTCACCTGCCCTGTCTCAGTCCCTAGTCGGATATCTAGTATTGCATTCCCTCTGGTTCAGGTCTGTATGTATTGATTAAGGGAACTCTCCTGAACACATTTGACGAACTCTTTCCCATCCAGCCCTTTAATAGTATGGGAGTCCCAATCAAAATGTGGAAAATTTAAATCATCTACTATCACCCCAAACTTTTGTTTCTTGCAACAGTCTGCAGTCTTTCTATAAATTTGTTCTTCTAAATCCTGCTGACTATTGGGTGGTGATAGCATAATCCCATTAGTTATCCCTTTCTTATTCCTTCGTTCACCCATATAGCCTCAGTAGATCCTGTCTGTCCCGACTGAACACTGCCATGACTTTTTCCCTGACTAGTAATGCCACCCCTCCTTCCTTAACCCCTTCCACCCTATCATGTCTAAAGCAACAAAACTACATAACAGCTGCCAGTCTGCCCCTCCTGCAACCGAGTCTCACTAATGGCTACAATTTCATAAATCCATGTGCTGATCCATGCCCTAAGCTCATCCGCTTTTCCTGCAATACTCCTTCCATTGAAATATGCACAACTCAGAACATTAGTCCCAATGTGCTCAACCTGTCAATTCCAGACTTTGTGTGAAAGCTTAACAACATCTTTCCCACAACCACTCCACCATCTGCTCTGGCGCTCCGGCTTCCATCCCCCTGTGTCTCATGTTTAAACCCAAACTTCCAGATGAAAATTCACGAGAGGTTGCTGATGACTTTTTTGCTGGGCTCTGTCAGGATGGAAGCAATTGAATGTATAGCAGCCGGTAAAATCCTGAAATTCAACGTGAAGTACAATAGAAGTGTGCCAAATTTCTGTAATCCTCTAGAACCTATCCTTATAAATTTGCTCGTTGAACTTGCAGTGAATTAGGTTTGGCACCTAAACTACCCCTGTGCCAAAGAAGAGACCAAATGAGTGCCCCCTCTGACACCCCTAATCCATTCATCAAGGAAAGAGACGATCAGATGGCTTAGAGCATCAGACAATCTATCTTGGAAGCAGTTCGATGATGACCTGGATTGCATCTTGTAAGCTACCTTGGCAGGACCTGTCTATAGGAAAATCGACTCCCTCATAGCTATTGTGTTCAACTTTACTAAAGAGCGATTCAGCCCAATGGAGAAGAAAAGAGGATCTTAAACATTCATCGCACCCGAACAGGAGGGAAAGGGAGATTCACCACCTGAGACGTGAGATAAAGACCCTGAACAACAATTCAAAGACAGTTCACATGACGAAAAAGAAGGGGTCAAAGATCTAACTGCGGGAACAGCTGTGCAAGCTCAGGAGGGTGGAATTGAGAGATATCATTGGCAACTCATGCCTGGGATGGCAAGGCCTTGGCTCAGCACACTTCCAGTGATGGGGGGAGTGCAAGTGCAAGGGATAGGCATGACATGGTCCAGGCAGGGTATGGAACCACCAAGATGAAAGGCAAATATTAAAGGCAGTGGAGTTGGGGTCACAGGGTGCCTGGACGAAATGGGATCTTCCTAGGATCACTTGGGCAGAGCTTTTGAGACTGGAGTCCTTCCACATTTCTTTCCTCCTGCGGTACGTGTATGACACTCTCCCTACACCATCACAGCTGCACACATGGGGGCTGAGGGAGGACCCCAGTTGTAAGCTTTGTGTTCAGCAGAGTTTACTGGCACACATACTGCCAGGATCCAAAACAGCTTTAACACAAGGATGGTGTGGGTAGTGCCACGACAAGATCCTGCTGTCCCTTACTAACATACTGGAGCGGGAGAGGTGTAAAGAGAGACCAGCTGGCAGAGAGGCAAACAAGTCAGTTAGCTTCATCAGAAGAGGGCCATGCCAGTCATATCGAAGAGGCCTAAATCCAATCTGCTGCACACTACCAAAACATGAGAGATAAGGGACGATGTGGGGTGGAAGCTGCAGTTTCCAGAAGTGCTGCAAACCACACTTTGACCAGACATCATTCTGTGGTCCACTGAAGACAAGGAAATCATTCTGGTGGAGCTCACAGTACCACGAGAGGAAGGATGAGAGGGGTTTACAAGGGGAAGGCCCCGAAGTCCCGGTCCGTAGTCCAGGAGTGCTGGAACAAAGGATAGCAGATGTGGCTATAGAGGATTCCCAGCAAGGTCAGTATGGATGCTGCTGTCTACACTGGGCCTTGTTGAAAATAGCAGGAACCAAGCAGCTGGCAGGATGGGGGAGGAAGCAGAAAAAGCTTCTTGGGCAAGAGGAGTTGAGCTGGAAGTCAGGGACAGATGGGCAGTGACTTGGCCACCACTGCTGACCCGCCAGCTGGTGAGTGTAGTGTTTAAAGGTCGAAACACTCTATGAATGTTGGGCACCACCTGACGATATCTGCTCCTGGCCAAGTGCTACCATTACCTCATCAGGTAACTGAGGAGAGCACCCCAGTGTATGATGCAAGGCTCAGGTTCATTGAGTTTGTCGATTTCATTGGCAGCTGAGTGAGTGCTGCTAGTTTCAGGCAGATGACATTTTTTTGATTGATTTGAGTTTGCATAAATATTTGTAATGGTTTTAAAAGGACTTCTAAAAAAAAATAAACAGTGATGTTTTAAATAATTTGACTAACCTTTGTAAGATTTGGAATATGCTTGAATGAACATTCAGAATATGGTCTTTTCTGCATTGCAGGAAGCCTGATTGGGTATTGCTATTTTGAGCTTGCTTTCAGTCCACTGGAGCAATGCCGTGCTTTCAGTTCCCTGCTAGTTAAATTCCCCATCCCACTTCCTTTCTTTTGTTTCGGTGTGTTGAGCTTAATATTGGATTCTGTCAACTTTGATAACTCCTAAGTTCTGAACTGGGCATTTCTATTGGTCATCATTGGTGATGTTGGCTCAGTTTTTCTCCCTTTATTAGAACAGCCTATCGTCTTGGGGATGGCCCACCACCATGCTATTGAAAATACACGACAGAAAGAACCACAATCATCCCCTAACTGCTATTACGCACTTGGCGTGGTCTCACATCATCACAGATATTCCCTGTCTTACTCACTTTCCCCCACCTTCTCTTCAATCCAAGATTACACTTTTTTAAATGTGCCCCAATTCTGACAAAGAGTTTCTGACCTGAACTGTTAAATATGTTTTTCTTTCTACAACTGCTACTGATCTAAAAGTGTTTTCGATGTTTGCAACTTTTCTTCAGTGTCCATATTAGTGCTAGTAGAAACTGTATAAGCAGACAGGGAGTCGATAATGGGGCTTAAAGATGCCCATATGTATGAGGGAGAAAAGTACTTTGTATTTTTACTCTTCAGCGCACTTGGCTAGTGCTCTAATTTTTATCACCTTCTCCGGACTTAGTGGCAGCAGCCTAACCACCTTGAATGCCCTTGTTTGGGATTCTGAATGCCGCAAGCACCCTCAAATCAGAATCAGGTTTAATGTCATTGGCATACATCGTGAAATTAGTTGTCTTACGGCAGTAGTACAGTGCAATACGTAATTAAAAAATCCATAATTTACAATAAGAAATTTATATAAGTAATAAATAGTGTAAAAAGAGAGTGAAAAACAGTGAGGCAGTGTACATGGGTTCATTGTCCATTCAGAAGTCTGGCGGTGGAGGGGAAGGAACCATTTTAAAATGTTGAACATGTCTTGATTGTAGCAACAAGAAGAGGGTATGTCTCAGGTAATTGGGGTCCTTTATGATGGATGCCGCCCTTTTGAGGCATCACTTTTTGACAATATCCTTGATGCTGGGGAGGCTAGTGCCCATGATGGAGCTGGCTGAGCTTTCAACTTCCTGCAGCTTGTTCTGGTACTGTGTAGTGGCCCCTCCATACTAGACTGTGATACAATGCTCTCCATGGTGCATCTGTAGAAACTTGCTAGAGTCTCTGATGACATACTAAATCTGCTCAAGCTTATAAAGAAATATAGCTGCTGTTCTGCCTTCTTTGTAATTGCATCAATATTTTTGACCCACCACAGATCTTCAGAGATGTTGATAACTAGGAAGTTGAAACTGCTCACCCTTTCCTCTGCTGATCCCTCGATGAGGACAGTTGTGTGTTCTCTCGACTTCCCCTTCCTGAAATCCACAATCAATTCTTTTGTTTTATTTGCTAGAGTGAGTTTTTGGGTAGATAATTCATTTACACTGAAATGATTCTGGCCACCAGTCTTCTGTTTGACAAAGTACTGTGGATTGAGTTCACAACAATGCATTTCTTAAAAGCTGTGAACCCAGTTCATTTGTAACAATGCTGTTCCTAAAAGCTGTGAAAACTGGAATACTAGCCCAGATGCTGGGGATGGCAGTGTGAAGTTTACAGGTGGTTTCGAAGACGGCATTATCTATAGTTTGTAAATATGAGTTGTTCTCTATGTCAGCACGTAAAATTCCAAATAAATGTATTGTGGATTTAACTTGCATTCCTAAAGGCTGTGAATACCAGCTCAGACATGCTTGCGTCAGGAGGAATGGATGAAGTCAGAAGGTGTGATGTTTTGTATGCAACTTCAAAAGAAAACATTGTCTATACTTGTAAGTATGGATTGCCCTTTGTCTTTAGCAAATAAATTTCGAGCCCACATTGGGCTAGCAGACCTTTCCACCGAAGCGTCTCTGTCCGTATGATGCCTGCTGTACCTTGTTGTGTCGAGTAAAGAAGCTGCTTTGTGTCTACCAGTAACTCTCCGCTGATTTCATCCACCCCACAACATTTGGTGTCAGGAATGGGATGCCTTTGTGACCCATCGTGTGGCCAGTGTTCCGAGCAGTCTAAGTTGGTGAGTATTTTTCTAAAATAACACTCACACTTGGATCTGTTCGGTCGGTGGACACACGGGAACACAAAGTATCAGGAACGTGGAGAGCTGAACTGGTAGATATAGAAGTAGTGTGTGCATGTGCATGTGTGTTTATGTAAGTGAGGAAACTTTGCGTGTTAACTTGGTTAACTTGGTGAGATGGAGCTACCAGTTGTGAAAGGTGGTAACCAACGGTACGGTTTGAGATGCCAAAGTAGGGGCGTGTATACTCGTTCAGGGAGCTGCATTTTAGTGTATGCGTGTGCAAGTGTGATGCAAAGGAATACACAGGCATCATGAGTTCGGGTACTCAAAAGTGGCAGATTGTGGAATACATACTCTGCAGTTTTACATTTTGTGTGATGTGGGGATATCTCAGGGAGAGGTTTTACCCAGATATATCTGCCAGGATGGCACCTATTGAGGTCAGGCAATGTCAGGTTGAGAACCGTGATGATCCGAGCCAGCCCTTGACCTTGATTACGAACTATTCATAAGCCCTTCACCCCCAGGGAGAAACAGAGCATTTTGTCTGAATTGCCCTCATTTAAAGTCACCTGGGGGAACTCAGAGTTCTTGTGTAGGCTTGAGGAAATAGTTGAAATTCACCAGATGCACCCTAAAGATATACACGTGTTGGTAAAAGTGAAGTGCCCAAGGGATATGTGGGACCGGATGGCCCAGGGGGTGCAGCATGGTACATGGGCATCTGCCAGTAATATCGCGCTTTTAAAGGGGAAGTTATGCTGGGGGAAGGTGACAGTAGGTGGGGAACGATAATGGCAGCGATTCAAAAAGCTGACGAGACAGCCATGGGTTATGCAGAACGTAAATACCGAGTGTACGAGGAGTATTCCAGGTTGGATAATCCAGGGAGGGACAACCCAATCTTCCTAAAAATGCTGAAGGAAGGCCCGAGCTCAGCCCACCAGGAAGTTTTAGATTTAGGCATAACGGTGGGGTCGACCTACTCTGCAACAGTTGAGATAGACCGAAGAAAGTGCAAAGAGAAATCGTAAAGTGGCTATAGTGGATACAGCTGCTGTGATGTCCCAGAGAGTTTGTTTTGCTTGCCGGCAGCCAGGGCATGAAGCGAGGAATTGCTGGAATAGACGTGGAAGGGTAATGGAGTTGATATGCTACAGATGCGACCTATTGGGAGATGGTTGGAGGCAGTGTCCAAAACAAAGGAAAGAAAAACAGGTGAACGTCACAGCAGACACACAATCTCTCAACCTACCAATGCCCAGTCTGACTGTCGATCAGATCAAAGAGCTAGTAAAGACGGCTCCTAAGTCAGGAAAAGATGTGGCTGCGGGCTTCACTGCCAGCGCAGGTGACCCGCGGATGTACACAACAGCATTGTTAGGGGACCGGCAATGCAATATGTTAGTGGACACGGGCATCGGTATCGATAACAGACCTACCCTTACCAACAACCAGACAGGCTATTTATATTACGGGAGTAGGAGGAGTATGTCCAAATATCGAGAGCACTATCCTTGGAATAGACATCATAAGGGAAGCAGGAGCTATTATAGATTCAGGAAAGGGAGAATTGATATGAACAGATCAGGGGCAGCGAACGCGTACAACCAATAGAATACACAACTTGGCTAGCAAAGTCGTATCTACACCGATCACCAGAGACTGGAGCCAGGATAGTGTCTATGGGTTACCTTGTCAGCATTTCCCAGCAGTGTGGACTAGACACAAGCAAGATTGTGGTCGAGCAAAGATAAACCCAGTTAAAATAGAGGAGAGTCTGTATAAACCCCATAAGCAGTACCCTATAAAAATTGACACACTGACAGCTGTCCAGGGTATAGTGAAGGAACAAAAACACCAGGGGATACTCAGAGAGACTGCGGCCACTATTAACTCGCCTACATGGCCAGTAAAGCCATTGGACCATATCCATTAACAACAGGCTATACCACCCTTAAGACTATGCCGAGATTGCATCCCATAATGGCGGGACCTGCAACAATCCCAATGGCACAGATCTTCAGAGATATTGACAACTAGGAACTTGAAACTGCTCACCCTTTCCTCTGCTGATCCCTCGATGAGGACAGTTGTGTGTTCTCTTGACTTCCCCTTCCTGAAGTCCACAATCAATTCCTTTGTCTTACTGAGGTTCAGTGCAAGGTTGTTGTTGCGACACCACACAACCAGCTGATCTGTTTCGTCCCTGTATGCCTCCTTATCACCATCTGAAATTCTGCCAACAATACTTGTGTCATCAACAAATTTATAGATGGTGTTTGAGCTGTGCCTAGCAACACAGTTATGGGTGTAGAGAGACAGCGGGCTAAGCACACATCGTGAGGTGCACCAGTGTTGATCGTCGGTGAGGAGGACATGTTATTTACAACGTGCACCATCAAGGCCTGATGCCATGCAAGGGTTCACCCATTTGAAAGCTGTTCAGGCTATAGGTACAGCTAGATGTTCAGATTTTCCGAAGTGTGGGTGTGGAATTGCACCATAAGTGTTCTTGATGGTGGTATAACAGTGGTTAAGTGTATTGGTTCCCCTGGTCCCACAGGTGATATGTTGCTGGTAGTTGGTCAAAGACTTCTTCAAGCTGACCTAGTTGAAATCCCGTGCAATGATAGGGAAGGCCTCGGATGTGCAGTTTTGTGGCTGCTGATTGTGGTGCTCAGCTCCTCCAGTGCCTGACTGACATTGGCCAGAGATGGAATGTGCACCGCTACCAGGATGATAGTAGAAAATCCCATCGGCAGATAAAATAGATGACACTTTACCACTAGCTGTTCCAGATAAGTTGAGCAAGACTGAGGAAAATCCGTCATGTTTGTACACCACGATGAGTTAATCGTAGAGCTTACTCCACCTCCTCTACCACTAAGAGACCAAGCTGTTCTGTATTTTCAGTGGATGATGAAGCTTTCAGGCTGCAGTGCTGTGTCCAAAATGGTGGGGGTGAGCCATGTTTCCATGAAGCAAAGTACACAGCAGTCCCTGATGTCCCTCTGGTACAGCAATCTTGCTCTGACGCCTTCAATTTTATTTTCCAGAGACTGTACATTCACCAGCAGGATAGTATTCACCATCCTAGAGATGCAAGAGGGGTTCAGAAATTTTGGAAGATAAGGGATAAACTCTCTTGGAGAATAGTTATTGAGTTCATTAAAATGGTATCCTTTCTTTTAAATTCTCATCTGCTCCAAAATTCTGAGAAATAATATTAGTTCTGTCCAGAAACATTTGAATTATAGTCACTGATAAAATAAATAACTTCAAAGAGTGATAGAGCATGGAAACAGTTCCCCTGACTCCCCATATCCAAACTGACTATCAAATACTTGATTTGACATTAACCCCAGCTTAATCAATTTCCCAGCATTCCCATCAATTCTACCTCTCATCTACACACTAGGGCAATTTAAGTCAATTAATCAATCAGCTGACAGATTGTTGTACTATGCCATAATGCCACCCCAATGAACCTCACTGAAGCACTTTATGTGCAAATTGACAAAATAAACCAGTAATCCCTTGAATATGGAACATCTGTCTGGTTTTATGAGTAGGTTTGAATGGCTGAGATGATGAAAGGGAATATAAAGTTATCCTCTCCTATCCTGACTCATTTTACACTTGTACTCCAAGTAATTTAGAGACTAAGAAACAAAAATGTAAATAATTTTCACCCAGCACAGCTCTCAAGTGAGATCTGATTTAATGCATTTAGGACTTAAAATTCCACTTTTTGTACCAAGCTCTTGTATCCATTTGTCTTTTAGCTCACAGCAGATATAATGTTTTCTTATCTGCAGAAGCAGTTGCTTCTAGTTTAAACTTTCTAGTAACTGGGCCAAATTTGTAGATCATAAATTAAGACCATAAGACATAGGAGCAGAATTAGGCCAGTCAGCTCATCAAGTCTCTTCCGCCATTCCATCATGGCTGATCCTGGATCCCGCTCAACTCCATACACCTGCCTTCTCGCCATATCCTTTGATGTCCTGACCAATCAGGAAACTATTAACTTCCACATAAATATACCCATGGACTTGACCTCCCTCGTCGTCTGTGGCAGAGCATTCCACAGATTCACTACACTCTGGCTAAAAAAAATCCTTACCTTTTTTCTAAAGGGTCGCCCCTCAATTTTGAGGCTGTGCCCTCTAGTTCTGGACATTTCACCATGGAAACATCCTCTCCACATCCACCCTATCCAGTCCTTTCAACACGCAGTAGTCTTCAATTAGATCCCCCCGCATTCTTCTAAGTTCCAGTGAGCACAGGCCCAAAGCTGCCAAACGCTACTCTATATTAACCCTTTTATTGCTGGAATCATCCTCATGAACCTCCTCTGGATTCTCTCCAATGACAAAACATCCTTTCTCAGATATAGGGCCCAGAACTGTTGATAATACTTCAAGTGCGGCCTGACTAGTGTCTTATAAATGTCCAACATTATCTCCTTACTTTTATATTCTATTCCCCTTGAATTAAATGCCAATATTTGCATTTGCCGCCTTTACCACAGACTCAACCTGTAAATTAACCTTCTGGGAGCCTTGCACAAGGATTCCCAAGTTCCTCTGCACCTCTGATATTTGAAACTTCTCCCCAGTAATAGTCCGCACTATTGTTTCTTTTACCAAAGTACATTATAATGCATTTTCCAACACTGTATTCCATCTGCCACTCTTTTGTCCATTCTTCCAATTTGTCTAACTTCTGCTGCAATCACATCGATTCCTCAACACAACCTACCCCTCCATCTATCTTTGTATCATCCGCAAACTTTGCCACAAAACCATAAATTCCGTTATCTAAATCAATGACAATATGAAAAGAAGAGGTCCCAATACTGACCTTTGAGGAACACCACTAGCCACTGATAACCAACCAGAAAAGCTCCTTTTATTCCCACTTTTATATTATTGGCTAGTTTGCCCTCATAGTTCATCTTTTCCCTTCTTATAGCTTGTTTAGTTGCCTTTTGTTTGATTTTAAGAGGTTCCCAATCATTCAACTTCTCACCCACTTTTGCTTCCTTATATGCGCTTATATCTTATATGCTACGTTATAAAGACACAGCTTCGAACAATTTTAACTTCCTTTTAACTTCAAACAGATTACTGCTTGCTATTTACATTAAAACTGAAGTTTAACCCTGTTTCCTAACTATGAGTAAGGTGCTTACAACCAGTCATTTCCTCAAGAGGGAATTTGTGCCACCTCCATAAACAGGAAATTGCTAGAGCAGTAGAGGCACTAAACTAAAAACTATTGTTTGGGTAGATCTGTCCTTTAGTAATTTAAATCAATGTCTAACTGACCAAGAATGCACCTCCATCATTGTAGGATGTATAGATTGTCTGGGCGATTATAATTTTAGAGCATTAATCAGTAACTATGATCACTTGAGTCTCATGTCAAAACAGTAACACCTCATCAGAGAAAAATGATCAACAACAGAAGAGTCGTAGTCTACAGCTCAGAAACAGACCCTTTGGCCCATCTAGTCCATGCCAAACCATTTAAACTGCCTACTCCCATTGTCGTTGACTCAGCCAGGGTTCAGCTGCTCTGGATTGGGTGTTGTGCAATGAACGGGGGTTCATTAGAGAGCTTAAGGTAAAAGGGACTCTTCGGGGCCAGTGATCATAATATGATATAATTCACCCTGCAATTTGAGAAGGAGAAGCTAAAGTCAGATGTATCAGTATTACAGTGGAGTAAAGGCATGAGAGAGGAGCTGACCAAATAGATTGGAAAAGAACAGTGGCGGGGATGACCGCAGTGGCTGGAATTTCTGGAAGCAGTTCGGAAGGTGCAAGATATTTATATCCCAAAGATGAAGAAGTATTCTAAAGGCAAGATGATACCACCGTGGCTAACAAGAGAAGTTAAAGCCAACTTAAAAGCCAAAGAGAGAGTATATAATAGAGCAACAATTAGTGTGGAGTTAGAGGATTGGGAAGCTTGGGGTACTTGGAGGCACATGATAAAATAGGCCATAGTCAGCATGGTTTTCTCAAGGGAAAATATTGCCTGACAAATCTCTTGGAAATCTTTGAAGAAATAACAAGCAAGATAGACAAAGGAGGATCGGTTGATGTTGTGTACTTGGATATTCAGAAAGCCTTTGACAAGGTGCCACACATGAGGGTGCTTAACAAGCTACGAGCCCATGGTATTACAGGAAAGATTCCAGCATGGATAAAACAGTGGCTGATTGGCAAGAGGTAAAGAGTGGGAATAAAGGGAGCCTTTTCTGGTTGGCTGCCAGTGACTACTGGTGTTCCACAGGAGTCTGTGTTGAGACAACTTCTTTTTACATTATATACTAATGACTTGGGTGATGGAATTGATAGGTTTGTGGCCAAAATTGCAGACGATATGAAGGTAGGTGGAGGGGCAGGTAGTTTTGAGGAAGTAGCAAGGATACAGAAGAATTTAGACAGATTAGCAGAATACATTTCTAGTTCAAATCCCACTGTGCAGCACCAGCAAACCTTCCCACTAGCATATTAGTCCCCTTCTAATTCAGGTGCAAAACGTTCTATTCGAAAGGTTCAAAGAAACATCTAAACAAGCCTGATGCATTTTGGAAACAAGTCCTGTGGACTGATGAAGTCAAAATAGAACTTTTTGGCCACAATGAGCAAAAGTATTTTGGAGAAAAAAGGGTGCAGAATTTCATGAAAAGAACACCTCTTCAACTGTTAAGCACAGGGGTGGATCGATCATGCTTTGGGCTTGTGTTGCAGCCAGTGGCACGGGGAACATTTCACTGGTAGAGGGAAGAATGAATTCAATTAAATACCAGCAAATTCTGGAAGCAAACATCACACCGTCTGTAAAAAAACCGAAGATGAAATGAGGATGGCTCTACAGCAGGATAATGATCCTAAACACACCTCAAAATCCACAATGCACTACCTCAAGAGGTGCAAGCTGAAGGTTTTGCCATGGCCCTCACAGTCCCCTGACCTAAACATCATCGAGCATCTGTGGATAGACCTCAAAAGAGCAGTGCATGCAAGGCGGCCCAAGAATCTCACAGAACTGGAAGCCTTTTGCAAGGAAGAATGGGTGAAAATCCCCCAAACAAGAATTGAAAGACTCTTAGCTGGCTACAAAAAGCATTTACAAGCTGTGATACTTGCCAAAGGGGGTGTTACTAAGTACTGCCATGCAGGGTGCCCAAACTTTTCCTTTGGGCCCTTTTCCTTTTTTGTTATTTTGAAACTGTAAAAGACGAAAATAAAAAAAGTTTTCTTGATTAAAATATTAAATAAATGTGTCATCTTTAACTTTATGCCTTTTGGAAATCAGTTCATCTTTTACTTGCTTAGCTATTCAGAGTAACAGAAATTTTGACCAGGGGTGCCCAAACTTTTGCATACCACTGTATAGTCATAGTCATACTTTATTGATCCCGAGGGAAATTGGGTTTCATTACAGTTGCACCAACCAAGAATAGAGTATAAAATAGAGTATAGAGTATATAATAATTCTGCCATAAGTTCAGACAAGTGATAATACAATCTATAGGATTTAAATGCACATAACCTTATAGTCAAAAAGTATATTCATGGAAGGTAATTACAGTGAGAATCTTAATTTAGTATTTGAAAGAATTCATGTTGTGACTATGATTAAAAATATCTAATCTTCCTTCCAGAATCTCATTTCAGTGTATAATAGATTTTAAGTGTATAAAATGTACTGAATGCTATTTAAATTCATTTGTTCTTTTCAATATATAGATTAACAAATTCTAGAAAAATAGTCCAGTATACGGTATATTAGATGCAGCTGGTGAATGTCTGCTTACACTAGATGAAGCCCTGTAGGCAGAGAGACTTTAATATATGGTGCAATTTTTAAAAAATGTATACACTCATCTAATAAACCTCCATGACTGCATCATGGCCTGGTTCGGAAATTGTACCACCTCGGATCTCAAGACCCTGCAGCGGATAGTAAGGTCAGCTGAGAAGATAATCGGGGTCTCTCTTCCAGCCATCACAGACATTTACACCACACGCAGCATCTGCAAAGCAAACAGCATTATGAAGGACCCCACGCACCCCTCATATAAACTCTTCTCCCTCCTGCCATCTGGAAAAAGGCACTGAAGCATTCGGGCTCTCACGACCAGACTATGTAACAGTTTCTTCCCCGAAGCCATCAGACTCCTCAATATCCAGATCTTGGCTTGACACCAACCTACTGTACCCTCTACTGTGCCTACTGTCTTGTTTATTATTTATTATTATTGTAGTGCCTGCACTGTTTTGTGCACTTTATGCGGTCCTGGATAGGTCTGTAATCTAGTGTAGTTTTTGTGTTTTTTCTTACATAGTTCAGTGTAGTTTTTGTATTGTTTCATGTAGCGTTATGGTCCTGGAAAACATTGTCTCATTTTTACCATGTTCTGTACCAGCAGTTATGGTTGAAATGACAATAAAAAGTAACTTGACTTGATGACTCCTATTTGCAATTTCCCCACAATTTCAGAATCTGTTCCTCGGTTTCCTCGTTCTTTCTGAATTTCTCCCCAACCTTTTTTCCCTGTTCATGACCGTTCCCTGATCCTCACCTCTAAGCCACTTCCATTTCTACCCTATGCCAGTCTGACATTCCCTTATCTGATTATGCATTTTCCTTTCTATCAGTGGTCTTCTTCTTAGTCCTATCAATTTTATGCTTTTCAGAATATTATTCTCCCACTCACCGATCTACTTGCTGCCCACCTTACAATCTCTTTCTCTGGTCATTTTTCCAGCTCCCAAATTTCTCTGTGCTATCCTGCCTTGATCTTCTCATTTAACATTCTTTCTTCGGATGTTGCAGGGAGATGATTTGCAGCTGCTGTCTCTGGAGCCTAAAAACGTAGTGGAAATTAATAATGGAGTTCTTGGATATGATTTCTCTATGTGGATCACTGAGTTGTGAACCCTGCAATTCTCTCCAGAGAGTAGTGTGTGTTTCTTCATCCCTGCTACATGTTACACAGTCTTTGTAGACTCAGGGCAGAGCCATGCCTTGTGTACCGTAGCAGGAGGGAGGAGGTGGAGGGCAGCAGTGAAGTGAACAACACACACAAAGTGCTTGACGAATCGAGCAAGTCAGGCAACATATATGAGGGGGGATAAGCTTTCAATGTTTTGGGCTGAGGCATTTCTCGAGGACTGGAAAGAGAGGGGGAAGAGGTCAGAATAAGAAGGTGAAGGGGGGGTGGGAAGAAGGAGAATTAGTTGTCAACTGATAGGTGAAACCAAGTGAGGGGAAAGGTGGGTGGATAGGGTGGGGGGGGGAGGATTAACATAAGAATCTGGAAGGTGATAGGTGGAGAAGTAAAGGGCTGAAGAAGAGGGAATCTGATAGAGGACAGTGGACCGTGGGAGAAAGAGAAGGAGGAGGGGCAGCAGAGGGAGCTGATGGGCAGAGAAGGGGTGAGAGAGGAGCCAGAATGGGGAATTAAAAAAAAGAGAGAAGCAGGGAGGGGAGGAGTAATTATCAGAAGTTAGAGAAATCTGTGTTCATGCCATCAGGCTGGAAGCTACCCAGGAATATGAATCATTGGTCCTCCGCCCTGGGTGGGGCCTCATCCTTGCATTAGAGGAGGCGATGGACCAACATGTCAGAATAGGAAGACTAATTGAAATAAGTGGGACTGGGAAATCCTGCCTTTTGTGATAGATGGAACAAAGGTGCTTGACAAAGTGGGTCCAGCCCTGCCCCACTTCTATGTTTGGGTCTCAGCGGGGTAAAGGAGATGCGGATGAGGCCACACCTGGTGCACTGGATACATTGCTGACCCCAACAGACTCACAGGTGAAGTGTTGCTTCATCTGGAAAGACTGTCTGGGGAGGCTCCCTTTTGATGTGCTGTTAGTATGAACCAATATGGCCTTTGAAGTTCAATTGTCAGCCCAACAGTGTTTGCACCGAAATGCTAAGCACGAGCAAAAGACCTTGCCACTATTTCTACTTGAAATGATATGTAGCAAGTTACCATTTGATCACTCCATTTCAAGTGGAAATTTAGTCATTTCCTTTTGGAATTCAATGGTATATATTCAAGAAACTGAACTCTGAGGATATTAGAAGACACTAGCCTTTAAAATTTGTATTTTAAATTCCTTGATCTTCATTCAACCATAGGTGCTGGAGAATGGCTTAGTATCAAATCACACTATCTTGCCAAAAGTGCATGTAGTTTGTGCTAGACAGCTAACAGACAGAAGAGAGGGCACCATTAGAGAGGGAGCTTGGGATCATGAATACTAACACTCTGGCAGAGATTGCTGATTTGTACTTAATTATTAACATCACACCCCCTCCAGCTACTTTTGCTGGTTCCCACAGTAATCCACGATGACAGCAGTGAAATGACCCCTAGACTTTCTCTTGTGTCAGTGAAGAAAGAACATTGGAGGGCATCTTCCCATCACTCCAAGTTTTTGAATGTGCCAAGCAAACAAGGGATGAACTCTTTTCTCCTTGTCCATTTAACTCAGATGTAAAATACTGAGACTCCATTCTTAGCCCCTGAGTGCTGAGGTTTACATCTACATGGTTCAATATAAAATATGTGATACACTTTTCTTGCAGTCAATCAGGATCATGAGATTATACTAGTTATTCTACTCGTAAAAATAGTTGTTAGAAATAAGCATCTTCAGTTTAGTTTTGATGTTCTTAATCTAATTGAGTTTTGAAAGCGCCAATCTTAACATTGTATCTTAATTTGTGAAACAGATCATCCATCAAGTAAAAGAAAAGGAAGATTTTTATTCAAATTTCTTTGTTTAACATTTGTAACAAGATATTTCAAGCATGGAATTAGATATCTTGTATTTTAATCTCTGCAGCTGAAGTGTGCTTATATGGTATCGTGGTTGGTAAATGGTCATTAATATGACTTGGCAAACAGAACTGTTATTTTGTTTCTTTAGTAACTCATAGGCATCAGTTGTGGTGTCATAAATAGCCTGAGAGCATGTATCAATTTTCGTATGTTACTGAGGTATAAAATGTTTATAATAATATTGGCTCTTGATAGGGGAGATGCTCCACATAGATTGTCCAATTCTCATGCGCCGATTTAAAAAAAAATTACATTGTATCTATTTTGATAAGGAGGAAAGAGGATAAAAGGCTACCTTAAATGCTACAGTTGATTATAACAACATTATCTTTGATGGTTCTGGGTTTTCACTTCAATATAGAATTGTTAGTTCCTTAGTTCTCCTGCAGTCCACAGGAACTAATTGCTCAGAGATTAGTGCTTATAACTAGGGGTGGGGCTGGGGTGGATTAAGTGAGGCATTAAAAAGTATCCGCATCTGGGGGTGGGTCGGAGATTCAGTGAGGCATTAAAATGTGTCTACTTTTCTTCATTTTCCGTGACAAAGAACTAGTAAACTAATGTAAGGATGAAAGAAGGGGAAGATCATTGGACTAAACAAAATGTGTATGGATGGGCAGACCTGCAGGAATATGAGGTCAAATAATGAATTCTTTCAGAACAGTCATTGTTGGACATTCGCAATAAATATATGAAAGGTTTTAAAGTAAGGCATAAATGTATGACCAGAATTAAAATGTATCTCTTGTTGCACAAAAATTATTGCACAATCAGCAACGAAGCTGGCAACACTTAACAGTAGTACAATATTACCGAAATTGTTATACTATTTTATTACAATTAAATGTTCGTATGTATCACCAGTGTACAGTGAGAAATATAAACGAAGTAATAGCTGGAGTTAATACAACTGAAGATCATCAGTGTTGTGTGATGATTTATGTTACGCAATGGTGCACTTTACAAAAGCCACTTATTACTGTTTGTGCAAATTTTTGACAAACTTTTATGGATGTGTGTTGGAGTGTATATTGACTAGCTGCATTACTGCCTGGTATGGAAACCTCAATGCCATTGAAAGGAAAATCCTACAAAAAAGTAGTGGATACAGCCCAGTCCATCACGAGTAAAGCCCTCCTAATGAGCACATTTAAATGGAGTGTTGTCACAGGAAAGCAGCATCCATAATAAGGGGACCCCAACTCTCGCTGCTGGAGCGGAAGTATCAATACTCACACAATCAGGTCCAGAAATGGTTACTATCCCTGAACCATCAGGCTCTTGAAGATAACTTCATTTGCCCCTCACTGAAATGTTCCCACAACTTTCAAGGACTTTCAGGGACTCCTGATCTCATGTTCTCGATATTTATTGCTTATTTATTTATTTATTCACTCACCTGTAGCTGGAAAAACCTGAGGTACGGGCATAACCAAGCACATTTACTTCCAATTGCTAGGAACTTTCAGACTGTTCTAGTGGTGTTAAGTATTGTGGCTCTCTGAAGATCTTCATAAATATTGCTGTGTAGACCTAATTGTTTAGTGCTGTTGTGTAGTGACTTTGGGGATGATACCACTTGTAGATGTTACTATTGGGAGAATGTATACCCTGCTTATGATCCATAGTCTTGCAATTTTCTCTTTTAACTCAGCAAATTTCTGGTGTTTTTCATTTATTGATTACTGTATGTTGTTTGTGTTTGGAATGGCTATATCTATTAAGTAAGTTGTTCTTGCTTGTTTATCCTGTGATATTATAAATGGATAGTTATTATTATTTCTTTCTCTTTGTATTTACATGGTTTGTTGACTTTTGCACACTAGTTGTATGCCCAGTTGGTGCAGTCTTTCATTGATTCTACAGTGGTTATTGGATTTATTGAGTATGCTTGCAAAAATGAATCTCAGGGTTGTATGTGGTGTTGGATATGCAGTTTGATGATGAGTTTACTTTGAAATTTGAACTTTGTGGTCTACAATTTTTAAAACAGTCCATTGCTTTCAAGTTAGCGGATTTGCATGGGATGGTAAACTGTATATAATGCTGGGAGTTCTAATAATAGATTTGATAGGCTTTTAATAATATGTCTAATATGAAATAGCCAGAGTTTTTTAAATAATGTTTTAGTGCCTGGCAGTGCAGAAATAGTAAGCCAAGCTTTTAAATATGATTGACTTAATTAGCACAGAGATAGGTGCCAACTTGTCTGGCTTACAGCGCAGATCTTTTATTGGGAAGTGGGGCAGTTCTCAGTATTAAGTTGCATTTGGTTACAGAGTAATGTTGTAATTATAGTGCCACGCATCCATTTTGGAAGGTAAGTGCAATGTAATAGATGCGAAGGGAACAATAAGGCAAAGATACCCAATGACAACGCCTCCACAGCCAAGTTATTTGTGAAATGATTGAATGGTAATTCCTCGCACAGTTTATGACAGCTAACACAATGGCTCGCGTCTTCAGATAAAAATAATGGGTCTGCCATTCCTCCACGAATGTTAGTGATAAAGCAGACATGAGCAAAGTTCTGTGGAATGCCAGGAGAAGGCATCAAATGAAGTCTGGAATTTCAACTAGGTTTCACTACTCATTTTAGTGCTACAGATCAAGCAATTTAAACTACAATTATGTTCAGTTAATGAAATCTAATAATCTTTTGTGCATGTTTAGCTACATTGTGCTGAAACTTAAACCTTGGACACAAACCTGGTCATGGCGTATTTGAGTGAATTAATCACCCTGGCAACCATTACCTGATTGCGCTAAAATATGGGGCTTCTGGGAGTTTCTGAAGCAAGTGTATATTTTTAAGTACAAATAAACTCAGAGATGACTTTCAAAATTTATGACATTTATGCAATTTACTAAGAGAGTGACTGCTGAACATCAGAATTCTCTGAATTCAGTTTTCTGGTTCAATCTGGCTTCTCCTAGGTTAAAAATGCTTGTCTTTTGCAAAAGATCAACTCTTGCATTTATTAACAACATCATGTTACCTTTTCTTAAATGTACTTTATTTTTGCATTCAACACAACTACAACAAAAAAGCGATCGAGTTCTATCAATCTGCCCAATTGCACTGCCCATGGAATACTACATTCTGGCATGTTCTAATGGTTGCACAGCAAAGTTTAAAAAATATGCACAATTTTGCAAAAGCATGCCTGTCAAAAAGGAGGCAATTCTTTATCCAGAGAGTGGTGAATCTGTGGAATTCATTGCCATGATGAGTGTGGAGGCAAAGTCATTGTGTATACTTAAGGTGGAGGTTGACAGATTCTTGATGAGTACCGGTGTCAAAGGTTACAGGGAGAAGGCGGGAGAATGGGTTGATGGTGATAATAAATCAGCCATAGTGGAATGGCGGAGCAGACTTGAAGGAGTAGAATTAGGCCATTTGGCCCAATGTCATATAGTCTTATGGTTTTATTAAGTCACGCCTATAGCTGTTATTTGTTTAAGTTTTGTAGTCTCATAGCTGTAAGATGGAAATCTTACTGAAAATTACAATGCATATTTTAAGATAGTAAGCCATGGGGTCAGTATATGGGTCCTATTTGGAGGGAGCATGTAACTGAGGAGAACATTCATGTGAGCTTTTGAAAAGGAATGCGCGGCTTCTGGATGGACACGCAGTGTCAAGTGTAGACTGTGGCAACAAGAGAACCATGTGATCACTTGGAGGGATATGAGAATGCTGTTGAAGTGTCGCCATCTCCCAAGGGCAAAATGCCATCAGATCACCATCCCCGCTAGTTCACTGTCTTAAAGCAGAGGAGGTAGTCAGGAGCAAGGGGGGATGGGAAGTAATAATTGACCAAGGGAAATACAAGTGGTAGAAGAAGAGGAGTGGGAAAGGGTCAGGGAGACAATGATGTGCTAAAATTAAAATAAATATTTTGTTGATTTAGGTGATGTCTTGTATTCACGATGAAGAGCAGAATTGATGCTAATGATATAATAATTAGATCTCCAGTCTTCCTGCGGTTTAGCTGATTGAATTTGTAGCATGATTGACATTGAATATTATGAAAATAGTCAAAGAAAGCATGCAGTGCAGAGGACAGGGTAGGTGATGAAAAGTTAGAAATGAATGTCAAAAGATGATTCATGCAAGCTATTTTTCTGTGTGCTGATTCAGAGTAGTTGTGATGTGGGCTGAGATGATGGGGAGGTTAACAATCTGAGCAAGACAGTGAAAGAGTGGGAGGAAATAACATTTATGGAGATGAAAGAAATCCTCTCTGACCGTGGTGTACTGCCGTTTCTTGTGCTGCTTGACTTCTTCAGCTTTCGAAGATAATCTATTACACCATCTTCATTCAAGTATTGTGATTAAAATGTCAGATATGTACAGACAAGTACAAAAAGGCTAATGAGTGGTGGAGAAAATATAAGAGACTGAGTTTTGGGAGGGTAGGAGTTTACCTGCAGGTATACAAGGCCCTGGTTAGACTACACGCTTTGTTTGGACACCATACTTGGATACTGTTCATTTCTGGTCATCTCATTATAGGAAAGATGTGGAAGCTTTAGGGAGATTGCAGAGGAGATCTACCAGGATGCTACCTGGATTTTTTTTAATATATAGTCACCTGTTAGCCTCGTGAAACCATGGATTTGCGCCTTGGAAGGTTTTGAGGGCGCAGGCCTGGGCAAAGTTGTGTGGAAGACCAACAGTTGCCTATGCTGCAAGTCTCCCCTCTCCACGCCACCGATGTTGTCCAAGGGAAGGGCACTAGGGCCGATACAGCTTGGCACCAGTGTTGTCGCAGAGCAATGTGTGGTTAAGTGCCTTGCTCAAGGACACAACACGCTGCCTCAGCTAAAGCTCAACCTAGCGACCTTCAGATCACTAGACGAGCACATCAACCACTTGGCCACCTGGATTAGGGAACATACTTTGTTTGTTTAAGTGTGAAAGAGGATGAGAGGCAACTTCGATAGAGTTGTATAAGAGGATAAGAGACATAGATAGAATGGACAGTCAGACCTTTTTCCCAGGGTAGAAATGGCTAATATAAGAAGGAATGATTTAAAAGTGATTGTAGAAAAGTACGTGGATATGTTAGAGCTAATGGCAGTGATAGAAAAAATCTCTTTTTTTATACAGAGTGGTGGTTGTGTGGAAGACTCTACCAAGAGTGGTGGTACTGACAGATACATTAAGGACATTTAAGAGACTCCTGGATAGGCACATGCATGAAAGAAAAATGGAGGACTAAGTGCAAGGGAAGGGCGAGATTGATTTTGGAGTAAGTTCAAAGGTCAGCACAATATTGTGGGGTAGAAGGGCCTGTATCTATAGAATATAGAGTAGTACAGGACAGTACAGGCCCTTCGGCCCACAATGTTGTGCCGACCCTTAAACCCTACCTCCCATATAACCCCCCACCTTTAATTCCTCCATATACCTGTCTAGTAGTCTCTTAAATTTCACTAGTGTATCTGCCTCCACCACTGACTCAGGCAGTGCATTCCACACACCAACCACTCTCTGAGTAAAAAACCTTCCTCTAATATCCCCCTTGAACTTCCCACCCCTTACCTTAAAGCCATGTCCTCTTGTATTGAGCAGTGGTGCCCTGGGGAAGAGGCACTGGCTATCCACTCTATCTATTCCTCTTAATATCTTGTATACCTCTATCATGTCTCCTCTCATCCTCCTTCTCTCCAAAGAGTAAAGCCCTAGCTCCCTTGATCTCTCATCATAATACATACTCTCTAAACCAGGCAGCATCCTGGTAAATCTCCTCTGTACCCTTTCTAATGCTTCCACATCCTTCCTATAGTGAGGCGACCAGAACTGGACACAGTACTCCAAGTGTGGCCTAACCAGAGTTTTATAGAGCTGCATCATTACCACGCGACTCTTAAACTCTGTCCCTCAACTTATGAAAGCTAACACATGGTTTGGACTTCCGTCGAGGTACTGGGTTCATTTAGAGAGAACACATCAAAGAAAAAATATATTGGCCTAACACATTGATATCTGGATAACTGAAGGAACATGGTCTCAAGATTCCGGGGATTAGAGTTAGCACATAAATGAGGAGAAACTGCTTCTTCCAGAGAGTAGTGAATCTATGGAATTCCCTAGCCAGGGAAGCAGTAGAGGCTACCTCATTAAATATATTTAAAACACAAGTAGATTTTTGCGTAGCAGGGGAAATAAGGGTTATGGAAAAAAAACAAGTAGATGGAGTTAAGTCCACGGCTGGATGAGCCATGATCTTATCGAATGGCAGAGGCCTGCTTGATGGCATACTCCTGTTCCTATTTCTTATGTAAATAAGAAAGAGATGCAAATTAGAGCTCTGTTCCAAGAAATTTAAAAATAATGAGGTAGTTGTACTTTTCAGTACATTACTGTACAGGAATTCAATGGGGTAAGTGATAGAAATCAATTTGATGGCTACAAATTGTAGTTCTAGGCCTTATAACTGGGGATGTAGTATAGAATAAGAGCTGGCTATTTTAGATGTTAAAATAGGAAATGATTCTACTTGAAGACGCTGGTAGAAATTGAAACCATCTTTCTTAAACTGTCTTCCTGAATCGTAGTGAATTTAATTTATCCAAAACAAAATACAGTAACATGCCATGTGATTGTTTAATGAGCTTGACAACTGTAGCAGAATAGATGGCTTGCTGGCATCAAGGCAAAAGACTGTGAGCTGAAAACAAGAATAGCCATTTAGTATGGTCATATGTTATTTGTTGCATTCCTCTATAATGTGGTTAATAATTTATATTAATGACTTGCATTTTAAAATTAAGAACATAATTGAAAACATTTTACATGTCATTAAATTGGTGTTAAGGTTGAGGAAGAGGTGGGGAGGTTATGCTGCTGAAGAACAAATAATTAGAAAATGAATTTCAACATTAAATCTGGGTTGCATATTACTTGCAACGTATGGATCACAATTGGCTAGATGAATTGAGAGCTCTGAGAGTAAAAATACACATGACAGAGAGTAACGATGCAAGCTCATGTTAAAACGTACAGAGGTTCATAAGCTGTATTATATTAGGAGTACTCTGTGCGCTTGTTTCTTTGTGATGAGAAGATGTGAAGGTACCAAAAAATGATGCAAAACTGTCATTGGAAAGATGATGCCAGAAATGTGGGATTATATCCACCGGGTAAAAACTAATAGGCCCAATTTCCTCTTGAAAAGAGACTAACTGGTGAACCAGTACCAACCTTCAGTAAGCAGAGAGAAAGAATGTTTCTACTTGTGTGGAGGAATTAGATTAGAGTCCAACAATATAAAATAGTCATCAATAATTGAATTAGAAAAATGGAGTGAAACATCTTGACTTAAACTGTGGAGCTGCTATCTGAGAAAGTGTGTTAATAATATAGATCTTTATAGAGGGAATCTGGGTAGAAAAGCTGAAGAGGAAAGCTGTATTATAAATTTTAGTGTAGACTATTTGAGCTGAATTGCCCGTTTCTGTCCTGTACATTCCGTATTGGATTTTCACAGACAATATTAAACCAACGTGACTGAAGCGATAATATTACTAGTTTATTCAAATGTTTATTTAAATGTAAATTAAGCCCTATTTGTTGGCTGCTGTACACTACATTATTGACAATTTTACTTTGGCTATATGGTGCAAGTTATTTTGTTTTCCTAATGTAATTTCTGGTATTTATTTCAAACGTGGTACTTTCATAGACTGAATGCAGAGCAGAAGGAGGCACTGATCCATTGAATCCATATCCATTTACTTGTAAGAGCAATCCAGCTAGTCCCATTCCACAAAGTTCCCCCTATAGCCCTTAAGGTTTGTTTCTCTCTCAGATACTTGCCGGACTCCGCAACTGAATCTGCTCTCACTGCTACCCTTGGCAAAGCATTCCATATTTCCTTATGCTTACTTTCTTCAGCTGTCCATCGATTTTCTATGTTGAGACAGGCCTGGGCAAGGCTGTATGGAAGACCAGCAGTTGCCCATGCTGCAAGTCTCCCCTCTCCACGCCATCACTGTTATCCAAGGGAAGGGCACTAGGGCCGATAGAGCTTGGCACTGGTGTCGTCTCAGAGCAATGTGTGGTTAAGTGCCTTGCTCGAGGGCACAACATGCTGCCTCAGCTGAGCCTCGAACTTGCGACCTTCAGATCACTAGACCGATGCCTTAACCACTTGGCCACGCGCCACTATATTTCCTCATGATATAGAAAGCAGCCATTCACCTCACTGAGTTAATGCAGGCATAAGAACAATCCCATTTCCCAATTGGTTGAGTGAACTTGGCCTTTTCTCTTTGGAACTACAGAGGATGAGAGGTGACCTGACAGTGGTGTATAAGATGATGGGAGGCATTGACAGTGTGGATAGTCAGAGGCTTTTTCCCAGGGCTGAAATGGCTAAAATGAGAGGGCACAGTTTTAAGGTGCTTGGAAGTAGGTACAGAGGAGATGTCAGGGGTAAGTTTTTTTTTTATGCATGGAGTGGTGAGTGCGTGGAATGGGTTGCCGGTGACGGTTGTGGAGACGGATACGATAAGGTCTTTTAAGAGACTCCTGGACAGGTACATGGAGCCCAGAAAAATAGAGGGCTATGGGTAACCCTAGATAATTTCTAAAATAAGTACATGTTCAGCACAGCATTGTGGGCCGAACGGCCTGTATTGTGCTGTAGGTTTTCTATATTTCTATAATTTTCCCTGTAATACTTCAAAGATTCAAGATTCAAAATTCAAAGTGGATTTATTATCAATGAATGTATAAATTCAAAGCAAGAAATCCAAAAGAACCTAATTAAAAAAAGACCAACCCCTCAACACTCTCTGCACACAGAGAAAGAGAGAAAAGAACAAATCATACAAACAATGGAAATGAGAAACAGCAACAGTGTTCTGCACCAAATTGTGTCCTTAGTGCCAAATCCCCAGAGCAGTTCAGAGTAGGCCCAAAGCCTCGATTTTCAGTTCATCATATTAGTGGGGCAAATCTCTGCGATGTTTGCAGCCTTGAAGTACAGCAGCCAGGGTCAGTCTCACAGCCTCAGCGTTGTGGAGAGAAGAGCTCACAGTCTATCTGGGCCAGCGTTTAAGTTGCCTGAACAAAGGATCGTACCCCATTAGGACCCGTGGTCCACTGCAGCAAATGGCCCTGGGCCTAGATTTTGCTGCTGTAGAAGACGTTCTCAGCTGCTCCAAATCGGATCGACATGCAGAGTGATCCAACCTTGCCCATATTCCCTGTATTTCTTCCCATATTCCCTATAGTTGCACTACATTGGTAATTTACAGTGATCAGTTCAGATACTAATCATACTTAGGGTTCATATGCCGCTATATTTTGTACATGAGCATTAGTCAGCTATTTTAATTTGTCTGTGCCCTACTGATAACCATCAAAATGAATATAGAAGTACTGAATTATAATTGGTAATCAAATAGTTGATGACATATTGGCATAACATTCATCTGTTCTTTTGTCTACTGCGACACCAAAGCTATTTTTCACCTATTTGTACATAGTCACAACAGGAAAGAAAATCTAAAAGTGAAATGCACCGTAGCATTTCCAGTTGGAGTTTGTAACACAGTAAACGTGCCCCTTTTTTAGGGAGCTTAAAGGTGAAAGTTGATTCCTGTAATTGATATGGTTGTATCAATGAAATATCTACTTAAAAGCGTATGAACTATGTTGATATTGCCACTGCTCTGGAATCAGTAGGGCAGTCCATACCCATAGGAGTTCTGGCAAAGAGACAGCAGTATGTGCAGAATATTGCCGTTCGTGGGGCTACACATTTTGCTGGTGGTGATCTTTGCTGAGTGGCCATCCGAAAACCTGCCGTTCTGAATGACCTTCACACGTATCTCTGTAGGTAAGAAATCTCTCCTGCTTACTTACTCCATTTGGATGGAAAGACAGAACTCTGAGCCTTTGTATTTCAATGTAATGGTGACCCACGATACTGGTTTGCCCTCAGCTTTCACCTTGCTTTTTAAAGTCAGTTCCAGTGCTGTGTAAAAGCAAGCAATGACCGCATTGAATAAGGCCTTTAATCAAAATAACTCATCTTTATAGTAGATGTAATTTTGTAACTTCAACGCTCTAGTTTGGCTGAACAGGAACAGAGAAAATTGCAGAACGTTTTATGAGGAGATCATTTGGGTAGAAACTGAGTTGTACTCTATATAGCTTGACAAGTCAATAATATTATTTCTTATGTAACATACCGAATTTAAGGTTCCTATTTATAACTAATCAGACATGAGAGCCGTACTGAAACCAAATCTAACACAGTTATTGAAAGCAGATTAGAAATGTTTGTAACTCTCCTGCAAATAACAAACTTAGCGAAGTGTAGTGCAATTTTTAATGCATATTATCTCACAGTAGGGCATTTTGAATTTCATCCAGAGAGGCGTCTGTTGTAATGCAAGATATTAAATGGTGGTTCATGGTTATCTTGCAGTTATTGAATGAACAATAATGCTGCAATTTTAAGTAGGTTATTCTTATTTGTTTCATCTTGGTTGAACTGTGGTCAAATAAGTTCCTGAAAAGGTATGCTCGCTTATCAACGGACAAATATAAAATTAAAATTCCCAATGTTCTGTCAGATGGGGGCAGGGGTTTAGATTTCTGGATCATTGGGATCTCTTCTGGGGAAGGGATAACTTGTACAAAAGGGACGGTTTATGCCTGAAGCCGAGAGGGACCAATATCCTTGCGGATATGCTTGGTAGAGCTGCTGGGGAGGGTTTCAACTCATTTGGCGGGTGGGGAGTTGGGAGCTGGAGTGATAGGGCTGTGGATGGGAAAATTGGTTTACAAACAGTGGCAGTGTGTAGTGAGACTGCTAGCAAGGAGAGGCTGATGATAGGGCAACATTGCAGTCAACGGGATGAGTTGCAATGTAAGAGGGAGACAAAATCAAAAAGGGTGATGAATACAAGACTGAAGGTGTTATATTTGAATGCACACAGTATATGAAATAAGGTCGATGAACTTGTAGCACAGTCAGAGATTGGCAGTTATCACATTTCATGCATCACTGAATCGTGGCTGAAAGAAGATTATCGTTGAGAGCTTAACGCTCAGGGATACACATTGTATCAAGAGGACAGCAAAGTAGGCAGAGAGGATGGGGTGGCTGTGTTGGTAAAAAAAAATCAAATCATTCGAAGAGGTGACATAGGATCAGAAGGTATAGAATTGTTGTGGATAGAGCCTGAATGGAGTTATATACAGACCTCCAAACAGTAGCAAAAATGTGGTCTACAAATTACATTGGAAAATAGAAAATGCATGTCAAAAGGGCAATGTTATGATAGTCAAGGGGGATTTTAATATGCAGGTAGATTGGGAAAAAACAAGTTGGTGCCGGATTCCAAGAGGGGATTTGTGAAATGCCCATGAGATAACTTTTTAGAGCAGCTTGTGGTTGAACTCACTAGGAGATCAGGTATTCTGGATTGGTTGTTGTGCAATGAACTGGAATTGATTAGAGAGCTTAAGGTAAAGGAACCCTTAGGGATAAGTGATCATAATATGATAGAATTCACTATGCAATTTGAGAATGATAAAGTCATATGTATCAGTATTACAGTGGAGTGAAGGGAATTACAGATGCATAAGAGAAGAGTTGGCCAAAATTGATGGGAAGGGAACACTAGCAGGGATGATGGTAGAATAGCAATGGCTGGAGTTTCTGGGAGCAATTTGGAACATGCAGGATAGATTCATCCCAAAGAGGAAGAGGTATTTTAAAGGCAGAATGGATCAACTGTGGCTGACAAGAGAATTCAAAGCCAACATAAAAACCAAAGAGAGGGCATATAATAAAACAAAGCATTGTAGGAAGTTAGAGGATTGGGAAGCTTTTAAATACTGACAGAAGACAACTAAAAAAGTAATTAAGAAGTTAGAGATGGAATATAAAGTAAGCTAGCTAATAATATTAAAGGGCACACAAAAAGTTTCTTCAGATACATAAAGTATAAAAGAAAAGTGAGAGTAGATATCGAAAACTGGAAAGTGATGCTATAGAGATAGTACTGTGGGACAAGGAAATGGCAGATGAACTGAATAAATATTTTGCATCGACCTTCACTGTGGAAGACATTAGCAGTATGCTGGAAATTCGAGAGTGTCAAGGGCAGAAGTGAGCGAAGTTGTTATTACTAGGGAGAAGGTGCTTAGAAACTGAAAGGCTTGAAGATAGCTAAGTCACCTGGACCAAATGGTCTACACCCTAGAGTTCTGACAGAGGTGGCTGAAGAGATTGTGGGGGCTAGTAACAATCTTTCAGGAATCAATGGATTCTGGCATAGCTCCAGAAGACTGGAAAATTGAAAATGTCACTCGCTCTTCAAAAAGGGAGAGAGGCAGGAGAAAGGAAGTTATAGGCCAGTTAGCTTGGCCTCAGTGGTTGTGGAGTCAATTGTAGGGTCATGTATTTGGTGGAAATGTACATAATTCACAACCACTGACCCTGAGTTGGGGTTCACTTTAAGAGGCAGGTCTAACATGATGACATAATTACTTGAGTTTCTGGTACTGCACTTTGTGTTCAGTGTTTGGAATACAATAAATGAATTGTTGTGGTTTTTCTTAAACATAAAATACCATAGGCCAGTTTATTTGTGAAACCCTACATTAGTGACCCCGATAATCTAGGATGATTCCAGAGTTATTAAACGTGTTGACCAATGTAGTCGCTTTGAACCTACTGGAGTTTTGGGAGGAAAATGCAGTGGCCTGGTTTGTACAAGCCGAGGCCCAATTCACGCTACGAGACTTCTCCACCGAGGACACCAAATTTTACTATGTGATAGCATCGCTCAGCAGCTCCACGGCTGTGTGAGTTGTGAGTCTACTAGAACACCCACCTGAACACAATAAGTACTGATTGCTGAAAACTCACCTCTTACAGACTTTTGGACTATCAGAGTCTGATCACGCCAAACAGTTGCTCTCCTTGCCTGGCCTCGGGGATGCTAAGCCATCAGAGCTAATGAACCACATGCTGTCTCACCCGGGAAATCACCATCCTTGTTTAATTTTTAAAGAACCCTTTATGCAGTAAATGCCTGATTAAGTTTGCAAAGCCCCTCACTAATGCACCAGTGATGGATTATAGGGAGCTTGCTACTGATTAGAAGGCAAAGAACGATGAAACCTCACTGGAGGCTGCCAATGACAGCAGGATCCAGACTTATGGGATACAATGGGTGATGCTCTGCTACAGAAGGTGATGTTACACATGGGACTTCATCCTGGCTAAAGTCCTGGACTTTGTCCTAGACCTCCGCTCAGTGCAGATTACCAAGTGCCCAAGGACTGTGAGCTGATCTTAAGAACTGCCAGCTTGTGGATGTCAAAGAATTTGGGTCATTACCTTGCTCCCCCAGTAAGTTCCCCACAAAGATTCTGTCAAGCACATGCACCACTGGATGTGAGTTTACCTGACTGCTGGGTGAATTCCCAAACCTCACCAAGCACCCATTCTCAACTACAGTCTCAAAACATGGGGTCGAGCACCTCATTTGCACAACTGGCCCACGTGCACAGACTGGACTCAAAAAAGCTGGCAACCACAAAGGCTGAGTTTTCCAACATGGGAGGACTTAGTCGAATAGCCTCTGGGCTTTGCCCCACCATATGATCCGTAAGTCCGATGGTGGTTGCCGCTCATGTGGTGACTGATGACTTAACAATGTCACCACCCCCGATTGTTACCCAATCCAAAAAATCCAAGACCTTTCGAAATGTTTAGTGGGAAAGTTAATTTTTTCTCAAGTCGATTTAGTTAGGGGCTACCGTCAGGTTGCTCGTGTTCTCGGAGGACATTCCCGAAAGGGCTGTGACAACCCCAATTGGCCTCTCTGAATTTCTGCGCATGCCACTAGGACTGAAGAATGTAGCACAGACTTTCCAATGGCTGATGGACTCTATATTAAAAGACTTAGGCTTTCCTTTCGTTTACCTGGATGACATACTTGTCACCAGTGCATCCAAATCCAAACAAGTATCTCATCTTTGCACACTTTTTGAGCCCTTAAGCCAACCCGGGTTGATTATTAACCCTGTTAAATACCAGTTTGGGTTATCAACCATTGACTTTCTTGGCTATCACATCTCCGCAGAAGGTGCAAAACCCCTCCTGTCAAAAGTAGCCACTTTTATGGATTTCCTACTGCCTCACACTACTAAAAAAAAACTACAGGAGTGTTTAGGTATGGTGAATTTCTATCACTGCTTCATTCCGTGAACTTCTGAATTTATGCTCCCCCTTACAGTGTGTTTAAAGGCAATGCCCCTAATCGCGTGCTTGTCTGGTCAGCGGACATGACTAGAGCAATTGATGACACCGAACGAGTTCTTTCTAACACGACCCTACTGGCACACCCGCTTCCCAATTCACCCAAAGCCGTTACCGCAGGCGCTTCAGACTATGCTGTGGGTGCTGTGCATGAAAAATTGGTCAGAGGCGTGTGGTAGCTGCTCACCTTTTTCAGTTGGCAGCTCCATCCCCCCCAAAAGGAATTACAGCATGTTTGACCATGAGCTTTTTGGTCTCTATCCGGCTGCCAGCCATTTTAATTTTCTTCGAGAGGGTCAGCATTTCACAGTGTTCGTTGACCACAAACACTTCCTGCACGCAATGGCCAAAATATCGGACCCATGGTCTGCACGACAACAGTGTCACCTGGCCTACATATCAGAGTTCACAACTGATATACAACGTATCAAGGGGAAAAATAATGCCGTGGCTGATTGCCTACCACGGTAAGCTGTTGGGGCCATACACATGGATTGACTATGCCAGCATGGCAGGCAAGCAAGCTCCTGACCAAGAGTAGCAAGCTACTGATGAGAGCTCCAGGCTTACCAAAGAGCCGTCACGGGTCTGCGGTCGGCTGATACTAAGTTCAGGGAAGCTGGGTTTTCTCTTCTGTAGCATGACTCAACTGGTCACCCTCACCCCATACTGGAGGCAGATTGTTTTTAATTCCATACATGGCCTCTCGCATCTGAGCCAGAAGGCCTTACAAAAAACTGGTTTGTGTGGCACAGCCTCAGAAAGGACGTGCCTGATTGGACTGGTTTGTGTGGCACAGCCTCAGAAAGGATGTGCCTGATTGGACTGGTTTGTGTGGCACAGCCTCAGAAAGGATGTGCATGATTGGACTGCAGCCTGTGTGGAGTGCCAGCAAGCAAAAATTACCTGTCTCATATAGGCGCCATTGGCACTTTTTGAGTCCCTGAACAATGGTTTGACATGTCAATGTGGACCTTGTTGGTCCTCTTCGTCCTCTCCCGCGGTTTCACGCACCTCCTTATCATGGGGGACCGTACAGCCAGGTGGGCAGAGATTATCCCTCTAGCATCAACGACAGCTGCAGACATGGCTTGGATGTTCATCAACACCTGGGTAGCTTGGTTTGGCACCCCATCTGATATTTCCTCTGACCGCAATCCCCAATTCATTTCAGAACCTTGGCGTTAGGCTGCATCACCCACAGTCCAATGGCCTATGCGAGTGGTTTCACTGCTCCTTAAAGGCTGCTCTGAGGGATTCCCTGACCGATGAGTGTTGGCGTGATCGGCTCCTGTGGACTCTGCAGGAGTTCAGAACAGCTCCAAGAGAGGACGTGCAGTCATCCGCGGCTGAATTGGTAATGGGGCAGCTGTTACGAGTGCCAGGTGGTTTTATTCCTGACACCACAACGGCTTGGTCAGTCTCTCAGCAGCGTTCCACCCTACTCACTACATTCAATTCCTTTGCATTCATTCCTACCTCCCATCATAGCATACAGCACTCTTGGGTTCCTGTTGACTTCCATTCCGCCTCGTTTGTTTTCATCTGCCATGATGCACACCAGCATCTCCTTAGGCCCCCTTACGATGGCCCGTTCTGTGTTTTGGAACGGGGGTAAAGGCTTTTATCATAGATGAGAGGGGTAAACCTGAATGTATTTCAGTACATTGCCTTAAACCGGCCCACCAAGACTTGCATGATTCTGCTACCATACCCCTGCCATTACAACATGACCCTGGATATGTCAACACACTACTGTATGAGTCAGAGGCACCTGCTGTCCCTGCACCCATGGAACATAGGTCTGGAGCCAGGTGTCTCCTCCGAGCTCCAGGCAGGCTCACAATGTTGATTCTAGTGAATTCCTGGGGGTAGGTGGGGGGGGGGTGAATGCTGTGTAGGGTAATGTAATTGGTGAAAATATACATACTTCACAACCACTGACAACGAGTTGGAGTTCACTTTAAGAGCTTGGTTGAAAGTGATGACATGATTACGTGAGTTTCTGTTACCGGCTTTGTGTTCAGCGTTTGGAGTACAAAAATGAGTTGTTACAGTTTTTCCTAAACATAAAATGCCTCACATCATTTTATTAGTGCAAACCTGCACCATCTCTGGAATTCACCAAGGAAGAGGATGTACATTTGCTGGTTTCCTTTTCCTTGTTTATACACTGCATTAAGGATATAATGGATTCCATTCATTCAAAGTGAACTGAATACATTTCCATGTCCCTATCCAGACAGAGAGCACCAGGTGCTTTCTATGGTACATGGTGTCTGTCCTGCACTCATCTCCTCCCGTGGGCACTTAATGTCACGTCAGAAGTTGGAGAGATTCAAAGAGCTGTTGGAGAGGGATGGATCCAGAACATTCACCCACGTTCCAGGATGATGCAAGGCTTGGAGAGCAGCTACCAGGAGGTGTTCTTGTGCTTTTGCTGTTCTTATCCTTCTAGCTGGTATAAGCCAAGGGTTTGGTAAGTGCTGTCTACAGAGTCTTAGTGAGTTGCTGCAGTGCATCCTGTTGATGGTGCAAACTTTAGCAACTGTGTGTTGGTGGTGGAACGGGTGATTAGAAGCAGATGAGTTGTCTACCACCTAGGTTGCATGGTGTTGAGCTGCTTGAGTGTCGTTGAAGTTGCATTCATTCAGGCAAGCAAAGAGTAATCCATCATACTCCTGACTTAAACTCCAAAGATGGTGGATATGCTGCAGAGAGTTAGGAGATAAGTTACTTGCTACAAAATTCCTAGCCCCTGATCTGCCCTGAAGTCACATTTCTATGTTCAATTTGTGGTGGGTGGTAATCGCCAAGATATCAATAGTGAGGATTTCCTTGGTAGTAATACCACTGAATGTCAGTGGGTGACAGCTGAATTTAATAATATTGTATATCATCACTACTCATGACTTGTGTGGCGTGAATGGTAGCAGCTACTCCAGAGAAGCTCTGCAACTAAACTTTCTTAACTGGCTCCGAAAATAAATAGACTTACATGCCTTCCTTGTGATTGCACCTATGTGCCAGGCCCAGTACAGGGCATTCAATATCTTAATGCCCACAAAATTAAATTGTCAGGTGCTTCTTGTGATCAATTTTACTCTCTTGATCCTTTCACTAATTTTCAGGATTGTTATCTGCACACAGTAATTGTGTTGTCTTTGAGTTATAAAGTAGTTTCCTTTTAAAGAAGATAGTGTGTTGTGATTTAATACTCTTAGTGATTTCTCATCATTTAATTTTCTGGAACTGGAAAGACTGACAGCAGGAGTAATCCATTCGTTGAATGTTTCCATTCCCAGATCACTGCAGGTACTAGAGACAATGGATGGAAGATCTAATATGGATATGTTAGAAAATGTACAAACCTGTTGCATTGTTCAGAAGTGAAGTAACAAGTGAATAATGAGTGTTTGTTGTTATTGGCAATAAGCAAGAAGGAAGAATACATCTAATGACTTGATATTGTGATTTAAACATGAAGGGTGATTCCCATTATCATTTATTCTCAGCTCCTGGGGTGAAAGTTAATTGATTTGTCTTATAGCACAGATACAGTGGAATAGATTAGCCGAATGTTGTGATGCATTTACTCACCATGTACGACAAATAAAACCAAGGGTTTTTGTGCATTTCAGAGGAAATATGGTTCATTACAAGTATATTACCACTGGAAGTGTATTATAAACAATCAGAATCAAAATGGCAGTTTTAATGTTATTCTGTTCCTTATCTCTGACATTTAATAAACTCATTTGCAGTGGTGAGTGAAAAGCGCTCCAAAAAAAAAAATTGTTCAGTGGCTTCGATTCTGGTTTGGATTTCTAATCAAGATTTCATGTCACCCTGGTGAGTTCCCCTTTGCTTTCAATAGTAGTTTAGTCAATAAATGGCAATTGTCTTTATCGGGTCCTAGTAAGCTTCAGTGCACAGTAATGAACACTGAACTAATTATCATTTTACATATTCATGTAGGAAAATGAGGCAATTTTATTCCTGTTTCTGTGCATTTAAATATTTCTCACTAAAAGATTGTATTTTTGATTTTAAGAACATATATTCTGTCTTACCTTTATACCTACTAATCTTACCAATTTCCTTCATTTGACTCTTTTTAAACTTTAAATAAAATTAACATTTGATAACTCATGGACCTCTTTTTACTGTTGCCTAAGATCTGTTTCAATATTTGACTTTTAGGGTTTGAGAGGTAGCATAGCTTTTCCCAGAGTAATCCAAGTTAAAAGTAAATCAGTGACGCATATTCACGTCTGATTAATTCTTTGTTAAATACTATATGTTCTTTTATATGACCATTTTTATGCTGATGAACTCTGAATGAATAAGAGTAGCAGCAGAATTTCAAGAGTTTGCTGTTTCATATTTAGTAGGTACGTTTGTACATGGTTTATGCTGAAGGTGTTGGTCCATGGTACTAGTGCAAGTGTTTCCCTCTTCTCAGTAATTGTCCTGCCACCCTCAAACCTTCCATCATCATTTTATTCTGTTCTCTACTTCCATCACTATCATTCCCCATAAAACTACATGACTACATCGACCTTATAAATGACCAATTTACCTTCAACCTTCCTTTTCTATCTGACCCATATTTATTGTTCCCACACCAGTCCTTCTAAGTAGCTTTCTGATCCTGACAAAATATTGAGTGTCCAAATACTGAACACTCATCAAAGTCACACATAGCGTTCTCTGCAACCTCAGCTACAGACTTCTGACCTGTTTGCCTCCTGTGACATTGACCACTCGTCCTGCAAAACATTTTTCTTTCAGCGGAGCAGAACAGCTGGTTGTTTTCTGGTTATATTTTTATTTAGCGTATCATATTCGGAGAATCATCTGCATTGACCCCTCTTCCAACTCCACAAGGAAGTCTCTAAATGATTTGCCTTTGGCTCCCTTCTGACTTTCATCGACATGCTACTTCTCAGTGTCATCATTTAAAAATACTTGTCTAGTTCAAGTTGTGTGCTGACAACCCTCAGTCTAGTTTACCAACATCTCTAGGTTATTCCAACATCCCGCATCTGTTATAATTGATAACTTGCATGTGATATTGAGTAAGTTAAAAGTTGAAAGTAAGTTTATTATCGAGGCACATCATCATTACATCACCAAATACAAATCTGAGGTTCATTTCCTTGTGGGCATACTCAAAAACAATCTAATAATCATAATAGAATTAATGAAAGACTGCAACAACTGGGTGTACAACTAGTGTGTAAAACACAAACAGTGCATATACAAAAAGAAAGAAGAAATAATAATAATAATAAATAAACAACAAATATTGAGAACTTGAGATGAAGAATCCTTAAAAGTGACTACATAGGTAGTGAGAACAGGTCAGTGATGGGGAAAATGAAGCTGAGTGAAATTATCCCCTCATGTTCAAGAGCCCGATGGTTTGAGGGGTCATTACTGTTCCTGAACCTGGTGGTGTGTGTCCTATGATTCCTGTACCATCTTCCTGATAGCAGCAGCGAGAAGAGAGCATGACCTGGGTGGTGGGATTCTGAATGATGGATGTTGCTTTTCTGCGAGAATGTTCTATGTAAATGTGCTCAATGATTGGGAGGACTTTATCCGCGATGGACTGGGGCATATCCACTACTTTCTGTAGGATATTCTGTTCAAAGGCATTGGTGGTTCCATACCCAGCTGAAATGCAGCCAAACAACATGCTCTCCAACGCACATTTGTAGAAGTTTGTCAAAGTTTTCGATGTCGTGTCGAATCTCCGCACACTCTTAAGAAAGTACGTAGAGGCGCTGTCATGCTTTCTTTTTAATTACACTTACATGCTAGGCCGTGGACAGGTCCTCTGAAATTATAACAGAGGAATTTCAAGTTGGTGACCCTCTCCACCTCTGATCCCCCGATGAGCACTAGCTGATGGACCTTTGGTATTCTCCTTCTGGTCAAAACTCAGCTTCTTGGTCTTGCTGACATTGAGTAAAAGGTTGTATTATGAAACATTCAACCAGATTTTCAATCTCTGTCCTATATGCTGATTGATCACCTCCTTTGGTTCAGCCTATGACAGTGGTGTCATCAGCAAACCTGAATATGTCATTGGAGCTGTGCTTAGCCACACGGTCAAAAGTGTAAAGTGAGCAGAGCAGGGGACTAAGCACACAGCCTTGTGGTGCACCTGTGCTGATGGAAGAGATGTTGTTGCCAATCCAAACTCACTGGGGTCTGCAAGTGAGGAAATTGAGGATTCAATGGCAGAAGGCCAAGGTCTTGAGGCATATTGATTAGTTTTGAGGGGGATGATGGTATTGAATGCTGAGCTGAGCTGTAGTCAATAAAGAGCATTCTGACGTATGCATCTTTGCTGTCCATATGTTTCAGGGTTGAGGAAAGAGCCAATGAGATGACTTCAGCTGTGGACCTGTTGTGCGGGTAGCCAAATTAGAGCGGGTCCAAATCACTTCTCAGGCAGTAATTGATATGTTTCATCACCAGCCTCTCAAAACACTTAAAACACTTCATCACTGTCGACGTAATTGCTATTGGATAACAGTCACTGAGGCAGGTTACCATATTCTTCTTGGGAACCAGTATGAATGAAACCTGATTGAAGTAGATGGGTACCTCAGACTGCTGAAGCAAGAGGTTAAATATCTCAGTGAACATCCAGCCAGTTGATCAGCACAGATCTTCAGTACTTGGCCAGGTACCCCATTTGGGCTGTATGCTTTCTGTGGGTTCACCCTCATGAAGGATGCTTGCACGTCGGACTCAGACTGAAATCACAGGGTCATCAGGGGCTGTGGCAGCTCGTGAAGGCTCCTCCATGTTTTGACAGTCAAAGCGAGCACAGAAGGCATTGAGTTCATTTGGAAGCGAAACCCTTTATCATCAATGTCGCTCAGTTTTACTTTTATAAGCTCTCAAGGTGATAGCTTTCAAGACCTTCCACAACTGCTGAGCAGTGTTCATTGATTTCAGTTTAGTCTAAACTTGCCACTTTGCCCATGAGATGGCCTTCCAGAGATCATTCCTGGATGTCTTGAAACTTTCTTGGTTGCCAGACTTGAATGCCTCTGATCTGGCCCTCAGCAGATTATGGATCTTATTTTTCATTCAGGACTTCTGGGTGGGAAAGGCTCTGAATAATTTTGTGGTGACACCCTCATCTACTACTGTTCTAATAAAGCCTGGGACAACCATGGTGTATTCATTCAGATCGAAAAGAGAGAAATTTTCTCAAATGAATTCATTATCAATGCCACTGGGCTTCCATCCCCGCAACATAACCAGTCTCCACAAGCTCTTTTGGGCCGGTAAACCCTTAAAGTTCTCTGCATGTCAATTTCTACCTTCTTGGATAGTCCTGAATTTAAATACTCCATTTTGCTATCAACTTCCAACGCCCTAGAATTCCATCCTTAAAATCTCTCTTAATCTTGCTGAAGGGCTTCTTAAAACCTTTCTTAAACTAACAATTCAGGGTGGTAGCATTTTCTGTGATAGTAATCAAGTTACATTGGAAACTATTGAAAAATATTAAATGCTGTAGAAATAAGAGAAAAAGAAATTGGTTAAAAAACTGACTAGTAGGGAAAAACGAGAAGCAGAATTCAAGGACATTTGATCAGAACAGTTGGAACTGGCTAATGCTCTCCCGCACGGAGCTGATCTGACATTGCATCTGTTCTCTCTCTACATAAATAAGCTGGATATATAATTGGTGGAAATGTTGCCCAAATTTTAAAAATTGTTGACACATGATGCACCTTTGAGGTTGTACATGGCAGTTAAAGAAAAAAACAATGTGATTATTGTATCTTAAATGGAGAAAACAATATGATGAAATATTCAGGTTACTGAAATATTCAGGATAATGCCATGAATCGAAATCTCATGGAATATTGGGTTTCTCAACATTAAATGTGAAAATAGGGACAAATGGAAATATAGGTGAATTCGTATAAAATATGGATTTTACACAGAGTGCTTTGCACAGTTTTGGTCTGCATATTATATGACAATGAAATACTATAGAGATTTAGTAGCATACTGCCTAGCATGAAATACAGGTATACCGAAAACTGCAAAGAGAAGGAGCTGCCATTGGTACCATGGAAAAACACCGCATGGGAACAGTCTATTTGACCGAATCAGCCACACTGAGTGGTTGGCCACACTGACCCTTCTGTATCAACTGCATCTCCCAGCACTTAGTCCAAGCCCTTCTATGCCTAAGTGATTCATCTAGTCACTCCAATAACCCAGCTTCCGCCACTCTCTGAGGCTGTCCGGGTACTTTCTATTCTTTAACACACTTCTCCCTTATCCTAGATCTATATCCTTTACTTTAATATGGAGAAATGTTGCCTGCAATCTTCCCTATCTCGCCCATTGTAATTTAATATACATTGATCGTATACCCTCTTAGTCTCTTAACCTCAGAAAGAGTAGACAAGGGAACACAAACCAATCCTTATAGAGGGATCAGGAGAGAGGGAGCAATTTCAAGTTCCTGTGTGTCAATATCTCTGAGGATCTAACCTGGTCATAACACATTGTTTTTGCACTACTTATTTTAATGCAACTATTTAATATAAATATATATATTTACTACATTCAGTTTTCTTTTCTATATTTATCGTGTATTGCATTGTACTGCTGCTGTAAAGTTAACAAATTTCACAACATATGCCCGTGATATTAAAACTTGTTCTGATTCTTCCAGACGAGAGAGGATAGACCTAGCTTTTCCAGTCTCTCTTAATAGCTGAACTGCTCCATCCCAGGGGTCTTGGTGAAAACACCTGTACCTCACACAAGTACTGCCACATATGTTCAACAATATTTTCTGCCAGACCAGATACCTTGGGGAACTGGATCATTCAAATATGCAGCGAATTCCAGTGAACCGGGCCATTGGTTAACCAGGGCAGCCGCTAAAATGGGACAACTCTTAAAGAACAAAAACTAATCAAGAAAACTGCTTGGATTCCCTTTGTTTATTTGGAACACTGTGTTGTTTAGTTGTTATCGAACAGTTTCTCATCAGTGTCAATTGCATGCAAGTGTGCTGTTAGACGCTACAGTGTGCTCAGAGTTAACAGATTTTAAATAGCATCAGTTATGTGTGCTTGAGTTTAAAAAGCAATGATTTTTGTCACTGATAGTTGCTGAGAAATAAGCAATGAGACAATTCAGAACTGTTTGGCTGACTGTGGTTTTAAGTACTCAGGCCTGGAGATGTCAGAAATGGCTGGGAGTGAAAATGAAAGGATTTCACTGCTTCAACAAGTTAGGAAATAAGAATAATTTGAAGGTATTGACAATCCTCTTGAATGTTACAATGGAAATGAAGATTTTGAGGATGCAGTCTTTGAAAGCAATGTATGATAGCAGTACATTATCTGCACTAGGTGTCTGCATGGATTTTGTTCACTTACAGTCAATCAAAAGAATACAACAGCATACATTGGATGAATTCCTCCATTGATAACCATTAGGAACTACTGGTGTCCCCCGCTTTTCAAGCGTCCGCTTTACGAAACCTCACTGTTACGAAAGACCTACATTAGTTCCCTGTTTTCACTAACAGAAGGTGTTTTCACTGTCACGAAGAAAGGCAGCGCGTGAAAAGAAAAATCAGCGCGTGCCCCGAGCAGCTGCTCTCCCCTGGATTCAGAACGGCATTCTCGCCAGCATTGCTTAAACACGTGCCTGTGAGTAGCCGTAGCAAGATGAGTTCTAAGGTATCGGAAAGGCGTGAAAGAGCTTGTAAGGGTGTTACACTTAGCGTAAAACTAGACATAATTAAGCGTTTTGATCATGGTGAATGAAGTAAGGACAAAGTGAGTTTGGCTTGTGGAAGTTGACGAAGATGATGTTGAAGAGGTTTTGGCATCCCATGACCAAGAACTGATAGATGAAGAGCTGATGCAATTGGAAGAGGAAAGGATAACAATCGAAACCAAATGAGTAATGATAAAGTACGACTTTAGTTTTGAAAGAGTCCGTCGGTTTAGGGCATATTTGCAAGATGGTTTGAGTCCTTACAAAGAACTGTATGATAGAAAAATGCGCGAGGCTCAGCAGTCAACCATACTGTACTGTCGTTTTTCAAGCTTTCCACATCAGCCACAGCAGACGATGAACCTCGACCTTCGACATCGAGGCAGGCAGACATAGAAGAAGATGAGCTGCCTGCCCTAATGGAAACAGACGACGATGAGATGACACCCCAGTGTCCCACCACCCCAACCCCCAGGCTGCGGACAGATACCGATTCGCGGAGAATGCAACGGTAGCCGGGAGGCACACAGCACATCTTTAAGAAAAAAGCCAAAATAAACATGCTAATTAATTAGGTGCCGCCCGGCACGTAAATGTCAGCCCAGATCAGAGGTGATGCAATCGGCAATCGCCTCTGATCTGGGCCGACAATTACGTGTCAGGCGACACCTAATTAATTAGCATATTTGTTTCGGCTTTTTTCTTATAGATGTGCTGTGCGCCTTCCAGCTACCGCTATACCCCTGCATGCTTCGCGGATTGGTATCCGGTCGCTGCCCGGAGGGTGGGGGCCACTGCACCACCCCAACCTCCAACAACTCAGCCTAACACACCATCATCAGTGTGCTCGGCAAGCTGACCCCGTTTCCCGTAAGTGATACTACACTGTACATACATTATTTCTACTTTATATCAGCTGTGTATTTTTACGTGTTATTTGGTATGATTTGGCAGCTTCATAGCTTAAAGGTTACTGGAGAGCACTTGCGCCGTGTTTCTGCCGAGAGCGCTTGCGTGAGATTTTCGCTATGGAGAACAGTTCAGGCAACGATTGTGGAAAAGTATTTCTACTTTATATAGGCTGTGTATTTATCATATCATTCCTGCTCTTACTATATGTTACTGTTATTTTAGGTTTTATGTGTTATTTGGCATGATTTGGTAGGTTATTTTTGGGTCTGTGAACGTTCACAAAATTTTCCCATATAAATAAATGGTAATTGCTTCTTTGCTTTATGACATTCCGGCTTACCAACTGTTTCATAGGAACGCTCTACCTTCGGATGGCAGGGGAAACCTGTAATACATAGTTTTATAGTACTGTAATAGTATTGGTAATGTTCTAATTTGTAGTGAATTTCATTTCAGTACATAATTTGTTACTCAGTTTGTCCTTTTTATACCTTTTTAACTATTTCCATGAAACTTTGGCTAATCAGGGCAGCTGCTTAGTTGGACCAAAATGTATCAGTCCTGATGTGTCCCAGTGAACTGGAATCCACTGTACCTCTGACTCTTTTCCAGTCAAAAAGAGGCTCAGGTATTTTTGAAAAGTGCATGATAATGTTCTATTCATTGATGATGTAGAACAGAGCACAGATGTTGTGGCAGCAAAAAAAGCAGCAGCACGGCCATTCGCGAGTGATGAAGGAATGGTGAGGGAGCAGTGAAGGAATGGTGAGGGAGCAGTGAAGGAATAGTGAAAGAGCAGTGAAGGAATAGTGAGAGAGTAGTGAAGGAATGGTGAGGGAGCAGTGAAGGAATGGTGAGGGAGCAGTGAAGAAATGGTGAGAGAGCAGTGAAGGAATGGTGAGGGAGCAGTGAAGGAATGGTGAGGGAGCAGTGAAGGAATGGTGAGAGAGCAGTAAAGGAATGGTGAGGGAGCAGTGAAGGAATAGTGAAAGAGCAGTGAAGGAATGGTGAGAGAGTAGTGAAGAAATGGTGAGAGAGCAGTGAAGGAATGGTGAGAGAGCAGTGAAGGAATGGTGAGGGAGCAGTGAAGGAATAGTGAAAGAGCAGTGAAGGAATGGTGAGGGAGCAGTGAAGGAATGGTGAGGGAGCAGTGAAGGAATAGTGAAAGAGCAGTGAAGGAATGGTGATGGAGCAGTGAAGGAATAGTGAGAGAGCAGTGAAGGAATAGTGAGAGAGCAGTGAAGGAATGGTGAGAGAGTAGTGAATGGTGAGAGAGCAGTGAAGGAATGGTAGGAGAGCAGTGAAGGAATGGTGAGAGAGCAGTGAAGGAATGGTGAGAGAGTAGTGAAGGAATAGTGAGAGCAGTGAAGGAATGGTGAGGGAGTAGTGAAGGAATAGTGAAAGAGCAGTGAAGGAATGGTGAGATAGTAGTGAAGGAATAGTGAGAGAGCAGTGAAGGAATGGTGAGATAGTAGTGAAGGAATAGTGAGAGCAGTGAAGGAATAGTGAAAGAGCAGTGAAGGAATGGTGAGATAGTAGTGAAGGAATAGTGAGAGAGCAGTGAAGGAATAGTGAGAGAGCAGTGAAGGAATGGTGAGAGAGTAGTGAAGGAATAGTGAAAGAGCAGTGAAGGAATGGTGAGATAGTAGTGAAGGAATAGTGAGAGAGCAGTGAAGGAATGGTGAGAGAGCAGTGAAGGAATAGTGAGAGAGCAGTGAAGGAATGGTGAGAGAGTAGTGAAGGAATGGTGAGAGAGTAGTGAAGGAATGGTGAGAGAGTAGTGAAGGAATATTGAGGGAGCAGTGAAGGAATGGTGAGGGAGCAGTGAAGGAATGGTGAGGGAGCAGTGAAGGAATGGTGAGGGAGCAGTGAAGGAATGGTGAGGGAGCAGTGAAGGAATATTGAGGGAGCAGTGAAGGAATGGTGAGAGAGCAGTGAAGGAATGGTGAGAGAGTAGTGAAGGAATAGTGAGAGCAGTGAAGGAACGATGAGGGAGTAGTGAAGGAATAGTGAGAGAGCAGTGAAGGAATGGTGAGATAGTAGTGAAGGAATAGTGAGAGCAGTGAAGGAATAGTGAAAGAGCAGTGAAGGAATGGTGAGATAGTAGTGAAGGAATAGTGAGAGCAGTGAAGGAATAGTGAAAGAGCAGTGAAGGAATGGTGAGAGAGTAGTGAAGGAATGGTGAGGGAGCAGTGAAGGAATGGTGAGGGAGCAGTGAAGGAATGGTGAGGGAGCAGTGAAGGAATGGTGAGGGAGCAGTGAAGGAATATTGAGGGAGCAGTGAAGGAATGGTGAGGGAGTAGTGAAGGAATGGTGAGAGAGTAGTGAAGGAATGGTGAGAGAGTAGTGAAGGAATGGTGAGGGAGCAGTGAAGGAATGGTGAGGGAGCAGTGAGAAGGCAGTGCAAATTTGTCTCTGAAAAAGACTAAAAATATCAGCACCTGCTATATATAGTTAAAATTTACACATTTCTTGTCAGTAATCCAGATGTGTTTTTGATTATAAATCTGTCCCTTCCCTCCTTAAAAAGTTGTTCCCTAATAATAGAATCACAGTGTCATACTACCTGGAAACGAGGCCCTTTGGTTCAATTGGCTTTATGACACTGATTAAGATTAAGCTGCTTGTCTAAACTGGTTTCATTTGCCCATGTTTGGCTCATATCCCTATAAAACATTCCTGTCAGTGTACCTGTCCAATTGCCCTTTAAAATGTTATTAATGTACCTACCTCAATCAATTTATCTGGCAGCTCATTCCATATACAGCCCACCCTCAGCGAAAATGTCGCCTCTCAGATTCTATTAAACCTCTCACCTGTTCAACCTATCTCCATAACTTTCTTCTTTGAGTCCTGGCAACATCCTCATCAATCTCCTTTGCACTCTTTTCAACTTAATGGAATCTTTTCCATAGTAGGAGTGACAAAAACTGAACACAGTATTCCAAAGTAACTTCACCAACATCTTGCAATTGCAAGGTAACGTCCCAATTTCTATACTCAATGCCTTAACTGATGAAGACCAGCATGCCAAAAGCCTTCTTCACCACCCATCTCCCTGGGACACCACTTTCAGGGAACCATGTACTTGTACACCCACGTCTGTTTTATAACATGTCCCATTCATTGTTCACCGTGGAAGTCCTACCTTTATTTTCCTTCCCAAAGTGCAACGCCTTGCCCTTATCCCAATTAAACTACATTTGCCATTCCTTGGCCCACTTACCCAGTTGATCTAGATCCTGTGTAATTCATGATAAACATCTTTACTGTCAATGTCACCACCTATTTTAGTGACACTTGCAAACTTGTACATTCTCATCCAAAGCATTGATACAGATGACAAATAACAATATGCCAGCACTGACCCCTGGGGTGCACCATTTATCATGAGCCTCCAGTCTGAAAAGCAACCTTCCACCATCACACTCTGTTCCTACCATCAAGCAAATTATGTATCCAATTAGTATCTCTCCCTAGATTCCATGCAATCTCACTTCCCATTGCAGCCTACATGCAGAACTTTATCAAAGGTCTTACTGAAGTCCATAGAGTCCACATCTACCACTCTGCCCTCAGTGACTGTCTTGGTGACTGCAAAAAGATCAATCAAGTTTGTGAGACATATTCTTCTTTTCATAAGGCAGCGCTGACGATCCTAATCAACCCCCATATTTCCAAGTGCATGCATATCTTATCCCTCTCTAAATAATTACTGCCACAGAGATTAGGCTCACTGGTCTGTAGTTTCCCAATGCAAATATCTCAGCCGGTGTCACACAATTTCCTCTCCAGCTTCCCACAGTGTTCATGAATATATCTGATCAGGCCCTGGAGATTTGTCTCCCTTCATACATTTTAAGACATCCAGCATCCCCTCTGCTCTAATCTAATGGAGAATAAAATCAGAATCTGTCCAAATTCACACACTGAAGCAGTCCCTGCTTTGAAAGTAAACATCTAAGGATGGCAACTAGCTTTAGGCAAAAAAAAATCAATATCCAATCTATATTCAACAGGGAGAAAAAAGTTCCTTCTATTTCCACCCCGCTCCCCACCAGCACCAAGACAAAATCGTTCAGAGAGACTGTCTGTTTGGGGATTATTAATAACCTCATTTGGGGGTTATTAATAACCTCATTTTGGGATTATTCAACCAGGAAGTAAGATGAAAAAAGCAAGGTTTATATTTTATAGTCCCTTCATAACCCAGAAACAGCACTATTAAGAACCTCAAGGTGGACCACATAATCTATTTTGGTGGTGGTGGTTGAGAGATGTATGTTGGTGATAAACATTCCTCCTGTTCTTCCTTGTCTGATATTATGGTTACCTAAGAGAGCTATCAGGCTAGTAGTTTACTAAATCACCAGAGAAATAGTACTCAGATATTGTGGATCATCAGCACTATAACATAGTGTCAGTGTGAATTATGTATTTATTTTTGGTATAGAGATGGAACCTTTGATTTCCTCACTTAGAAGCAAACGTATTTAAGTTAAGAAAAGGCTGATAGCAGGCAAAGGATACTCTTTCCTCCTTTACATTTTGAGTCAAAATGATGAAGTAAGTGTTGTATAGTGGGGTCACAGATCTGACGTATCAGTCTTCAAATTTCCTAGGGTTCAGTTCAGGGCTCTCATGCCTACCGACTCAGAAACTGGTCCCATGAAAAATTACAGATTAAGAAAATACAGATACGTAATGCTGTCAGATAAGGGCAGAATGCCAGAATGAAAGCAAATTGCCCAAGAAAGTGAGGAGCACTTCTGAAAAAATTCAAGGATAAAATTTCCCAATTTTTTTTGGGAAGATATTACATGTAGCATTATGGAGTAAATGAAGCAAAGTGTTTGTACCTGGAAGTGGACCATCCTTAATCAAGAGATTACAATCCCATTGGACCAGGCAAGATCAAAAAAGAATTACAAGGATTGCAAAAGGGCCAGCTTCACTGGTTTGAGGACAAATCTGGTCCAGGTAATTTGGAATCAAATTGTAGTGTACTGGTCAGCACAACACTTTGCAATACCAGTGATGGAGGTTCAATTCCTACCGCTGCCTTTAAAGAGTTTGTATGTTCTCCCTGGGACCACAAGGGAATTCTCCGGATGCTCTTGTTTCCTCCCACATTCCAAAGACGTACATTAGGCTAGGATTAAACCAAGGGATTGCTGGGTAGTGTGGCTCAAAGGGATGGAAGGGCCTATTCCACACTATATTTCAATAAAGAAATAAATATAAGTTAACAAGCAAAACAGGTTATGAAAAGTGGCAAGCTTTGAAAGTAGAAACGTTTCATCCACAGCCTAGGTTTATTCTCAGGAGGAAGATGTGAAGTTAAAGCCAAACCTCTGCTGATGATCAAAAAGATAGAAAGTAAAACAACAGTAAGAATAAAAGAATGACATATGTTTTTAACATGTGAGAACAAGGATGATTACAGGAAATTCAGAGTGGAAGTAAACACAGCAGAGTAGTAAAGAAAACACAGAACTTGAATTATTTTTTTCTGGAGCACTGGATGCTAAGGATAGACATGATAGAAATTTATAAAATTATAAGAGGCACAGATATAGTTTATAGTCATTTATTTCCTGGAGTAGAAAAGACAAATTCTGGAGTACATTCCTTTAAGGTGAGAGGGAGAAAGTTTAAAATAGATTTGTTGGCAATTTTTTTTTACACTAAGTGGTTGGTTCCAGCAATGCACTGTCAGTAGCAGTAAGGGAAGCTGACTAGATAGTGGCATTCATGAGGCACTTAGACAGACATGAACAAGAAACGAATAGAAACTCATGTGTAGGTAGATGGTGTTAGTTTCATTTGGCTTCATGGGTGACCTTCGAGGGCCAGAGGGTCTGTTGCTTTACTGTACTGTTCTGTGTTCAGTTTAAGGAACGTAAGGGAAAAAAACTCAACAAACCTGAAAGGGAGCCTAAAATATATATGTAATGGGCATGTGAGCAGGAAAAATGTCACGAGGGGAGAGGTGGGGCTAATCATAGACCTAAAATGAAATCTAATTATAGGTGAGGGCATGGCTGAGCATCACTCTTCACCAAGGAAGATGATACTGTTGGAATTTTAACACAGAAAGGTGCAATTGAGATTTTGGATGGACTAAAATTGATAATGAGGAAGTAAGGGTTGGAGTAAGGAGCAAAGTAAGATGAGAAAGGCTAGCTGTTCTTAAAGTTGGATGCAATCTAGATTGCTAAAGGAAGTAAAAGAAGGAATTGAGGAAGGTCTGGGCGTAGTCTTTCCGACCATTATATGTAGGGATAACATCCAAGGACTGACAACTGAAAACTGAATTATGCGAAGAAATGTGTGGGAATAAACTGCAGGCTAATCAGTTTAATCACAGTGGTAAGGAAAGTTCTTGAAACAGTAATCAGGAACTGAATTAGTTGCAGCTTAAGCAAGTGTAGATTGATTAGAGCAGGTAGCTATGAATTTATTAAAAACAAATTGTTATCTAGCAAACTCATTAAAGGTTGTCAATAAATTAACAGAGAGGGCTGATGAGGGGAAGACCTTTGGTATGGTATAAGGAGATTTCCCGAAGGAACCTGATTAAGGTGCTATTGTAACAGCTTGTACTAAGATTGAAAGAAACAAAAAGAAGTGTAAGATTGTTTTTCTTTCCTCCGGTTTGGAGCTCTCTGACATTGGAAATATTGCTTTAGTTAAAATATGGTAATGTACTGTACCAGGTAGAATTTCCAAAATGAAGGTGGCATGAGCTGTGTAGCAGATGGTTATGGGCTTCAGTGAGAGGGTAATGAAGGGAGGGAATAGGTGATGAGGTATAGCTGGGAAACAGAAAGCCTTACATATCCATAAACAGAATGAGAAGAGGCAATGTAAATTACAGGATACAAATACAATAGGGATACAGGAACTGAGATCTTGGGCTATATGGGCATTATTAATTGAAAATGCCAGGACATGTTAAGACAAGAATTTTAAAAAAACCTAGGGGATTCTGGGCTTTATTACCGGGGCAAAAAGTGCAGCAGCAAGGAAAACCATTATATAACACTACAAGTGGAACTGTTCTGGGTAACACAGTTTAGGACAGGTGTGAAGGACTTGGAGAGCCTGCAGAACAGATGGACCAGAATGACTCCTGGGGTAAGGAAATTTATTTAGGTGGATAGATTTGAGAAAATTAGATTATTGTCCTTGGATCAGAGAGGTTTGTGGGAGAATCTAATATTTAAAATCATGTTACATAAAGACAAAGCAGTAAGTGAGAAATGATTTCCATTAGTAAAGGGGCCAAGAACTAGGAGAGATGGAAGATCAAAAAGAGCCAAATTTGACATGAGGGAAAAAATCACAGGTGAGTGGTTCGGGTCTAGAATGCACTGCTAGTGAGAGTAATGGGGGGAGAATGAGTAGTGGTGTTCAAAGTGGAGCTGGGTAAGAATTTGTAAGGAAAAGATTTGCAAGGACCTAAAGAGAAGGCCTAGCAGGAGAAAGCTAGTAAAGAACTGATAGCCTGAAAGGCCTCTTTCCGTGATGTAACCCTTTTTTGATATGGTGGATAACTGTATCACTGAGAGGAACATTGGAGTTTCGTTGGAAAATTGTTAAATAATGCACACCAGGGTATTACATGACATTTTATATCTTACTCAAGAAACTAAATAATTTCTCGACCCATACCTACATTACACTGAAGGAGGTATTTGGTCCATGACGATTTCCAGCAAACAATCCTGTTAGTACAATTTTCTCTTTACTTATTTCTTTATACCTTTACAACTTAATTTCTCTCATATATTCTCTTCATTTCTCCTTTCATTCATTTTGCATTAATGTGCACTATGAGCTGTTATACAATGGCCAACTAACCTACCAGGCCAACTTTGGGAAAGAAAGTCGAGTCCCTGAACGAAACCTATTTGGGTCAGAGTCATTGTTCAACTTCTGTCTAGGCAGCATCGAAGATCATTATGGAATCCAGGCCTCTGGACCTGTGACATAGCAACATTAACTGCTGTGTCACTCTGTTTCCCATGTAATATTTTACTAGGAAAATGAAGCCTTATAATCTAGACACATACTATTGTTATCTTTCATTCCACGAACCATAAATGATTTGATTCCATGTTTTGGAAATTGGAGTAGCAAAATTAGTACAATAAATCTCTTACTCAATAGAGAAGTTCCTGGAAATAGACATCTTTAAAAAAAAAAATCATTTGACAGCATGTAAAGAAAAAAAACAATGGCTAGAAGAATGCATGGCCAAGGTTATTGACCTGGAATGTATCCTCTGTTTCTCTCATCATGGTTACTGCCCACTCTGCTACTTCCAGCACTTTCTGTTTTTGTTTCTCTTCTCACTCAGGATACTGGTAACCAGATTACATAGTACAGAGTAGTAGGTGGCACACGTAAACTGTGTTACAGCCAATGTAGCATGGTTATGTAAGGAAAACACACATTTTGTGCACAAGTATTTCCAAAAAAACAGTATCATCAGCATTTTGTGATACTGACTAAGATAAGCATTGGTCTGGTTTTCTTAAAGATGTTTATGCCCAGATGAGAGCTCTGTCTGATATGTCAACCAAAATTGAAAAAAAGTTTTATTGTGCGCGGTGGTGGGGTAGGGGAGTTGAAGTTGAAAATTAAAGCACTAGATTCTCTTTGGAAGGTGAAGCTAGATATTGGCATTGTACATGTGGAAAATGTTGCTGTGTTTCCGGATGATTTTGTGGACAGAGTATGTATAGTAGGTGAGTAAAAGATAGGGAGTGAGGAGATAGACACAAGAGATGCTGGAAATCTAGAGCAACACAGGCACAATGCTGGAGGGACTCAGAAGGTCAGGGAGCATCTATGGAGAGGAGTAAACAGTTGATGTTTTAGGCTGAGACCCTTCATGAGGACAGATCCTTAATTTTCTGATTCAGAGAGAAAGGGAAGAAAAGCCATTGCATGTAGTACTATTGCTAATAAAGGGTGGGTAAAAATGGAAGCAAGTGAGTTTGGTGATGAGATGAAGGCATGGTGGGGTGGGATAGAGTTGGTGGAATATAAAGGACTACAACTGGATTAAGAAGGAAAAAGATAGGATTTTTTTTTTAAGGGACTTGCACATTTTCACATTGATGAATTGGTTGTGTTGCATCCCTGCAGGCACACTGTTTTAGGGTCTTGAAGAGTTTAAATTATCTGCATACCTTTCATATGTAGTTCTATATACACACATAATACACTATGGCACTTAGGATTTTGCCCATGGTTTACTTTTACTCTGTAAATATTCCTTTGCAAGTTAAAATAATTTGTTAAGAATGCTTTTCCTGCATCTCCATATGAATACTTGTAGAAGTGATGTGATAACTTGTAAGTGACAGGTGACTTACAGCCAGCATTACCCCAAATTCTTTTTTTTTGTAATATAATTTTTATTGAATTTTCAAAAGGAATACATGAAAAAATAGAATCTACCCTCCCCCCTCCCCTTAACCCTCCCCCCCCCATATATAGTCCTACCTAAAAAGAAAGAAAGAAAAAAGAAAGAAAGGAAGAAAAGAACCACCTGGGTATTGGAAGATACGAAGATGTGCTATGATAAAGTTATGGCAAGACAGGACAAAATGAATAAGAAGCTTCAGAAGATGGAAAGAGCAATGGGGCATATGAATGATAGAGTGGAAAAAACAGAAAATGATCTGCTTGTCTAGAATTCGGAAAGAAACCGACTCTTGGAGAAAGTGGACATGTTGGAAAATTTTAGTAGACGTAATAATATTAAAATTGTTGGTCTTAAAGAAGGTACGGAGGGAGATAAACCAATAGAATTTTTTCAAAGATGGATCCCGGATGTTTTGCAAATGGAAGAGGAGGTTCGACCAATTGAAATTGAGTGGGCACATAGAGCTTTAAGACCAAAACCAAAAGATGACCAATATCCACGATCGATTTTAATAAAATTCTTAAGATTTCAAGACAAGGAAAGGATTTTACAGGCAGCTGCTCGAGCTGCCAAAGATAGAAAAGGGCCATTGATAATTAAAGGGAACAAAGTTTTTTTCTACCCTGATATAAGTTATGAACTTTTGAAGAGAAGGAAGAAATTTAACCCATTGAAAAAAACCCTATGGGATCATGGTTATCAATTTACACTGCGTTATCCTGCAACCTTGAAGATTTTTTTGCCTGGTGGAGAAAAAAGATTTTTTGATGACTACCAGAAAGCAGAGCAGTTTGTGCAAGATTCTCTGAATATTCACCAGATACAAGAACAAACCCAGGAGAGCGAGATAGATTGAAGATGAAGATTGGGTAAAAGAATGGACTTGTTGGATTTTTGAAGCTGGATGAATGTATAAATATATTATTAATTATACGAGGGGGGTAAGAAAGGTTAAAACTGGAGGAATATTAGTTGGGAATAGTAATACTAATTTTGTCTATATATATAATGTTTTTTTTGTTGCGGGGGAGCTGGAAGAAGCACTGATCTATTGCTACGCTAGTCATGTGTGCAAGCGTGGCTTTTGCCACGACCCGTAAAATGGAGGGGGTTAGTGTTGTGTACCCAAATTCTTCACCTCTGAGTTCTTTCTTACGTTATTTGTGAATCTGTTGTATGCTAATTATAATGGGTCTTTGCTTTGATTAGTTAAAAACACTTCCTTATCATATGACTAGGAAGAAAACTTATAGTTAAGAATCCTGGATTCTACAAATCTTTTTTAATGTTCATAATTCATATGGAAAATTAATGCCATATTTCTCAAGTGAATTAGCATTATGGTAAATTTTATAAATAGTGTATTTCATTAGTAAATTGGCAACACTTTGTAATTAGATTGCACACAAATGAAGAACGCCATATCACAACACTCCATGGATGTGAAACAGATAGCAGGGAGTAATGGAAGGATTGAAGAAGAGATTTTCAGTGAATCGAAGTAAGACATGGTCAAATGCATTTGCCAGAGAAGTGATCATTTTACATGTGTTTTGGAGATGAAACAGGAATGAGAAATTTTTACTTTATGCTATTTGTTGGGACAAAGAACCTTTGACAAGCAGTAAACGTTTTTCAGCTTTGGTTGACACATTAAATGGTCATCTGTCCTCTCATCTGGCCTAATACACCACGTTACACTTTTTTAACAAAAGCAGACCAATATTTATCTTAGCCTGGGTTCTGATAGTCCCAACATAATATTGTTTCTAGCCAGCAGATGGTAAATAGGTTCATACAGTACTGTGCAAAAGTCTCAAGCACATATATATAATTCGGGTACCTAAGACCCTTGGACAGTACTGCAATGATTTTATGTATTGCACTGTACTACTGCTGCAGCAAAAAAAAACAGACATTTCATGACATATGTGAGTGATGATAAACCTGATTCTGATATGGTCTCTGTTGTGGACTGACAATGGAAAGGGGCCAGGGAGAGGGGAATCATGGTTGGGAAAAGGAGAAGGGAGAGGGGAGTGGTGGGAAACACCAAAGAGACATTCTGTAATGATCAATAAACCAATTGTTTGGATTCAAATGACCTTGCCTGGTGTCTCAGGGCTGGGAGTGTCTGTACCCGGCCCAGCCCCCACTCCTAGCACTCTTCCTCTGCCTTCTGCCCCACACCCATCCAACGGCAGCCCACCCTCACCATTCCCAAAACCCTCTGCACTCACCCGATTTAAAAAATCTCTCTCCCCTCCAGGCTGATAAATACAGTACTGTGCAAAAGTCTTGGGCATCCTAGCTATGTATTTGTGCCTGAGACTTTTGCACACCTTCTTAGAATTGATCTTTTTCTGAGAAGTAATTGTAGAGAGCATGCTTGCATGATCTGAGAAGCACTTTATTTGTTCCATCTGGGTGAATTTGATGGCAATGCATTTGTGCTGTGCATTTGAAAGCTATGTGTTTAAAGGCCCACTCAGTGATTTGAGCACATTAATAATTGATTTCAGTATCAAGAGATATCGCTGCCTTTCTGATTACATATTTAAGTCTTATTCTGCTGGTTCTAAAGAATATTTGATCAAGGACAAGGAGTACTTTTCATACCATACTTTTCACTTGATGTGCATTGGATTTGCAGGAAGTGTGTGACTGGTTTAGAAGAGGTTAATGTTTTTGTTATTTTAACAATAACTACATCTGTAAGATATTGCATGTTTATGATTTGAGAGTCCCTTAGCAGATGATGAGGTGATTATTTCCTACTTTCTATAGCTAACAATGACATTGTCTATTGATTTGGTCAATGTAGCCCCAATCACATGATGAATCAAAATATTAGGTCTTGATTCTCAGTGGTCTAAAAGCAGGAAATAAATTTTGATCTGAAGACCTGGAACATTCAGTAAAAAAAATCCCTCCTCTCTTCTTTTGTTCCCCCTTCTGCCCTCTTACCTCTTCTCACCTACCTGTCACCTCCTTCCCTTGGTGTCCTTCCACCTTCTCTTTTTCCTATGGCCCACTCTTTTCTCCTATCAGAATCCTTTCTCTCCAGCCCTTTCCCTTTCCCACACACCTGGCTTCACCTGTCACCCCTAGCTATCCTTCTTCCCCTACCCCTACCTGTTTATTCTGGCACTTTCCCCCTTCCTTTTCAATTCTGGAGAAGGGTCTCGGCCTGAAACGGCAACTACCTGTTCATTTCCATGGTTGCTGCCTGACCTGCTGAGTTCCTCCAGCAGTTTGTGTGTGTTGCTTTGGATTTCCAGCAGAATTTCTTGTGTTTACAATAAAGCTTCTGTTATCCCATCACGTTGCTGATTCTTTCCGTACAGTATTAATATAAATGTAGCATACTTGAATGTATGTAAAAGTTGTCTCTAGAATTGGGAGATTTTGTTTATACAGCAGAGAACTCTTACATCTTTAAAGCAGAGACATTTATATTTGTTCTGCCCCAAGCAGAAAAAGAATTTAACTACTCTCAATGAGCTTACATTATTAGAACTGTATTATTTCCTGGGCTTCTACCCACTTGAATTTGAATTGAAACTATACTATTGATTTTAACTTAGCTGAGCATTCATCAGAAGACGACTATTTTAACCAATTCCTATGAACTGGATTTCAATCAAGAGGCAGGAAATCCAGAGGGCAAAACCCTAGTGCTCAGCTGCATTTTGACCAAAAATTGCAATTCTTTTTATCTATTATAAAAGATAAGCTTCAGCCATCACTAGTCTTAGAAGTACACTTGAATATGAATGGATGCTTATGTTAGGAGTAGATTGTAATTCAAACCATAATCAATCAGAGAACAGCACAATGTTAACAATTATGTACTACTTTGCGCTTATGGTTTTAAACCACTTCCGGTGCAGCATAAATACATCAATCAATGCCTTTGCACTTAAACTAATACTATAATGGGCACATAATAAGATTGTGTTACTTATTTCTGAAACACAGTAAGACTTCAGTAATCACCTGACTATAAAGAAATCCTAATGGTCTCTCATCATTGTAACCCTATGTGATATTTGCAGTTTCCTCTCATAGGGCCGTGGTTCCTGAGTTTTACAACTTCTCTCTGGGGCTCTGGATGCTATGCTCCCGCACCTAGGTCCCGTTTCTATACTCCTGAATTATTCACTGGATTCCCAATTCCCTTGCTTCCTGACCGTTCATCAGGGCCCATGAACAGTGTGGTCTCTGATCACTCATTGGGCTCCAATGAGTGGTCAGAGAACTCACCTGGGTTAGTCAGTTCTCATATCTTGCTTTCTGATCTGGCTGGGAGCTCGCATTCTGCAATTCCCTTGAAAATGATCGGGATTTGTTTTCCCCCTCCATTGAAATTTGTTTCTGTTTCCCACAGGTCACCCAGTTACCTGTGTCCTGCACCTTCGGCATAACCACCTCTCTATAGGTCCTGTGCATCAAACCCTCAGCTATTCGAATGATCCAGAGTTCAACCTTTATTGGCTAACTAAAATGTCACTGTGTAACGATGTTTAAAAAGGTGAATTAAAAGTGTATTAGAGTAACATCAAAAATCTAGAAATTCTGTTAGTTCAGCACCAATAAAGCACCCACCATGCCTGATTGAAGGAGTTGTGCTGTATTTCTTTGTTCTATTCATGTGATTAAAATCGATCTACTTCATTATCGTAAACAATGTTCCTGATCTACTTCATTGTCCTGATGAAGGGTCTCAGCCTGAAACATCGACTGTTTACTCATTTCTATAGATGCTGCCCGAACTGCTGAGTTTCTCCAGCATTTTGTGTTTGCTGCTCTGGATTTGCAGCGTCTGCAGGATCTCTTGTGTTTATCATTCTTGTAAACCCTGGTGCTCTGTTAAGAAAATTTGAAAGAATGTAATTTAAACAGGTGTTGCATTGGCGTAACTATTACCACAAACATCAAAAGTTATCTTCTGGAAGTTCAAGGGCACGGTCAAGAATGAATATTCTGATCCAGGTGTGTTTTAAATCAGGACATGAGATGGCAGGTGATAGAGTCTGGAGTGAAAAGCAGAATCTGTGCTAGGAAAATATTTGTTGATGGAGATTGAGAGTGGAGAGAGAAGTTGTTCAAAGTAAAATTATTATCAATGTACACATATGTTATGTATATGTTACCTTGAGATTCATTTTCTAGCAGGCATTTGCGAAAAATGAATACAATAGAATTTAAAACAAACCATAGATAAACAAAGACTGACAACCAACCAATGTGCGAAACAAGACAAACTATGCAAATAAAAAAACATGACTGAGAACATAAGTTGTAAAGAATTCTTGAAAGTGAGTCTGTAGGTGGTAAAATCAGTTCAGAGTAGTGGTAATTGAAGTTATCCACACTGGTTCAGGAGCCTGATGGCTGTAGGGTTATAACTGTTCCTGAACCTGGTGACGTGGGACCTAAGCCTTCTGTGCCTCCTGCCTGATAGTAGTAGTGAGAAGAGAGCATGGCCTGGTTGGTAGAGATCGTTGATGGATGCTGCTTTCTCGTGACAGCGCTCCGTATAAGTGTACGCAGTAGTGGGGAGGTACCAGTAAAAGTTTGCTCCAAGTAGCCAATGAAAAGAGAGATGCAGCTGGGACGAGGGGTCATGCTTGATTTGTAGGAAGTGAGAACAATCTAAAGAAAAGTTGTTCAGGTAAAGAAGTATCTGCCAGATGGTTGGGACTGTAGGTAATGAAGTCATACAGCACTGACGCAGATCCTTCAGCCTGTGCTGACCAAAGTTGCCTATCAGAGTTAATCCCATTTGCTTGCATTTGGTCAATATTGCTCTGAATCTTTCCTGTCAACATGTTTTTTAAATATTGTAAATGTGCCCAGCTCTGCCACTTCCTCTTGGAGCCTGTTTCATTTCCTCACCTCCCTCTGTATGGAAAGCACTGCCCATCAGGTCCCTCTCAGGTTAAACCCACATCCTCTAGTTTTGAACTCTCCTACCCTGGCAAAAAGACTGTGAGTGTTTACCTTATTTATACCCTTCCTGGTTTTGTACTCTCTTAACACATACAAAATGCTGGTGAACGCAGCAGGCCAGGCAGCATGTCTAGAAGAGGTACAGTCGACGTTTCGGGCCGAGACCCTTCATCAGGACTAACTGAAGGAAGAGTTAGTAAGAGATTTGAGAGGGGGAGTGGGAGATCTGAAATGATAGGAGAAGACAGGAGGGGGAGGGATGGAGCCAAGAGCTGGATAGGTGATTGGCAAAAGGGATACAAAGCTGGAAAATGGAGAGGATCATGGGATGGGAGGCCTAGGGAGAAAGAAAGGGAGAAGGGAGCACCAGAGGAAGACGGAGAGTAGGCAAGGAGTTGTAGTGAGAGGGACAGAGAGAGGAAAAAAGAGAGAGGGGAAAAAGGGAATAAATAAATAAATAAGGGATGGGGTAAGAAGGGGAGGAGGGGCATTAACGGAAGTTAGAGAAGCCAATATTCATGCCATCAGGTTGGAGGCTACCCAGATGGAATATAAGGTGTTGTTCCTCCAACCTGAGTGTGGCTTCATCTTTACAGTAGAGGAGGCCATGGATAGACAAATCAGAATGGGAATGGGATGTGGAATTAAAATGTGTGGCCACTGGGAGATCCTGCTTTCTCTGGCGGACAGAGCGTAGGTGTTCAGCGAAACGGTCTCCCAGCCTGCGTCAAGTCTCGCCAATATATAGAAGGTCGCATCAGGAGCACCGGACGCAGTATATCACCCCAGCCGACTCACAGGCGAAGTGTCGCCTCACCTGGAAGGACTGTCTAGGGCCCTGAATGGTGGTGAGGGAGAAAGTGTAAGGGCATGTGTAGCACTTGTTCTGCTCACAAGGATAAGTGCTGGGAGGGAGATTGGTGGGAAGGGATGGGGGGGATGAATGGACAAGGGAGTCGCATAGGGAGTGACCCCTGCGGAAAGCGGGGGGAGGGAAAGATGTGCTTGGTGGTGCCTCCTCTACTGTCAAGATGAAGCCACACTCAGGTTGGAGAAACAATACTTTATATTCTGTCTGGGTAGCCTCCAGCCTGATAGCATGAACATTGACTTCTCTAACTTTCGTTAATGCCCCTCCTCCTCTTCTTACCCCATCACTTATTTATTTATTTATTTATTTATTTAAAATTCCCCCTTTTTTTTCTCTCTCTCTCTTTTTTCTCCCTCTGTCCCTCTCACTACAACTCCTTGCCTGCCTTCCATCTTCCTCTGGTGCGCCCCTCCCCCTTTCTTTCTCCCTAGGCCTCCCATCCCGTGATCCTCTCCCTTCTCTAGCCTTGTATCCCTTTTGCCAATCTACTTTCCAGCTCTTGGCTCCATCCCTCCCCCTCCTGTCTTTTCCTATCATTTCCGGTCTCCCCCTCCCCCTCCCACTTTCAAATCTCTTACTATCTCTTCTTTCAGTTAGTCCTGACGAAGGGTCTCGGCCTGAAACATCGACTGTACCTCTTCCTAGACATGCTGCCTGGCCTGCTGCATTCCACCAGCATTTTCTGTGTGTTGCTTGAATTTCCAGCATCTGCTGATTTTCTCGTGTTTTTGTTTGTATTCTCTTATAAGATTACCTTTCAGTTTCCTGTGCTCCAGTGGAAAAAAGATCCAGCCTATCTAGTCTCTGCTTATTACTCAAACCTTACAGCCTGATAACAATCTTGTAAAATTTGTCATCATTCTTCCCAGATTAATAACATCCTTCCTATAGCTAGGCACCAAACACATAATATTCTAAATGTTGTCCCATCAATGTCTTTTATAGCTGTAATGTGACATCCCAAATCCTGTACTCCATGCCATGACTGATGAAGGCAAATGTTCCGAACACTTCCTTCACCACATTTATTGCTACTTTCAGGGGAAGATGTGTTTATACCCCTAGATCTCACTATTCTACAGCAACCCCCAGGATTCTGCCATTTACCGTGTAAGCCCTGCTGATTTATCTTCTTAAATTGTAACTCTTTGCATTTGTTCAAGTTAAATTTTTTGATCTATTTTAACTTTAGTTAACCTTCTTTACGATCCACTACACCACCAATTTTGGTGTCACCCACTGACTTGCTAGTATTGCCATCTGCATTCTCATCCAAATCATTAATATGGATGACAAACACCAGTGGACCCACAACTGATTTTGGTGGTTTATTACTGTGCCTCCAATCTGAAAACTAACAGCCCTCCACTACCATCTTCTGATTCCTACCAACAAGCCAATTTGGTATCCAGTTTTCTGCCTCACACTGGATTGCATATGATCAAACCTTTTGCACCAGTCTACCATGCTAGATGTTGTCAAAGGCTTTGTCCTTGTAGACAACATCTACCACCTTGCCCTCATCATTCCTGCAGGTCACCTCGCCAAAAACTCTGTCAAATATTTGCCACATAATTTCCCACACAAACAGCTATAAAGAATATCCCTAATCAACCCTTTCCTTTCCAAGGTGGAGTGGAATTGCTTGTACCTTTTTTGTAGTAAACAGCAGGGGGCATTAAGACCCTGTTGATGAGGGATGGAAGTGTAAAAGGACTGAACATCCACATTAAAGATGAGATGCTGAGGTCCAGGGAATCAGAATTTGTCAAAAATGGTGGCGAGCATGGTTATGTCCCATATATGGCTGGGAAGGGACTAGACAAGGGACAACAGGTGGAATGAATACATGAATTAAGTTCAGTGGGGCAAGAACATTGGGCCTACCAAAACCATAATTTTTGCAACTCTTAGGTAAGACATAGCAACAGGAAATGTAGGGTTGGGCAATTATCAAGTTGGAGACCATAGAAGAGTGGTCACTTGATGTGATGAGATCTATGACAGTGTGGAAGACCATGGGCAGGCAGGATTATGGTCTGGGGTAGGTGTGAGAAAGTGTCCTCTGCAGAGTAGGGTTAGTCTGCCAAACTACAGAGACAACTGCCCTTGTCTTTGGGATTGGTCCAAATTAGGTGGAGTGCTGTGTGTTCACTGGCTGGGAGTCAGGAACATTCATAACGTCACCCGGTTAATCCTGACACCACGTGCCAGACGAGAGTGGCTGAATGTCTGGTACGACATGCTTAAAAAAAAAAATGGGTGGGGGGTGGAAATAGGTGAGGGGAGTGGAGAAATTGAGACGGTTGATGTCATGTGGGCAATTGGAAATGAAAAGGTCAAGAGAAGGCAGAAGGCCCAAAGAGGGTCTCCAAGAGGAAGCAGAGTGGTGGAGTATGAGAAGGTTATCAGCAGTGGGAAAGGATTCCTTGCCAAAGAAAAAGGTAATATGTTTTAAGTCAATTGAAATCAAATGATCTAATTCAACATAAAATGCAAAACAATATTTGTAGTTGATTATGCCCAGAAAACACAGTTCCCTGATGAATAATCTTTTATATTTCTATTTTAGCATTATTTTCACATTTCACTGAAAATGTAGGAAACAAGTTTTCACCTGTAGGTCTTGGTTGTCTAGTGATAAGACATACAATTTTTGGTGAGAGCCTAGCTTTAGAACTATGATTTTGTACTTGTTATTTTGTGATCTTCACACCCAACTCATGGAGTTCTGTGTCACAAGCTGTAAAGAACTTTTTTAACAGATAGTTTTAAAAAGCTAAGCTATTTTGTTGCCCAAATATTTAATTCTAGTTGAATTAGGTTAATGGATATTTACAGTTTTTCAAGATCTACTGACTGCAACTTAGGAGTGCTGATTCCATTTACAAATCACCCACATTCTCAGCAGACTACAATTTGTTTTTATCTGTAAAATTACATATTGAATCTGTGCTTTTTCACCAGTAGCAGATTTAATTAAGGCCATAGGGAATGATATTCCTGAACATATGGTGCTTAATGAATTGTGCACAAGCCGCATGGAAGATCCAAATATATACATAAAACATCACAGGAGTGACCACCGTTTCAACTAATGAGGTTACCTGGACAGGGACTGGTGATGGTAGGGTACACCTAGGGAAAAAGAACCCACCTTGAAGGCCAGTCTAATGACCACTTTGGTGCAGGTATGTTGACAATCCACTGAGAACTATTTGACCAAGACACTAACAGGCTTGCTGGAAGGGCCTGCTTTCAAAATTGTGTGTGGCCCTGTCTACTAGTATTAGAAAATTGCAATTGTGATGTCTGTTATGAACCAGCAACAACAGATATGAAACTGAGACAGGGTTATGAACAAACAATGAGATTTATTAACCTCTGCTCAAAGCATCAAAAAATAAACAAACGACTAACTTAACTGGAAGTTAACAGTTAGGCGACTATATCGAACAGTCAAACTTCTAAACTGTTATTAACAAGTTCTCATCCAAGCACAGACTTAAAGTGGTAAATTCAAAACTCCATGTAATTTATACAGTCATTAAGGAGAGACTTGCCCGAAATAACGATTCCTTCAAAGTAATGACGAATCTGCCGATCACAGCCGAGAGGTGCCTTGTCCGAAGGAATCACGAAGAAATAAAGGAGCTGATGTTTTGGCTGGAGGGTGGTTACTGGACAAACCTTCCCAACCTTGCAGGGGTTTAACTCAAATGTGCAAGCCACAATTCCCGAACAAAGGTACAAAAAGGTCGATCATTCCCAAGATGCTGAACGATATTAACTTTACCCAATGCTTTGCTCGGATGACTCTGATAATGTCTTCACTCTCTGATACTGGACTGTAAGGGAAAAATAAATGAGCAACAAACAAAGCTGGTGGCGTCTCCAAACATCCGACCGGCAACAACAATGTTGCACCAAAAATAAAAACGAGAACTCTCTCTCCTTAATGACTGTATAAATTACATGGACTTTTGAATTTACCACTTTAAGTCTCAGATGCTCAGAATTTACTGGTCTGCCTTGAGGTCTGAATTATTTTAAATCAGGTGTGTAAGCTTACTGCAAGGATGGATTTCTCAGTTTAGAGATAGACTTTTGTAGCTAAATTGATTTGTGCATTTCTGGTTTCATGTTGAGCAGTCATTGGTTGAGATGCACAATTTGTTTAATTATTTTCACTCGGCAATATTGAAAGGGGATATGATGTTTAAGTACATACACTCAGTGAATATTTTATTAGGTATGCCTGTATACCTGCTTGTTAATGCAAATATCTAATCATGTGCCAGCAACTCATTGTGTAAAAGAGGTCAAGAGGTTCAATTGTTCAGACCAAACATCAGAATGAGGGAAGAGCATGACAATGGAATAATCGTTAGTACCAGACAGTTGGTTTGAGTATCTCAGAAACTGCTGATCTCCTCGGATTTTTACACACAACGGTCTCTAGAGTTTAAAGAGAATGGTACAAAAAAAAGCAAAAAAAAAATCCCGTGAGCAACAGTTCTGTGGGGGGAAAACACCTTGTTAATGGGAGAGGTCAGAGGAGAATGGCCAGACTGCTTCAAGCTGACAGGAAGGTGATAGTAACTCAATCACATGTTATATAACTACATTAAATAACAGTGGTGTGCAAAAGAGTATCTTTGAATATACAACACATCAGACCTTGAAGTGGATGGCAGCAGCAACAGAGACCAGGGACATACACTTAGCGGCCATTTTATTAGGTACAGGAGCTACCTAATAAAGTGGCCACTAAGTGTATATTGTAGATGTTGTGCTTTTGCAATTGAAAGAAAATAAAATGAAGCAAAAGTTGATGAATTGCATTCCTATTATTAGTACATATCCGAATCTTAATATAGTACTCCTTTGATGCTGTGCCACTTGCTGCTCCCACTGATTTGTAGTCACTAGGGAGGAGTTAGCATGAAATTTGAATGTCACAATACTTAAAAGTGCTGATTTGCTCATTCAGCCTGGTAACCGCACAAATATCAATGGAGCCGGGTTTCCAGCTTCAATTTATTGTGGATGATAAGCATGAAGAGAGGCAATGTTCCAGAACATTCAAGGTGATTCAAAGGATAAGTTGGGTTTGGCTTTTATGGGAGATCACAAATATAAAATCTTGTTTGCAGCATTTGACAAACAGCATCAAAGAGAATATGACTTCACTGCGGCCTCTTTTAATTTGGTCGAGAAAACCAATATCATCTTTAAAGGGAGGAAGGGAATATCTTTTTATATCCTGTTGTATATTAAGCAACATATGTCGTGCTGCTAAATTATTCTAGGAGCAATGTAACTGAAGTAGAATTCTGCTTAGAGTTCCCGTTTATTCTGATTATCAAGGTTAGTGTTTATATTATCATTTATATTCCTTTAATTTGACAGGTACACTTCAGGATAAAACTATTCTGTGTTCAGAAATCAATGAATAAGTTAATTGATATGCTGAACTGGAAGAAAGTGTGTAACATTAAACCTCTAAAGAATCTTTGGCAATTACAGTTGAGATGTACATGCTGTAAAATATTAGTTATGTATTTAGCATAACTATTACAACAAGTAATAAGAATGACAGTTAAGTACTCAGTAGAACTTATTTATATAAATGTTAGAAAAGATCCTTGTTTATTGGAATAAGCTCCTTCATGTTTGTTTGTCAGCAAAATTTACTTGTGAGTAATGACAACTTCCCATCATTTATAATGCTGTTTTCTATTTGATTGTGAGATGTTATAATTTCAGAATTCCTCACTATTTCCTACTGTCATTCCTTGTTTTGTATCTGGGGATACTTGAAATCAGATTAGTGATCAAGAAATGTTAATGTGTTAATAGTGGTGTCAGAAGACTTTGATATTATTTGTTCAACAATCCTCACAAATATCTGTCCCTGACAAATTGAACATCAGGAGATATGGATGCAGTTTCTCAGGGAGTGTCTTTCATCAAAGAGACTGTGTTTTGGGAGTGTGTATTTTCAACCTGCCTTTGTTGTGGCCATATTAAATAATGCAATATATTAAATAGGTGTATAAGCATCCAGCAGAGGGAGCTATATTTATGGTCCTACCTAAATTGTGGGATGAACCTTAAAAAAATTGTGTCTAAGATGCAACCTACACAAACAAATTTAGGGAAAAATAGTATTTTATTACTTGCCATAATTTGCACAGATAGGTAGAGGGGGAGGCCAGACAGCTGAGAAGAAAGGCAGAGACCAGGACATGGGCCAAGAGAGAGGCTAAAGAGCCTGGAGGTGAAGCCTGTTGTAAAGTTGGGAATCAGACCATCACACCAACACTGTGGAGGGCTGGTATGTGTGATACACAATTTCTGCTGTCTTATTAAGAAATAGATATGTGCTAAAAGTGAAAAATGACTATTGGAGCTTGGAGTAAAGGGATGAACTGATCATTGGAATTATTCTTGATTTGGTCTAGACTTGGGAACAAATAATTTTAATACTTACATGATAGTGTGGAGTAACAGGTGTGGTGTTTCTGTGTGCTCCCTTGCAGTGAAAATACTTGGTTCTACAGCATTGCATGACAAGAAGCAGAAAATGTTCTGTGGGAGATTGGTTGCAAAATTTCACTCTCGAGTAAACCCAAATCATAACATTAACACGAAGCAACATACACAAAATGCTGGAGGGACTCAGCAGGCCAGGAAACATCTATGGAAAAAAATAGTTGACGTTTCAGGTTGACACCCTTTGGCAGGACTCCCGAAACATCGACTGTACTCTTTTCCATAGATGCTGCCTGCCCTGCTGAGTTCCTCCAGCATATTGTGTGTGCTGCTTGGATTTCCAGCATCTGCAGATTTTCTCTTGTTTGTTATTAACACTATGTTCATTTCTTTTGTGGCGTGTGAAACTTTACTGTCTTTTAATTGGCTAAAACACTTTTCCATGAAATGTTCTGGTTTAATTTTGCTCATATGCAATCTCGCATGTGAGAAGAAAAGATAAATTTGGTGAATAAATAGTAGAGAACTGATTTGTTTTTGTATGGTAAGACCAACCTGTGCTTCATGTACATCTAGATCTCAAGTCATTATGCTGTATGATAGCAACAAGATGCTGGAACACCTTCAGACATCCTCTGTAGAGAGAAGTGGATAGTCAATGTTTCTGATGAGTCCAGAGCCCAGATGAAGGGACTTGATCCAAATTGTCAATGATCTATTTCCCTCCATAGATGCTGCTTGACAGCTGAGTTCCTCCAATACCTTGAATGTTATTCCACAGTCTAGCATCTGTAGTGTCTAGTGCGTTCATGCTGCTGTGTACATTGAGATGTAAACATTGAAGGAGATGATAAGGTGTCACCAATTGTGAGTCTGTAATACACTGGTGCTTCCAGTTGCTAGGTTCTGCATCAGATGGTTGTGTCATAATTATGTCATTGGATTCAGTGGTGGAGCCCAGCAGCTTACATCCGGCAAATGGTATGAAATTTCAGGCATTAGTATATCCAGACAACACCCACTTTCATGCAGAACAGTGAAGAACAAAGAATGAATTATACTTCATATCAAAAGCAATCTGATTGCAACAAACATATCAACAAGCAAATAACAACCATTTGGCAGGAATGGAAGGAAACTGTCTTTACAGGCTGATTCAGCAGGGAAGCATGAAAGAAGATTACCATCTGTTGTGCCTAGTTAATCTCTGTCATAAGGACATAACTGCCAGTAACAAGTGATTTTGGCCTTCAGATGTTATGCTCCTTCCCTAAAAGAGGGTTAAATTATTGTTTTTGTAATAACATGCATATTTTTCAATATTTCTACTCCCTCTTCCCCTGAACAGTAGCTGCTGTATACTGATGCTGCCCTATTTTATGATACATTTCCCAAATTGGTGTAGTAAAATTCCATTAACTTAAGGAGATGCACATACATATTTAAAGAGAAACATGATCACAGGAAATCATAAAGTAGTTTACAATGAAGTGCAGCAAGCTAGTGACATAGCACTTTCAATGTAATATAATATCTCAAGGAACTTCATGGAAAAGTGATAAAAGAAAATGTTCATACCAATTCATGTAAAGCCATGTCAGGGCAGGTTAGAAGCTTCATTAAAGTTGTAGGTTTACTAAATGTCTTAAAGGAAGAAGGAGTGTCAGAGAGAGAGAGAGAAAAGAGAATGGTACTGTGAAGGGATCCGTTCTGGGACCCCTGCTCTTTATGATTTATAAAAATTACTTCGATTAGGAAATGGAAGAGTGGGTTAGTAAGTATGCAGATGGCACAAAGGTTGGTAGCATTGTGAGTGTAAAAGGTTGCAATAGATTACAATGGGACATTGATAGGATGCAGAGCTGGGCTGAGAAGTGGCAGATGGAGTTCAATCTGGAAAAGTATGAAGCGATTCACTTTGGAAGGTCAAACTTAAATGTCAAAGTCTTGGCAGAACATCAATATCATGGCTAATTCTCTACCATACTTCAATTTACTACCTGATCACCATAGTCTCTGATTCCCTTAGTTATTGAAACTATTTGATAGAAAGGTTAAGGAAGGGTAAAAGTACAAGGGGAGCTCCACAGGGACCCTTTCACAGTTGCACTCAGAGGGAACATAATGAGGGGCTTGTCCACTGACTCTGTATGGATAGAACTTGAAAATAAGAAAAATGTAATCACTCTGTTGTGGTTGTATTACATGTCTCCCAATAGCAGGACATTGAGGAACAGATGTGCAGACAGATGAAGGAAAGTTGTAAAACTGACAGGAATGTTTTTTGGATGACTTCAACTTCCCTAATATAGATTGGGACTTCTTTAGTGCAAGAGGATTAGACAGGACAGGATTTGTTAGGTGCATTCTGGAGTGTTTCTGAAACCAATACGTTGATAGTCTGACAAGAGGAGCGGACATACTAGCCTGGTGTTAGGAAATGAACCTAGCAGACCTTTCACTGAGGGAACAGTGAACAACATCTCACTATGATCCCCTCAAACCTAATCAATAAGCTCCAAGACCTAGACCTCAATGTCTTCTTATGCAACTGGATCCTCATTTCCTCACTTTCAGACCCCAGTCAGTCTGGACTGGCAGCGACATCTCCTCCACAGTCTCCGTTAGCAGAGGTGCACCACGAGGCTGTGTGCTTAGCCCCCAACCCCCGGTCTGCTTGTTTTATACTTATGACTGTGAGTCTAAGTACAGCTCCAATGCCATATTTAAGTTTTCTGATGACACCACTTTTGTGGGCTGAATCAGAGGTGGTGTTGGACCAGCATACAGCAGGGAGGTTGAAAATCTGACTGAATGGTGCCTCAACTCAATGTCAGCAAAACTAAAGAGCTGATTATTGACGACAGGAGGTGGGAACTGGAGGTCCATGAGCCAGGCCTCCTCAGGGGATCAGAGGTGGAGTGAGTCAGCAACTTTAATTTCCTTCGCGTTATCATTAGAGGATCTTTCCTGGTTCCACCATGTCAGTGTCATTACAAAGAACGCATGGCAGCACCTCTACTTTCTTTGAAGTTTGCTCAGGTTTGGCATGTTATACAAAAGTTTGACAAACTCTATAGACATGTGGCGGAGAGTAGATTGATTGGTTGCGTCTTGGCCTGGTACGGAAACAACAGTGCCCTTCAATTGAAAAACCTACAGAAAGTAGTGGACACAGCCCAGTCCATCTCAGATAAAGCCCTCCCATCACTGAGCACATCTGCAAAGAGTGCTGCCTCAGGAAAGCAACATACATTATCAGGATCCCCCACCATCCAGGCCATGCTGTCTTCTTGCTGCTGCCATCAGGAAGGAGGTACATGAGCCTCAGGTCCAACACCACCAAGTTCAGGTACCATTATTAGCCCCCGACTGTCAAGCTCTTGAACCAGAGGGGATAACTTCGTTCACCCGAGCACTGAGATGATTCCACAGTCTATGGATTCACTTTTAAGGACTCTACAACTCATGTTCTCTATACTTATTGTTTATTTTTCATTATTATTACTTCTCTGTAGGTACTTGCATAGTTTATTGTCTTTCTCATATTGGTTATTTGTCTGTCTTTGTTGTGTGCAGTTTTTCATCAATTCTATTTACTGTGAATGCCCACAAGTAAATGCATCTTTGAGTAGTATTTGGTGACATATATTTAGGTGAGCTTTGAAGTTAAGTTTTAAGATAGCCATAGACAATGATAAGTCTGGATCTTGTGGGAGAATATTGAACTAGAGCAAGGAAGATTATGAGGGCATTAGGCAGGAACTAGAGAGAGTTCATTTGCAGCAGTTGTTTTTGAGCAAGACCTCACCTGACATGTGGATGTGCTTTAAAGACCAATTGCAGAGAGTACAGGAAAGTTAAGTTTCAGTAAGAGGGAACGACAAGAATGGGAATGACAAAACAGATCTCAGTATCTTTTAAGCTCACTTTGACCTGTAGAACACTGAGACACCCTCAAAACCCCAACAACTCCTGATGACCCTGAAGTCCCAGTCTCTGAGTATGATGTAAGATCATCCTTCAGGAAGGTGAATTTATGTAAAGCATCTGGCCCAGAAGGTATGTCTGGCTGATTACTGAAGATCTGTGCTAATCAACTGTCTGAAATATTTATGGACATGAACTTCTCACTTTGGCAATTTGAAGTACCCATCTGCTTCAAGCAGGCTTCAATCATACTGGTATATAAGAAAAACATGGTAGCCTACCTCAGTGACTATTATCCAGCAGCACTTACATCTACTGTGATGAAGTGCTTCAAGAAGCTGGTCATGAAGCATGTCAACTCTTGCCTGAGGAATGACCTAGATCTGCTCCAGTTTGTCTACTGTTAACAACAGGCTATCAGCAGATGCCACGTCATTGGCTCTTCCCTCAGCTCTGGAACACCTGGACAGAGAAGGTGCATACATCTGGATGCTCTTCATTGACTACATCTCAGCATTCAACACCATTGTCACCTCAAAACTCATCATTAAGCTCCAAGGCCTGGGCTTTGGTACCTCTCTGTACAATTTGATCCTTGATTTTTTGACTGGCAAGCTCCTGTAAGATTGGGAATACATCATAGGAAGGATGTTTTATTATAACAAAACATAATGCAGTACTTTTCCTCATTCCTCAAAGCACTAGCTCATGTTTTCCTTCTGCATGTATGAGTGCGTAATGTTTAGGATGCATCATTTCATAGTAGTCATTCTCCTTTCAGCTACGCAAGATTTGCCAGTCCACGAAAACATAGCTGCATAGTTGGCCACTAAATCTTTTAATAGCATTTAGCCTGCTCAGACAGCTAGTCTGTTGTGGTGGGTAGAAATCTCACCTTGATTCAGTGATTAACGTCAGACCTGGCAATACTGGAAGAACTTTCTATTCTTGAAATTTGGCAAGTTCTCCCATTAAAAGCAGCAATTGTGCACATTTTCATTAAACGTTGCATTTTCAGCAGAAATTCCCACTTTGCTGAAAAATAATGTCTAACCAATAATATTTAAACAGGGTTTTGTTCTTGAATCTGCCAAGGGATTTGTGAATGTATTAATAAATGCGCAGTGTTATATTAAACACTTTTGCTTTTCATTTCTGTTAAGAATCACACAGAAAAAGTGAAAAGCTGACAGAAAAAAATTGAAGCCGTTGAATATATATATACATAAACAAAATGTAAATAAATCAGTAGAACGTCATTAAATAAATGTCCTCTTTCAATGCTAAAGTGGCTCAGCATATTCCTTTCAAAAAACTTAAGGCAGATGGAGTGAGAAGTCTGAAATATATTACGAGGTTAAGTGGTTGATGTGATAAACCATAAATGTAAAGTGAAGGCAGCTTGTAAACATCATTTCCTTGTTTGTATCTTTATTTTTACAGCATGAGTAAAATTTTCACAAATTCCTAATATCGTGTGTGTTTGATCCTGTAAGTAGGCACTTGTATGACTGCTTAACTCTATATTTATCCCTTTTACCCATATTAGGACTGTATTGTTCTATGTTTTGCCTATTAAAGTATGTGTTTCATGTCGGTTCACAAAGTCAAAGTAGTTGGTCGAGCCAGGATTTGGTGTAGCCCAGGGTGCATGCAGCAGGATTATAGATGAGCTCACGTTTGCGTACCATGGAGTTGAAAGAAAAGGCTATTAAAATTGGACTGAGAATGCTTGCAGTGGATGGGCTGAGGCAAGGATAGCCAAGGCCAGTATCATGCATGGGAAGTGGGTGGCTATTGTGAAGCGAAGAAAAAGGGGTTGGACCTAAGTTCAGGGCAAAAATTGGAAGCTGAGGCTCAGTTAGATTTTCGTTTTTCAGATTATTATTGAGGTAGAAGTTGAATCAATTGGAAGACCATGTTATTGGCATTGTTTCTATGTCATGTGCTAGGTCTGAATTGTAAACAAGCCACTCTGGCAATATTAGGGAAATGGATGGATTGAGAGAGCAGGTGGTAAGGTGAGTTGTATGTCATGACGGAACATTACAACTGAGCAACGTGTCTTTAGAGGAAGTTGCCAAATGGCAGCAGAAATTAGAAGTAGTAAACAGCTAGAAGTTCTGCCCAGAATCAGCAAGGAAAGCCGCTGCACAATATTCTGTGACTATAGTAAGAACTTGTTTAACTCTGGAGCAGCAGGATTAGAAGCAAGTTGAAGGAGCTTGCCCAACTAAGATAAGAAAAATGTTGTAAACTCCTTCAGCCACAAAATTTTTCCAATTGAGTAAATGATAGAAATAATCAGCAGACCTGTAGAGAAAGAAGCAGAGTTAATATTTCATATTATTGATCAGCTGATTGGTAGTTGACTAAAACATTAACTCTAATTCTGTCTTCACAGGCATGATCTGATCTGCTGTGTATTTCCCCAATTACATTTTCTTTTTTACTTCTCCGATTTCCAATGTTTGTATCTTTTTGGCTATCCTCTGTTGCTTCACTTCTGCCTTAAGCATTTCCCTGATTTTAATTGCAACACCATCATTTTTTCAATTCTTTGGCCCCGGTTCCTGGAATTTCCTTGTTAAATCTATCCTCATCTTTACACTTCATTCCTTTGAAACATTTGTTAATTTTTTTTGTATATAAACCTGTGAATCCTCTATGGCTATCTCCTCGAATAGCTTTGTGTATTTGTTTCCCTTTGATATCTTACTGAGTGTATTGGGATGCCTTACTGCTTTAGTGGCATTATACAAAAGGAAATTCAAACTGTTGCTTAGAGGTATGAAGAGGATGATGTGCTGAATTCTGTTGCAGAGGGTGAATTCAAAGCCTTTAGAAAGGCAATGGAGATTTGGTCCTAATAGAGATATTCAAAATTGTAGAGGGCTTTTTCTTATTCTGCAAGTATTCTGTAAAACTTATTACACCTGTTACAGAGGGTGATCACACTTAGGTTCAAATTAATTATAGCAGTCAAAAATAGAAAACAAAAAGAGATCAACCTATTTTATTTGTAGGGCTCTCAGAACATCAGTTGCTTCGCCGAATGCTGAAGTGGCATTTTCAGTGGTAGTTTTTAAATGGTTGCAAATAAACATTGGAAGAAAACTTAAGAGAATGAAACTTTTTTAGAATAGACAATGATCTCTCGGATGGAGAAATTTTAGAACTGCTTAATAACATCATGCCTGTATATTTTAAATGATCCATTGGTAATCTGAGTCATACATGTTTCCATTATCCATTCAGTTCTTTGATATTCGAGTTTATAGTATTTAATTTCATCTAATGTAATCTGCAGCTTAACCTCATACTAAACCCTTTAATTTATGACTTAATTCCGCTTCTCACCTATTTGTGCCATTGGGTTTTAATATTGCATTTCAATGTATTTGAAGTAATCGCTTCACTATCCTTATAGAGTAGATAGAGTACAGGAACTTCAGAAGAAATCCTTACAGAATGCCACTTACTGCAGTCAGACCCATCTTCATTTATAACTGATGGGCATTGGAATGTAGTATTGAAAAAAAGAAAGAAAATGTCAAAGGGAATGAGAACAGTGGATAGAACCAGACCAAGAGAGAATGCAATGAAACCCAAATCAAATGAATGTAAAATGCAACATTTATTAAATTAGTCTGGAGAGGTGCCTGTGAACGTAGCCACATGGAATTAAATACTGTGGTATTATCATAAACCTGGATTTAAAAAGAGGTGTAATTGATGGTGAGGATCTCCTGATGGTAGGATACAACGCAGGCTGATGGTAGACCTTTCCTTCTTCTCCCGATCCCTTACATCAGCAGAGCACACACGTTTTCTGTTGGAGTGTGTGTATGGAAGCTGTATAGATTTCTCCATAAAAATTATTCCTGCTTAGTGCTGATGTGTTAATTGTTCAGGTTTCTGTTATAGGTCTTCCTGATACATGGAAATCCGGGTGATTAACAATTAGACTTCCGTGAATACTGGCTAAAACTGGATATCTAAACGTTTGTTCTGTTAGCATCTCGTTTCACCTTTTCCTCTAAATAATACTCTTTCCTTTTCAATATGATGTCAAATATGAATCAATTAAACATTACATCTTATATATTTAACCTAAATAAAGAGAGTCATAGACTCACGGAACATCATGACACAGAAACAGGCCTTTCAGCCCAACTAGTTCGTGCCGAACCATTAATCTCCCTAGTCCCATCAATTTGCACCAGACCATGGGCCCTCCATACCCCTCTCATCAATGTACCTATCCAATTTCCTCTTAAATGTGGAAATCAACCATATATCCACCATTTCTGCTGGCATCTCATCCCACACTCTCACCAGCCTCTGAATGAAGAAGCTCCCCCTCGTGTTCCTCTTAAACTTTTCACCTTTCACCCTTAACCTGTAACCTCTAGTTGTAGTCTCACCCAACCTTAGTGAAAAAGCCTGCCTGCATTTACCCAATCTATATCGCTCACAATTTTGTATACCTCTATGAAATTTCTCTAAGTGTATATAATCTATATAGGGTCCATGATCTTGCTGCTGTATTTCCTCACATCTATAGACTCTGTGTCCATCTCTCAAGGAAATAGAGATACCAAAAATTCATTTAAGATTTTCCCCAATTCTTTCAGCTATACACATAGATACCACTCTGATCTTCCAGATGACCAATTTTGTCCCATACTATCCTTTTGCCCCTAATATATCTGTAAAAGCCTTTGGTATTCTCCTTCACCTTGTCTGCTAGAACAACTTTATGTCTTCTTTTAGCCCTCATGATTGCCTCCTTAAGCGTTTTCTTACATTTCTTATACTCCTCAAGCACCTCATTTGTTCCTGCCTGCCTATACCTGCAATGCAGCTCTTTCTTTTTCTTGACCAGAGCCTCAATATATCTCGAAAACCAAGGTTCCATAAACCTGTTATCCAATCATTTTATTCTGACAGAAATATATAAAGTCTGTACTCTCAGAATTTCTCTTTTGAAGTTTTTGTGCGGAGAGAGGGGGATTTGGGGGCCAATGTTCTTGTTGTGTTTTTGCGGGGGAGGGGTTGGAGATGATCGTGTTGCCGTTCTTTTTTTGTGCATGGGAGGTGGGTAGGATACCTTCCTGCTAGGATATTAGTATTCCTCCAATCACTTCTGTAGAAGTTGTACCTCCCTGTATGAGAGCCCAGTAATCCAAAAATCTGAAGCACTCCCTCCTGTACAATCTCCTTAACCATGTATTAAACTGTGTGATCTTCCTATTTGTGGCCTCACTATCTTGTGGTGCAGATCACAATTCTGGAGATCTTGTCACTTAACTTAGCACCTAACTCCCTGGACTCACTTTGCAGGACCTCGTCACCCATCCTACCCATATCATTGGGACTGACGTGGACCACACCACTAGCTGCATACCCTCTCTCCTAAGAATGCCGTGGACTCGATCTGAGATGTCCTTGACCCTGGCGCCTGGGAGGCAACAAACCATTCAGGAATCTCGTTCATGTCTGCAGGAAATTCTTTTTGTTCTCCTAACTGATGAATCTCAAAAGATCATCAAATATAGGAGCAGAATTAGGCCATTTGGTCCATCATGTCTGTTCCAGCATTTCGTCATGGCTGATTCATAGGCGGGAGGAGAAGATGGCAGCGCGATGCATGCGCGCAGCTCTCCGGTGAAAATTATATCATTTCTGTTAAATAGGGGTCGTGGACAATTCTGATTTGATGGAGACAGACGTGAAAGCACAGAGGAACATCTGGAGAATTTCTGAACTGCTGGTTCACTGCCGCTGTTACTGGGCGATCGAGCATCTTCCGGAGGGAAGGCCCCAAAATCCCTGGCTTTGCCTGCTGCTGGCGACCGAGGCTGAGGTCGAAGCGTTCGGATACAGATGATGCTCGGTACTCGGTGTCAGAGGGCTGAGCAGAGGATCAAAGTTTTCGGACGACTCAGAGTCGGACTGTGGTCGGACATGGCAGGGAGAGTTTCTTCCTTCTCCCGTCTGCGTGAGATGTGGGATATTCGAGACACTTTGAACTTTTTTACTGTGCCATGGCCTGTTCTTCATCAAGTTATGGTATTGTTGCACTGTTGTAACTATATGTTATAATTATGTGCTTTTGGTAGTTTTTCAGTCTTGGTCTGTCCTGTGTTTTTGTGATATCACACCGGAGGAATATTGTATCATTTCTTAATGCATGCATTACTAAATGACAAAAAAAGAGGACTGCGTGTCCTCATAATCTAATCTAATCCCTCTCAGCCCCAATCTTCTGCCTTCTCCCTATATCCCTCGTACCCTGATTAATCAAGAATCTATCAATCTTTGCCTTAAATATACCTAAAAACTTGGCCTTTACAGCCACATGAGGCAAGAAATTCTTTCTGACTAAAGAAATTCCTCCTCTTCTATGTTCTAAATGGGTGTCTCTCTCTATTCTGAGGCTGTGTCCTATGCTTTTAGACTCCCACACCATAGGAAACATCCTTTCCATATTCACTCTACTGAGGCCTTTCAACATTCGAGAGTGTTCACTGAGAACCCCCGCCCCCGCCACTGGAACTCATACTTCTGAATTCTAGTGAGTACAGGCCCAGAGCCATCAAGTGCTCCTCATATGATAAGCCTTTCAATCGTAGAATCACTTTCCTGAACCTCCTTCGACCCCTCACCAGTGTTAGCACATCCGTTCTTAGATAAGGGGACCAAAACTGCTCACAATACTCCCAAGTGAGGCCTCATCAGCACCCTATAAAGCTTCAGTATTACATTCTTGCTTTTATATTCTAGTCCTCTTGAAATGAATGTGAACATTACATTTGACTTCCTCACCACTAACTCAACCTGCAAAATAACCTTTAGGCAATCCTGCATGAAGATTCCCAAATCCCTTTGCAGCTCAGATTTTAGTATTTTCTCTCCATGTAGAAAATAGTCTATACTTTTATTTCCTCTGCCAAAGTGCATGACTGTATACTTCCTGCTGCTATTCCATCCGCCGCTTCTTTAGCCACTCTCCTAATCTGCCAAAGTCCTTCTGTAGCCTGTCTGCTTCATCACACTGGCTGCCCCTCCACCAATCTTTGTATCACCCACAAACCTTGCCACAAAGCCATCAATTCCGTCATTTAAATCATTGACATATAATGTAAAAAGAATCAGTCCCAACACAGACCACTGTGGAACACCACTAGTTACTGGCAGCCAACCAGAAAAGGCTCACTGTATTCCCACTCTTTGCCTCCTGCCAATCAGCTACTGCTTTATCCATGCTAGAATCTATCCTGGAATACCATGGGCTCATAGCTTGTTAAGCAGCCTCATGTGTGGCACCTTGTCAAAGGCCTTCTGAAAATCCAAGTACGTAATACACACAGATTATCCTTCGAGACGATGAGACATAGGAGCAGAAATAGGCTATTCAGCCCATCGGGTCGTCTCCACCGTGGCTGATCCCAGATCCCATTCAACCCCTTACACCTGCCCGCTCACCATGCTCTTAATGCCCCAACCAATCAGGAATCTATCAACTTCCGCTGTAAATGTACCCACTGACTTGGCTTCCACCACAGTCTGTGACAGAACATTCCACAGATTCACCACTCTTTGGCTAAGAAGATTACTTCTCACTTCTGTTCTAAAAGGTCAGCCCTCAATTTTGAGACTGTGCCTTCTAGTTCTGGATACCCTCTCCGTTGAAAACATCCTCTCCACATTCACCTTATCTACTCCTTTTAACATTCAGTAGGTTTCAATGAGATCTCCCGCATTCTATTAAGTTCCAATGAGTACAGGCCAAAAGCTGCCAAATGCTTCTCATATGTTAACCCTTTCATTCCAAGAATCATCCTTGTGAACCTCCTCTGGGCTCTTTCCAATGACAACACATCCTTTCTGAGATAAGGTGCCTGAAACTGTTGACAATACTCCAAGTGCAACCTGACTAGTGTCTTATAAAGGCTCAGCATTATCTCCTTGCTTTTATATTCTATTCCTCTTGAAATAAGTGGCAACATTGCATTTGCCTTCTTTACCATAGAATCAACCTGTCACAGTTTATCTTGCTTGTTATTTCTTCGAGGAATTTCAACAGATTTGTCAGCCAAGATTTTCCTTTAAGAAAACCATGCTGACTTCGACCTATTTTATCATGTTGCTCCATGTACCTTGAAACCACATCCTTAACAGTAGACGACAGCATCTTCTCAATCGCTGAGGTCAGACTAACTGGTCTAAAATTTCCTATTTCTGACTCTCTCCCTTCTGGAAGAGTGGAGTGACATTTGCTATTTCCCAGTCCTCCGGAACCATTCCAGAATCTAGTGATTCTTGAAAGATTATTACTAATGCCTCCACAATCTCTTCAGCCACCTCTTTCAGAACCCTGGACTGTACACTATCTGGTCCAGGTGACTTATCTACCTTCAGATGTTTCAGTTTTCCAAGCACCTCCTCCCTAGATATGGCAACTTCACTCACTTCTGTCCCCTGACAATCTCAAACCTCCAGCATACTACTGTTGTTTTCCACAGTGAAGATTGACGTAAAATACTTATTCAGTTTACCAACATTTCCTTATCCCCCATTACTACCACTCCAGCATCATTTTCCAGTGGTCTATTATCTACTCTCACCTCTCTTTTACACTTGATATATCCAAAGAAACTTTTAGTATCCTCTTTAAAATTATTGGTTAGCTTACCTTCATATTCCATCTTTTCCTTTTTTATGACTGTTTTAGTTGCCTTCTGTTGGTTTTTAAAAGCTTCCCAATCCGTGAACTTCCCACTAAATTTTGCTTTGTTATATGCCCTCTGTTTGGATTTTATGTTGGCTTTGACTTCTCTTGTCAGCCACTGTTGCATCATCCTGCCTTAAGAACACTTGTTTTCTTCTTCTGGATGTATCTATCCTGTGCCTTCCGAATTGCTCCCAGAAACTCCAGCCATTGCTGCTATGCCATCATCCCTGCTAGTGTTCCCTTTCAATGAACTTTGACCAGCTTCTTTCTCATGCATCTGTAATTCCCTTTACTTCAATGCAATACTGATACATCTGAATTTAGCTTCTTGTTCTCAAATTACATAGCAAATTCTATCATATTATGATCACCTGTCCCTAAGCGTTCCTTTACCTTCAGGTGTCTAATCAATTCTGGTTCACTGCACAACAACTAACCTAGAATAGCTGATCCCCTAATGAGCTCAACTATGATCTGCTCCAAAAAGCCATCATGTAGGCATTCTACATATTCCCCCTCTTGGAATCCAGTGCCAACCAGATTTTCCCAAATTACCAGCATGTTGAAATCACCTGTGATTATCATAACGTTGCCCATTTTAATATGCATATTCTATCTCCTATTATAATTTGTAGACCACATTTTTGCTACTATTCAAAGATCTGTATCTAACTCCCATATGCATCTTTTTCCCTAGCAGTTTCTTAACTCTATCCACAATGATCCTATACCTTCCAATCCTATGTCACCTCTTTCTAATGATTTGATTTCATTTTTCCCACCCCCTTTGCCTACCTGCCTGTCCTTCTGATGCAATGTGTATCCTTGAATGTTAAGCTCCCAGCTATAATCTTTTTTCAGCAACGATTCAGTTGTGCCCACAATGTCATACATGCCAATCTCTAACTGCGCTACAAGTCCATCTACTTTATTCCGTATACTTTATGCATTCAGTCCTGTATTCATCACCCTTTTCAATTTTGTCTGCCTTTCACATTGTAACTCATCCTGTTGACTGCAATTTTGCCCTATCATCAGCCTCTCCTTGCTGGCAGCCTCACTACACACTGCCTCTTTTTGTAAACCAACTACCCTACCCTTAGCCCTATCATTCTGTCTCCCATCCCCCTGTCAAGTTAGTTTAAACCCTCCCAAGCAACTCTAGTGAACCTGCCTGCAAGGATATTGGTTCCTCTCAGATTCAGGTGTAACCCATTCCTTTTGTACAGCCATACCTTCCCCAGATGAAATCCTACTTGTTCCTGCTTCCAGCACCAGTTCATCAGCCATGCATTCACCTGCCAGGTTATCCTACTCTTACCCTCACTGCTGTGTGGCACAGGCAGCAATCCAGAGATTACGACCCCGTAGGATCTGCTTTTCAGCTTCCTACCAAGCGCTCTAAGATCACTCTTCAGGACCTCCTCACCTTTCCTACCTATATCATTGGTGCAATATAGTGAACAGACAGAAGACTTCTGTCTGTTCACTCTCCGCCTTTAGTATGCCACGGACCCAATCTGAGACATCCCTGGTTCTGGCACCTGGGTGTCTCTATCACGTCAACAGAATCTCATCTCTATTCTTCTAACTATGGAATCTCCGATCAGTACCGCAGTCCTCGTCACCTCTTTCCTCTTCAGAGCCACTGCACCAGACTCAGTGCCAGAGACCTGATCACTGCGGCTCCCCTGAAGGTCAATCCCTGTCAACAGTATCCAAATTGGTATATTTATTATTCAGGGTAACGGCCACAGCGGAACTCTGCACTGGCTGCCCATTTCCCTTCCTTCTCCTGACAGTCACACAGTTACCTGCCTCCTGCATCTGCAGCCTAGGGGTGACTATCTTCCTGTAGCTCCTATCTATCACTTTCTCAGTTTCCCGTATGAGCCAATGGTCAGTTAGTATGTTCTCCAGTTCATTAATATGTTCTCTGAGGAGCTGCAGCTTGTAGCACCTGGTGCAGATATGGTTATCCAGGAGGCTGGAGACCTCCCAGAATTCCCACATCTCACACACAGATCAGAGCACAGTCCCTGGAGCCATTCTCACTGCACTAGCTGTGCCCTAGCAGATGAGGAATGAAGAATGAAGAAGAAACTTACCAGATACTTACCTCGCCCAAGCCTTGTGAGCCAAAGCCACTCCAGCACTGTTCCACTCACACAATGGCCACTCTGCTTGCCCCTGCCTTATTTTTATTCGCTATTTTTACTTAGTCCTGTTCACAGTTTGGGTGCAGTCCAACTCTGAAAACTGCCATGGAGCACTGCCTTTTTTGATCTTCAGTTGCATACCTAAGTAAAATCACCACTTCTGGTGCTCCCACATTGATTGGGCACTATCCAACTCCCCTATCACTACAGTTCACCTGTTCTCCCCCCCTTCCCTTTTGAGCTGTAGACGCAGTGCTAGAGACTTGCTTGCAGCAGCTTCATCCTGCTAGGCCCCCCCAACAGTATCCAAAATGGTAAGTTATTTTTGAGGAGAATGGCCATAGGGGTACTCTGCACTGGCTGCCTGTTCCCCTTCCCTCTCCTGACAATCATACAAGTACCTGCCTCCAGCAACTACCTCCCTGTAGCTCCTATCTATCACCTCCTCATTCTCCCATATGAGTTGAAGGTCATCGAGCTGCAGCTCCCTTTCTTTAATACAGTCTCTAAAGAGCTGCAGCTCAGTGCACCTTGTCAGAATGTAGTTATCGGTAAGATGGAGTTCTCCCAAAGTTCCCATATGTCACACAGGGAACATGCCACGAAGTCTGGACCCATTCTCAGTACACCAGCTATGTACTAACTTCAAAAAAACTTACTAGAAACTTACTTAGAACCTCTGCCTGTGCTTGCCTAAGCTTGTTCTCATCCAAGCCTGTTGAGTCAAAGCTGTGCCACTCTGACACTGCCCCACTCACTAAATGGCCACTCTACTTATAGCTCCTCTCTTTGTATTGGCTCAAACAGTGACTCACTCCTGATAAGACTTGAAGTTTCCAAATGGCTTTTGCCCTTGATGCAGGAGTATGCTCATAACTAAACAGAATGAATTATAGACATACCAATAATTGTCGTCTTTTCAAATTCGTTCATGAGGTATGATGTTGCTAATAAGGCTTGTATATTACTTTAAAATGTTGGCGGTGAAGACTTGAATCAAGAGATCTTACAGCTCATCTGTTTCAAGGGACCAACCACATTGCAATTAAACTGGAGTTAAGTACAATCCAGATTGTGCAAAGATTACAAGTGACAGATCAGGTATTACCACAGTCTAACTTCAAAATAACTTTTACTAGTTTTACATATTTCCATATTATTCTGTCTGAATTTGAATTCCCGAAGTGGTATGGTGAGATTTACACTTGGACTTTTTCAACTTGTAATATTTTAAATTATTCATTCACTTATAAATGTACTAAAGTAAATTATTAAACATATAATGAATAACTTAACTGGGGTTTTGTTTTATTTGCCTGATGCTTTCTAGCATATACAGTATCAGATGACATAAGAGCACAGGGATTTTTTTCCTTATGCCAGCAGTCTGCAGTGTAACCAATTTTGACTGCAGATGTCCAGTGAAAACAGTGTCAGTACAGTTCCTTGGTCTATCAGTGAGGCATATACTGTATTTAATCCACCAGGCAAGTGTGAAGGAGAGAGCTTTTTGTCTCGGACCATTACTGCTAATTGCTCAGAAAATGTCTTCCCAGAAAGCTGATAACAATGATCTCTGACTGCTTGTTACACACACAAATAGTCTGAGGCCAAGGGATGACATGTAACTGTAAAAGTGAGATACTATTCTACAGTTCAGTAAATCATCATTGCAAGCTTTGCTATTTTATTAAATGTGTTTTACAATGGCAATTCAAAACAAAATTGGATAGTATTGTAATCATATCCTTTATATTTTATCTCTTTATGTCTGAGCATTGAGGTGTAGTCAAGCAGGGTGATAGTGACGGGTAGCTTGATTGTGAGGGGAACCAACAGGAGTTTTGGTGGCCATAGAAGAGATGGCAGGATGGTGTGTTGCCTCCCGGATGCCAGGGTCAAGGATGCGTCCGAGTGGCTGCAGAAAATTCTTGAAGGGGAGGGGGAGCAGCCAGAGGTCATTGTACACGTTGGTACAAGTAACATAGGTAGAACAATGGATGAGGTCCTGTAGAACGAATATAAGGAGTCAGGTAGTACTCAGGATTACTCCCAGGGCATGGGGTTAGGTTCTTAGATCATTGGCATCTCTACCAGGGTAGAGGTGTCCTGTAGAGGAGGGACAGGTTACACTTAAACCAGAAGGGGACCAATACGGTTTAAACTTGAACAGAGAGGGTTTAAACTATTTGGAGGGAACTGAGGCCTGAGAGAACAAAGTCAGTGAGAAGACAAGGGGTTTGTGCAGCAACCGAAGTGTGTAAGTCTGGCAATTAGGAAGCCGTGTTTACAGTAAAAGGGCAGATAGGACCGCTGCTTTAAATTGTATCTATTTCATAACACATAGCTTAACAGCTAAGGCAGATGAACTGATGGCATGGACTGCCTCTAGAGATTGGGATATTGTGACCATAAAAGAAAAACGGCTGAAAGAAAGGCAGGACTAGCAGCTACAGTATTCCAGAATACTAATGCTTTGGGCAAAAGGAGACAGAGGAACATTTTAGAGCGGAGAGTGTTGCCTTTTTGATAAGGGAGGACATAACTGTGGTGCTCAGGGGGGGGATATTCTTGATGGATCATCTAATGAAGACATTTGGGTAGGAATTAGAAGTATGAAGAAGATGGTAACCTTGGTTAAGCTATCCTATAGACCCTCCAGTAGTCAGTTGCAACCTGAGGAGCGGCTGTTTGGAGAGATTGCACCTAGTTGTGAGAATAGTAGGGTAGTGCTAATGGGAGATTGGATTTGGCCACACAAAGTGCAAATGATCAGAATGGGGCAGAATTTTCGTGGTGCATCCAAGACAGTTTCTTTCTGCAATACATAGAGGAACTTACTCTGGAAGAAGCAGTACTGGACCTCCACTTAAGGAATAAGAAGTGGCAGTTGGGGAGCTTTTGGATCTAGTGACCATAATTCTATTACTTTTCAACTAGTTATAGACAATCTCTACACATTTTAAAGGGAGATTAGCTTTATTTGTCACTGTACATCAACACATGTAGTCAATGACCAATACAGTCAAACTATGTGCTGGGGGAGACATGTTGTTATGCTTCTGACACCAATAGAGCATGCCCACAAACTAGAGCAGAGCTAAGTTGAGTTCATCAGGCAGCATCTAGCTGGGGTCAACTGGACTCTTTTTAAAACCATATAGAAAGTGGAAGGCTTTAAAAAGGGTGATATCAAGAGTTCAGGAGCATCTTGTTCCTGTTAGGGTAAAGAGTAGACATACCAAGTTAAGGGAGCCCTGTCTGACGAGAGATATTGAGGGTCTGGTAAGGAAAAAAGGGGAAGCATAAAATCGTGTTTAGGAAGCTGGGTATGAATGAATCCCTTGACAAATATAAAAAGTTTGATTAGGCTGAAAAGGCAAATCAGGAGGGAAGAGAGGGCATTAAATGGAAGTGGCAGGCAGGGTTAGAAGTAATCTCAAGAGGTTCTTCTGTTATAATAACATAAAAAGGTGACTAACGGTACACTTAAAGATGATCTTGGATGCCCTATTTGTGGAGCCACAAGAAATGGCTGAGATTGACTATTTCTCCTCTGTATTTACTAAAGAAAATGTCATAGATACCAAAGGTAATAAGTGGTGAGGTATTGGGTCATACACAGGTTATAAGGAAGGAGTATTTGCAGCCTTGAAGTGTATTAAGGTAGGGAAATCCCCAAGACCTGACCAGACACACCCTCAGACCTTGTGGGAAGCCAGGGAAGAAATTGTGGAGACCCTTGCAGAGATATTTGCTTCATTGTTAGCCACTAGTGAAGTTCCAGAAGACTGGATGGTGGATAATGTTCCATTGTTCAAGTGAATTACAGGCTGGTGTGCCTGACTTCATTTGTACGGAAGTTACTGGAGGGAATTCTGAGGGTCAAGATCTACCATCACTTGGAGATTGATGGTCTGATCCAGAATAGTCAGCATGGTTTTGTGCCTGGGAGATCATGTCTGAAGAATCTTTTGGAGTTTTTGAAGAGGGAACTAAAGGGTTAGATAAAGTGGATGTTGTCTATATGGGCTTCAGTAAGATATTTGAATGGAAGGCTGAGCTGGATGGTTAGGTTGCAAGGGACTCAGGAGTAGCTGACGAGCTGGATTCAGAATTGGCTCAACGATAGAAAACAGGGTGATGATTGAAGGTCAGTTCTCTGCCTGGAGGCCTATGACTAATGAGATTTCTGAGGAGTCAGTGTTAGGAAACCTGTCTATTCATTATTTACATAAATGACTTAGATATGAACATACATGGAATGATTACCAAGTATGCTGATGATACTAAATTAAGGAGTCTTGTTGAAAGTGAAGCAGATTACAATGAATTGCAAATATCACTTAGAGAATGACAAATGGACTTCAACTTAGATAAGTGTGAGGTGATGCATTTTGGGCATTCAAACCAGGGTAGGATTTTTACAGTGAATGGTAGGGCACTGAGGAGTGTTGTGGAACAAAAGGACCTGGAAGTGCAAATGCACATTGACTGAAAGTGACAGCACAAGTAGACAGTGTGGTAAAGAAGGCAATTAGCATGGTGGCTTTTATTAGTCAGGAAATGAGTTCAGGAATAGGGATGTTATGTTACAGTTATGTAAGTTATTATGTACAGATTTTGTCATCTTGTTATAGGAAAGACATTGTTAAGCTGGAGTGGGTGCAGAAGAGATTTATGTGAATGATGCCTAGGCTAGTATCCCTGAGTTATGCCGGATCTATATTCCCCGGATCACAGGAGATTGAGGGCGTGACCTCACCAAAGTTTATAAATCCATGATGGGTATCGATAAGGCGGACAGTCATCGCCTTTTCCCCAGGGATGGGGAGTCGAAAACTAGAGGGCACGGATAGAAGATAAGGTGGGGGGGGGGGAACTTTAATGTAGACCCAAAGGGTAACTTCTTTATATAGTGTAGTGAGATCCTGGAACGAGCTCCAGAGGAAGTGGTTGAGGTGGGTGCAGTTGCCAAATTTAAGAGACATTTGGAAAGGTAAGTTGAAGGAGGGGCTTGGAGGGTTATGGGCTGGACATGGGCAACTGGGACGAGCAAGGAGAATGCTGTGATCAGCGTGGACCTGGTGTTTCCATGCTGAATTATTCTACTCTATGACTCCATTGGAAAAGCGATCACATCAGAATATTCTCTGTGTATGATTTAACTAGCTTGTAATGCCCATGAGGAAGAAGGTACGTATGGGATGTCGAGTTAGAGTTTTGTGGATGTGTCAATCTCATCCCCTCTGTGGTATTATTTCCAAAAATAAAGCTACTCTGATACAGTGTAGTCACTAAGTTCCTATGTGGAGTTCATTCATCTCGATGGCTGGGTCACTATATTGGGGGTTTGGGGGTAAATTTTGGTGGGATATAACCCATTAAAGTGAGCTCCGATGACCAGTGGAGAGCTAGATCCTATTAGGAAAAGAAGTCTGCCTCAACAGAGAGTTATGTAGTGTCAGAAAGATACAGTTACCCAGAAAGAGGAAGGAAGACAGCCAAGATCAAGAGAGGGAGAGGGAGAGATGTCAAAACAAAGACAGACCACAACACAAAGTTAAACCCCAACTGTAAAGAAAGAGCTAAACACTGACTAGGATTTAAACAGCAACTGTAAAATAAGGCTTATTTAAGATAACTAAATGAATTTTGGGCACCTAATTTGTCCGGTGAGATGGTTAATTCAGGAGATTTTATCACAGGCTAAGAGTTATAAAGGCACTGTACAGTAATTTCTTAATAGATCATTAAGGCTCTGGGTTGTGTCACTGTGGTTCAGGGAATTGTCTTCCCATTGTTGAAAGGGATGGTGTTGGTTTCAATTCCCAATCCAGAGATTTGAGCATAAAATGTAGACTGATTTCAGTCGTTCAATACTGAATGAGTGCCTCAGGGCTGGAAGGGCTGACTATTCAATAAACTGTTCAACAGAGGTCTTGTCGGTTGTCTCATGAGATATGAATGATCATATATATTAATTCAAAGAAGGACAGGGAGTTAATCCCATGTCCTGGCCAGTATTTATTCCATTATTTGATCACTATTACAATGCTGTTTTTGGGATATTGCACTGCACATTTTGCTCTGTCATTTTTTTTCAATATTCTGACTACAACAGACCCAGAGTAATTTATTGGCTGTAAAATATGTGTTGGAACATCCTGAAAGGAGTGCAAAAGAGGCAACTAAATACATTTTACAAATGTAACAATTTTTAGCCATTCATTATAAAGTGGGAAAGTACCACTGTCTGCAGTCAGGCACTTTATCATGTAACATTCCAAATTACTATGTGTCTGACCTGACAGAACTAACAATTGAACCCGATCGACCCTGACATCATCAAACCTCACTAGATCGAACCTGACTTGATCGAACCTGCTCAACCCTGGGATCATTGTCCCTGATCGGCCCTGATGCCATCAAACCTTCAAACCTCACTGGATCAAATCTGACCCACTCAAACCTAACCCGATCGAACCTGATCAAAACCGGTCAAATGTGACCAGATTGAAACTGATGGGAAGTGACATCATCGACCATGAAGCATTTAATCTCTGAACTGCCTCTATTCTGTCAAAGCTCTTCCAGCCACCTGCTAGTCAACCACTATTCCACTTATAGCTGTATTAGTAACTACCTTCCATGCATTACTAAAGTATTTCTAAAGAGCCAGTGAAAAGCAGCCCATACCACTGAATATTCCATTTTTGTGAGAATGGTACATCCACCATTCCTAGAGAATCTTAATTTCACCCTCCCTCCTGTTGCTGGGCCATTATTGTCTATTGACTCTGCCAGAGGATCAACAGTCATTAGATTCTTGTCATCTAATGACTAAGTTATCAACCAGGTTTTGTCTGAAACCTGTCTTATAGAGTCACATAGCAGGGAAGTAAGTTCTTTGGTCCAATTTGTCCATGTCAACCATGTTGCCCAGTGAGCTAGTTCCACCTGCCTGCACTTGGCCAATAGTTTCTAAACTTCTAACCATATACTTATCTAAATGGCTTTTAAATGTCATTAATGTGCATGGCTCAACCACTATTTCTGGCGGCTCATTCCAAATGCTCCCCACTCTTTGATATCCTTTCCAAATTTATCACCTCTGATCTTAAGCCGTCTTGATTTTGGCATCCTCTCTGTGTCCCTGATAATCTTAAATATCTCTGTCAGGTCACCCCTCAGTCTCCTAGGTCAGGGGTTCCCAACCTTTTTTGCACCGCGGACCGATTTAATATTGACAATATTCTTGCGGACTGGCCGAGTGGGTGGGGGGGGGTGGTGTGTGTTCAAGTAGGGTTGCCAACTTTCTCACTCCCAAATAAGGGACAAAAGTAGCAGTCAAATACGGGACACTTGTGTTTACCCCGAGAAAGACTGCGTGACGTGCTCATGCGTGTAGATCTTTTTTTTCTACATATCGGTCTTGGCTTAATCTTCCCGATTCTATTAAGTGAAACTATGCTGTACATACATTATTTTTACTTTATATAGGCTGTGTATTTATCATATCATTCCTGCTTTTACTATATGTTAGTGTTATTTTTGGTTTTATGTGTTATTTGGTAGGTTATTTTTTTGGCTCTGGGAATGCTCAAAAATTTTTCCCATATAAATTAATGGTAATTCCTTCTTTGCTTCACGCCATTTTGGCACGAAAGGTTTCATAGGAACGCTCTACTTTAGCGGGGGAAATACAGGACAAGGGCGGTCCCGTATGGGACAAACCAATTTAGCCCAATATACGGGATGTCCCGGCTAATACGGGACAGTTGGCAATCCCATGTTCAAGTTCAACAGTGCGTGATAGGGACTGAGGAAAGGTGCAGCTGACTCATATCGTTTCCTATCGCCAAATCATATTGTTTCCTCGCGGCCTGGTAGCACATGCTTTGCGGCCCGGTACTGGTCCACGACCTGATGGTTGGGGACCACTGTTCTAGGTTCCATGGAATAGTGTCCTTGTATACACAACCTCTCCTTGTAACTCAGGCCTCCTAGTATATTTTTTCTAGTTTAATAAGATCTTCCCTATAATAGGATGATCAAAAGGAGTGGCAGTAACATCTTGTCTTTGTTGAAATATCCTGATCTCATTGCGCTTTCTTTAACTCCCCTCCCTCCTAACACCAACTAGCACCCCATACTTCACTTGAAGATCCTTTTTGCTAGCAGGGCCCTTAAAGTTGTAGCTTGGATTTCACACCTTGCTTTCCTTCTTCCTTCCCTCCTTCAATACTCAGACATCGGTATCTTTGCGTTTTCTTCTTAGCTCAGTGATCTTTTATTCTTCCTAATTGCCCCCTTCATATGAACTGTTCATTGTAAATAATAACTGAGCCTCAAGCATTTGTCCTCTCCCTTTGGGACATAACACCATCAGGTCCCTTATATTCAGACCCACTTCTGAGTCCTCTGTGAAGATGGTCACCCCATCTGCCAGCCTCCCTTTCTTCTCCAAAATTCTCAAAGTTTTTCTGCCTTTGTACTGCCTTTGCTTACCACTGCATAGTTCAGTTCTTTCAAATAGGTTCTTGTTCTGCCCTAGCATAAGAGTGCCTAACTAAAATCTCAAATTACATCTCCTTTGATATTGACATTGGTACCTTACTGCTTATTCTAGACAACACTGAAGTATCAGCAACAGTTAGCCATATTATTTTCTTCCTACACCTTTCATCTGTTCTTTGAGTTCAATAGTCCCTCTTGGTTACAAGTTTCCCTACCTAATCATGGCCACCAGTCAGACTGATTCTCAGTGTCTTTTATTTCCAGAGTCTGTCAAGGGCAATCTGCAATTAAACCTAATTATTGCTGGTACATCTGGGACTAATGCTATGAGTCTACGAACCTCACAATACAGAGGGTCTTAGCTATGCAATCTTTTGAGGGTAGTCTTCATTCCAATCAAGAGTAGTCTGGAACTCGTTCACATGGCATTCATTAAATTACCAAGCTTCCAAGCAGAGACATAGCACTCGTGTAGTGATGCCAGGACATCCCACAGATTTTCAGTTATATCCCTGTGCAATAGCAGGTGCAGTCGGAATATTGGACCAGATTCCCCAGTGCTGGTTTATTTGTGAGGCTTCATAAAATAAGAAATTAATCCAAACATAAGTGTGAGGTAAGAATTTGTTTTGAAATGAAGCACCCATTGCTACTAGCTTTTTGCTGCCTTATTTATGAGCTTACAGATCCAGCACTGTGTTCTGTGTGGCTGCTGGAAGGTGATCCCTGTCGATCAGAATCCTTACAGCTCTTGCTCTGGATTTCTGTCTGGGACCAAAGCTTGGGTTATGGTTGAGGGCACTGCCTTAGAGTTAGCAATGCCGGTCGACCTGGAAGTGTGGTAAACCTGAATACTAGGCAATGGGTATGGAGTGATGCAACAATCAGGTGGCACCGAGTTCAATCCAACATTGCATCAACCTGTGGAGACAGCAGATCTGTCTGATAAATTCCTGAAACATTGCTGCTGTCCTTATCCCTCTGTACAGTCAAAGCAGGATCCTACCGACAATGAGGACGGGTGTGATTTGAAGGCGTGCATGCATATCTGCTCCTGTGTACAAGAGAAGGTATTCCGCAAGCCACTTCTCACTTTCTGGAGTGGGATGAGTTTAATTTGCTCATGCGTGGCATCTCTTAGCTCATGCTGGAGAGTCATTTGCTGCTTTGTGCAGCATAACAAGCTGCTTCCAGCTGGATGCTCCTAAGTAGGCAGGCTGTCGCGGGTGGCATCCCTGTTCAGTCTGAGAGCAGCAATCTGTTCAAGAATGATCATGGGAACATTAATCTGCTAATGTAAGACCATAAGACATAGGTGAGCAGAATTAGGCCACTCAGCCCATCGAGTCTGCTCTGCCATTCTATCATGGCTGACTTATTAATCCCCTCAACCCCATACTCCTGCCTTCTCCCTGCAATCTTTGATACCCATACTAATCAAAGACCTATCAACCTCCACTTTAAATATACTGAGTGTTTAGTTTTATGTGCTGTGTGTGATTATATGTGTTGTGGGAGCAACGTGGTCTGGACGAACAGTCAGATGGCAATAAACTTGAACTTGATTTTGCCTCCACAGCCGTCCTTGACAATCTACTGGTTCACAACCCTCTGGCTAAAGAAATTCTTCCCTACCTCTGTACATTTTTGTATTCTGAGGCTGGGCTTCAACATATCTACTCTATCTAGGTCTTTCAATATTCGATAAGTTTCAATGAGATACCCCTCATTCTTCTAAACTGACTGTAGGCCCAGTACTATTAAATGATTGTCATGCATGAACCCTTTTATTCCTAAGTTTCCCTGGACCTTCTCCAAAGCCAGCACATCCTTTCTTAGAAAAGGAGCCTAAAACTGCTCACAGATTCCAAGTGCAGTCTGACAATCAATGCCTTATAAATTTATGCATATATGTATACTATAAATATACATACCCTCACTTTTATATTCTGGTCCTCTCGAAATGAATGCCTTCCTTAATGCCGAATCAACCTGCAAGTTAACCATTAGGGAATCCTGCACTAAGGTGGGGAATGTATGCTTCAACAGGACATGAAACTGCATTCAGATGGCATGTCATTGTTCCCTGCTCTGGAGTGACACAAACCTGCACAGGAACACGTCGATGTTCTTGTGGCCTCCTCATCTGCTTCCATTACAGTTACCACCTGCCTAGGTGGCTGCAATTTGACAGGGTTGATTCTAAGTCTTTGTGTAGTAGTATTCCCAGGAGTTTATATGGAGCCTTCTACTGTTATCTTCTGCATTCAGACAAGTAAACATGGCAGTTAATACAAAAGGAAGGTAGATAAATGGTGAGAATTACTTTTCACCCTCATCAGTTCTGCTGTTACATCTATTTCTGTTGGAAATCTGTAAGTGCGATTAGAAAGCTGAATTTGCTTTTGGACAAATTTTAAATGAAGTCAAATTCATCTGCTCTAAACTGACCACTACCTTGCAAGAAGTAGCTCCTGCCATAATAGTAGTTTGTCAACAGAATAAAAACAAAGACCGTAAGGCCATAAGACATGGGAGCAGAATTAGGCCATTCAATCCATCGAGTCCGCTCTGCCATTTCATCATGGCTGATCCCGGATCTCATTCAACCTCGTACACCTGCTTTCTTGCCATATCCCTCAGTGACCCGACCAATCAGGAATCTATCAACTTCCACTTTGAATATATGAACGGACTTGGCCTCTATGCAGTCTGTGGCAGAGCATTCCACAGATTCACCACTCTTTGACTAAAAAAAAATTCCTCCTCACTTCTGTTCTAAAAGGTCGCCCCTCAGTTTTGAGGCCGTGCCCTCTAGTTGTAGATACCCCCACTAGAGGAAACATCTCTCCACATCCACCTTATCTGGCCCTTTCAATATTCAGTAGGTGTCAATGAGATCCCCATGTATATTTCTAAATTCTAGTGAGAGGATAAGATAAGAGGCGTCACCGTATATGTGGGGTTCATCATGCAGAAATGTTGTTCTGATTGGTGCTGTGAGTTCTGAAGCTAATGGTCTTTCTGAAGTCCAGGGGGAAACAATCTCCCAGCTAGCATTTGTGGAAACTTAGGAGATGTACATCTATCTTTGTAATAGCTTGCATGACTTGATAGTGAAAAAGGTAGTAAAGGGTGAAAAGAAGTCAGTTGTTTTCCTGTAAATCTGAAAATATATACACGGAATGCAAAGCAGGCTCAATGCTTTTTATTTTGTTCTTAATGAGAAATGGCTACATCTGTTCAATATTAAAAGAGAACTTATTACAGCACCTAGATTTAAGCTGCTCAGCGAGATTCCTTTCTTTTTGTATTTATTAGGTTTTGGAATGATCAACACTCATCTCCCTTGCATTCATTTTCTGATACCACTTCAATCCACTGTAGGTTTTTGATGCGACTGATAGGTCCTTTTTCTGGGGCATAACATTGACCTGAGGACAGATATAAAAGCCGAGCTGGGTTAAGTACAGCAGTTTCGCTTCGCTCAAGAAAACACATTAACTAGCTGTGTTTTTTTTAATGATAAAGTAGCAGTTTTATGATCAATCTTTACCAAAACCAGATTTTTTTTACAGGTTAATTCAATTTTTCAGTCTGGCATGGTGGGAATTGAGCGTTGTTCTCCATGATCAGCCCATTGCTCTGGATTACTGCTATTACCCTGTATACCATAGAGCTATGATGTAGTATTTCAATAAAAGAAAATCAAATAAATTTCCAGAATGAGTGATGATTGAGATTGATGTTGGTGATATGCACTCAACAGACAACAACTGAGGACACAACTGCTCAAACCATGCATAAAATGAATTAGGAAAGAAATCCATAAGCAGTACTTCCTCTTTTTTAATGATCTAATGACAATTAATTCCATATGACATCAATAAGGCAGCTGAGTTAACTTGTGTCTAAATCAAGTAGCCACTAGGAATGTTGTGGGAACATTATATCAAATATAGAATCCTTAGGTAATTAACTGCAGGGTTTTCCTCATAAGTAGTTAACTTACTTATATTTGAACACCATTCATATGGGATATGGAATGCACACGAACAGTCAATCCCTATGCCATCTGCTGCTGAAAGAATTGACCAAGGCAGTCTACACACGACAATTAAAACCGTATATACTCTGTACTTCAGAGTGATGACAAAACTGTAATTATAATCCAAGTGATTAGCTGACATTTCTAAACACTTTAACTTTCTTTTGGTTTATGATCTCATATGGAGCCCTCACGTACCTTTGTAATCATGCCCTCTTCCCCAGATATCTATTTTAACTTTATTACTCTTGAGTTATGAGTCCTCCTTGGAAACCTGGAATGAACTTGGCACACTTTGTTGGTATCAGCAGGCAGTCAGGGAATATGCTGATCGGACAGATGGTCGTATCACATAACAGAGAAAGACACCGATCAAATGTAACTCTCACATTTTTCCTGTTGGCGGATAATAAAAGATGATTAAACTAAGATTTGAGAGAAGATTGAAAAACTAATCTCTGTAAAGGTGTGTGCCTAGAAAGGAACCCAAGAGAACTAAAAGCATCATAAAATGGGTGAAATAAAATTTGCAGTGTGCATTGTGTGCTCCAATAACTTCTCTATTGTGTGTCTTCATGATTGATGATTCTTATATAATACTGAGAATCAAAGTAACTGCTTGTACCGCTGTATTTTACTATTTAAGTTTTTTCATATTTGTCTATTGTATTTCAGAAACATGCAATTTCTGTCTTTCAAAATGTATGAAGACTATAATTTTCTGCTGATCATTTCAATCTACAGATTCATCATTTAAATAATTACCTTGAAATTAATTTCAGATATTTTCAATCACAGCAATCAAACTGTACCCATTAATTGGATGGGCTGGGTTGAAAGGTAATGGAAAAGCAAAACACCACTGGAAATCTGAAATTATAAAAACATAAACTACTCGGAGATACAATACAAAAGCTTTTTAGTAAGATTATATGCTTAATACTAATTGTGTGAGCACAATGTTTCTATAAAATAAGATCAATGTTAAGGGTCTTGGCCCGAAACGTCGACTGTACCTCTTCCTATAGATGCTGCCTGGCCTGCTGCATTCACCAGCAGATTTTCTCTGTGTGTTGCTTTTTATTTTAAAGTTCACTGGTTTAATCAAGCAACTGGTTGAACTTGCTGGATGCTTAGCAAGCGTTATTTTATCTGAAATAAAAACAGGATGCTGAGACGACTCAGCACATTAGGTAGCATCTGTGGAACTACAGAGGATTTGGAGAGAATATTGTCAATAATAAACTGGTCCGCGGTGAAAAGAGGTTGGGGACCTCTGCATTAATGTATAATGTGAACAGCTGCAGGCTCAGCACCAACCCATGCAGCACCCTGCATGCTATTGACAGAAATAAGGCTGCTCAAGATAAAATAAACACAATAACATATGCCATGATCTTATTGAATATTGTGTTATTAATCAGACTTGATTAGGGAGCTTAAGGTAAAGGAACAATTCAGAGGCGGCGATCATAATATGATAAAATTATATCATATATATTCTCCTTGTAGAATATTATATATTCTCCCTGCAGTTTGAGAGGGAGAAGATAAAGTCAGATGTATCAGTATTACAGTAGAGTAAAGGTAGTTATAGAGGCATGAGAGAAGAGCTGGCCAAAGCTGATTGGATGAGGACAGTAGCAGGGATGACAACAGAACGAGAATGGCTGGAGTTTCTGGGGGCAGTTCAGAAGGTGTAGAATAGAAATATTCCAAAGAGGAAGAAGTATTCAAAAGGGACCATTAGGCAACTGTGACTGACAAGGGAAGTCAAAGATACCATAAAAGAAAAGAGAGGCCATAGTAAAAGTTAGTAGGAAGTTAGAGGATTGGGAAGCTTCTAAGAAACCAACAGAAGCCAACTAAAAAACAGAAGAAGAGAATAGATGGAAGATGAAGGAAAGCTAGCCAATAAAATAACGAGGATACAAAAAAGATTTCTCAGATATATAAAGAGTAAAAGGGAGGTGAGAGTGAGATATAATGGATGACAAAGAAATGGACGAACTTAATAAGTATTTTACATCAGTCTTCACTATGGAAGACACTAAAAGTATGCCAGAAATGCATGAGTATCAGAGGGCCGAAGTGAGTATCATTGCTATTACCAAGGAGAAGGTGCTTGGGAAGCTGTAAAGTCTGAAAGTAGTAAATCACCTGGACCAGATGGACAACACCACAGTGTTCTGAAGTAGGTGGCTGAAGAGATTGTGGAGGCATTAGTTAAGATCTTTTAAGAATCACTAGATTCTGGAATGGTTCTGGAGGACTGAAAAATTGCACATGTCACTGTATTCGTGAAGAAGGGAGGGAGGCAGAAGAAAGGAAATTTTAAGCCAGATTCAGTGATGGGGAAGATACTGGAATCTATTATTAGGAATCAGGTCTTGGGGCACTTAAGGGAAATTATAAAATAGGAAAAAGTCAGCATAGTTTGCTTAAGGGGAAATCTTGTCTGACAAATCCATGGCTTTTCTTTGAGGAAATAATAATCAGGATAGACAAAGGAGAGTCACTGAATGTTGAAAACTTGGATTTTCTGAAGACCTTTGACAAAGTCTGCACATCAGGTTATTTAATAAGACAAGAGCCCATGGTATTACAGGAGAGATAATAGTATTGATGTATGATTACCTGACTGGTAGGAGGAAAAGTGAGGGAATAAAGGAGTTCTGGTTGGCCACTGGTGACTAGTGGTATTCTACAGGGGTTGGTGTTAGGACTGCTTCTTTTCATGTTATATGTCGATGATTTGGATGGCTTTGTGGGCAAGTTTGCGAATGACATGCACACTTGGAGGCGCAGGCACTGTGGAGGAAGCAGGGAGCTTACGGAGGGACTTAGACTGGGTTAATTGGCAAAGGAGTGGCAGATAGGATATAGTGTATGGACATGTATAGTCATTCACATTGGTAGAAGGAATAAAGGCATAGGCTATTTTCTAATGGGGAGAAAATTAAGATAACAGATTTGCAAAGGGACTTGGGAATTGTCATGTAGGAATCTCTAATGGTTAACTTGCAGGCTGAGTCGGTGGTAAGGAAGGCAAATGCAATGTTAGCATTCATTTAGAGAGGACTAGAATATAGGAGCAAAGATGTCATGCTGAGGCTTTACAAGACGTTGGTCAGTATTGTGAGCAGTTTTGGGCCCCTTACCTAAGAAAAGGCATGCTGGCATCAGAGAGGGTCCAGGGGAGGTTCATGAGAATGATTTTGGGAATGAAAGGGTTAGCATATGAAGAGCATTAGATGGCACTGGGCCTGTACTTACTGGAATTTAGAAGAATGAGGGAAAGATCTCCTTGAAACCTGTCGATTATTGAAAGAACTAGATAGAGCCAATGTGGAGAGGATGTTTCCGATAGTGCGTGAGTCTAGGACCAGTGGACACAGCTTCAGAATAGAGGGATGTCCAATTAGAACAGAGATGAGGAGGTATTCCTTGAGCTAGAGGACAGTGAATCTGTGGAATCATTGCCACAGGTGCCCGTGGAGGCCAGGTCATTAAGTAAATTTAAAGGGGAGATTGACAGGTTCTTGATTAGTCAGGGTATCAAAGGGTATGGGGAGAAGGCAGGAGAATGGGGTTGAAAGGGATAGATATCAGTCATGATGGAATGGTGGAGCAGATTCGATTGGCCGAATGGACTAATTCTGCTCCTGTGTCCAATGGCCTTAGGGTCTAATAACAGCGCAGACACTCGAGGTCAAATAACTTACCCCTGCATCTGTGTTTATGCTCTTATAGTGCGTGTTTGCATGCGTCTATGAAGAAATGTTGCAAGATAGAGTGATTTAAATTCCTAGGGTGTTGGGACAAATTTTAGGGCAATGGGATATGTTAAATGGATTATACCCCAACTCTGCAGAAACCAGGGTTCCTTGAAGGCATTTGTTAGTGCTTGGGACCAATTTAAACTAATTTGGTATGTGGCTAAGATGGCAGATGAGATCAAATTGGGATATAGAGATTTTGCCCTGGGGGGGGGGGGGGCATATTGGAAATAAGTACCATAATCCTTTGGAAAATTTTGAACCAAATGAAGTCATTAAGGATGATGAGAGTCCTTATCATCATTAAGGACACTCACCTTCCAGGACATGCCCTCCTCTCATTCTGACCATCAGGGAGGAGGTAGAGGAGCCTGAAGACACACACTCATTGTTCTGGAAGCAGCTTTTTCCTCTCTGCCATTCAGATTTCTCACCGCATCGTTTTGCACTGTTTGTACTATTCATTTAGTTTGTTTTATATTTATTGTTGTAAATTATAGTAGTTCTTTATGAATTGCACTCTACTGCTTCCACAAAACAGCGCGCTTCATGATATATATCAGTGACAATCAACCTGTTTTTGATTCTGAAATAAATTTCTTGGCCTTCATATGTGCCTTTTGAGGAATGCAGTACCCTGTGTTCAGCAGAACAAATAAGTAGCAAGTAAGTATAGTTCATGTTGTTCAAACCAGGATGTTAGAAAGATGGATTTGTCAGTCTAGAATGTAATTGTACCAAATTGTTCTGTCAAAGCATTGATAGATACTGGTTTATACACATCATTCACCCCAAGGCTGTTGATGACAGACGATAAGCCCAAGATTGACCTATGACTCAGTCTGAGACATCCTCATTTACCTCCCACAGTCCAGATGATAAATAGGTTAACAAGAACATCTTGTCCATTCATTCAAAACAGATAAAGAAATTGAGAAATTAATTTCTCATGGATTTTAATATAAAATATTATAAATTGTGAAGGAATGCACTCTTTGCAACAACATATGCTCTTAAAGGCTTAAATCAATATGATGTAGTTCCTCAGAATTGAAGATAGCTTATCTCCGGCCTGGTTTTGTGGGTTCAAGGTTGACTATTGAGGCCTATGTGGGAACTGCAAACTCTCATAGTCATAGTCATAGTCATACTTTATTGATCCCAGGGGGAAATTGATTTTCGTTACAGTTGCACCATAAATAATAGATAGTAATAGAACCATGAATAGTTAAATAGTAATATGTAAATTATGCCAGTAAATTATGAAATAAGTCCAGGACCAGCCTATCGGCACAGGGTGTCTGACCCTCCAAGGGAGGAGTTGTAAAGTTTGCTGGCCACAGGCAGGAATGACTTCCTATGATGCTCTGTGCTGCATCTTGGAGGAATGAGTCTCTGGCTGAATGTACTCCTGTGCCCACCCAGTACATTATGTAGTGGATGGGAGACCTTGACCAAGATGGCATGCAACTTAGACAGCATCCTCTTTTCAGACACCACCGTCAGAGAGTCCAGTTCCATTCCCACAACATCACTGGCCTTACGAATGAGTTTGTTGATTCTGTTGGTGTCAGCTACCCTCAGCCTGCTGCCCCAACACACAACAGCAAACATGATCGCACTGGCCACCACAGACTCGTAGAACATCCTCAGCATCGTCCGGCAGATGTTAAAGGACCTCAGTCTCCTCAGGATATAGAGATTGGGCAAGAGAATGGGTGGTTAGTTTGTGAGGTGTTGCTTCTGTGGGATTTCTGTGTGTCTCCAATGCATGGTCTTGAGGTTATCAAAACCAACTCAACTACACTATCTCCACTTTGAGTGTCATAGCCTAGGGCATTTCAAGAATCAGTTGGGATGTTGTGTTTGAGTGCATCCTTGAATCTTTCTTTCTTTGGAGTCTAGTATCAGGAATGAAAAATCAGGGTCTGCCCTATGTATCCAGCTGTAGCCAACTTGACTAAAGTTGGCTCCCCAGATACTTCCTTATTTTCCCATAATACCTTGCAACATGAACACATCCATTTTTATCCATTAAGTCTATGATGGCTCACAGAATGATCTTATTCCCCAACGATTTTTCCTGCAACCTCCCTAAATTCCCGCCAGCTCGCCCCAGTTTCCACCAACCACCTATAAAGTTGGAACATTTTACAGTGGCCAGTAGATCTACCAACCCCCATGTTTGTGGGATATGGGAGCAAACCAGGGTACACTAGTGAAATGCACCCTATCGCAGGATGAAGAAGCAAACTTCACATGAGGTGTTTTATACTATCGTGCCACCTTGCTGCTCCCAGTGGTCCCAGTTTTCCTGAGTCCTGAGGCTATTTCCTGTTGCTCAGTTACACCGTTTGCTTTATATTGTTGCAAGGTGAATGGACAGAAAATGCTACTAATTGATGTAAAAAACATATGTTTAAACTGTAGTCCTCTACCTATAGAGAGCAGAATTTGATTGTACCCAACTTTTGGCAAAGTGAAAAGCGATAAAGAAAGATTAAAACACAAACAGCTGGAGGAATTCAGCAGGTCAGGCAGCATCTATAGAAAGGAATAAAGAGTCTACGTTTGGGACAGAGATCCTTTCTCAGCTCGATCAGGAAGAAAAAAATAAAGATTACCTTTATTTGTCACGTGTGCATTGAAACATACAGTGAACTGTGTCGTTCACATCAATGACCGATGCAATCCGAGGATGTGCCGCGGGCAGCGGACAAGTGCCAACATAGCATGTCCACAACTTACCCGCTCCTACTAACCTGTACATCTTTTGAATGTAGAAGGAAATCAGAACACGGGGAAACTTACGTGGTCATGGGGAGAATATCCATCATGGATAAAGAACTCCCCACCATTGAGCCCATCTGCACAAAGCGCTATCGCTGGAAAGCAATATCCATCATCAGGACCCTGCCACCCAGGACATGCTCGCCTCTTGTTGCTGCCATCAGGAGGAAGGTACAAGAGCCTCAGGACTCACTCCACCAGGTTCAGGAACATTTACTACCCAGCAGGCTCTTGAACCTAACTTCATTTATCCCATCATTGAAATATTCCCATAACCAATGGACTCACTTTCAAGGACTTTTCATCTCATGTTCTTGATATTTATTGCTTATTTATTATTATTACTAATAATTCTTTCATTTTGTATTTGCACAGTTTGTTGTCTTTTGCACATTGGTTGAATACCCATGTTGGTATAGTCTTTCATTGATTAGGGTTGTATATGGTGAAATAAATGTACCTTGATATTAAATTTACTTTGAACTTTGAATGTACAAGCTCCTTACAGGCAGTGGTGGAAGTGAACCCTGATCACTAGTGCGGTAAAGTGCTATACTACTAGGCAAGTGACTAGGCAAGTCACAAATGTGTGCATGCATTTGTGACATGACTGCCCAAAATGTACTCAACTTTGTGAAATTTGGAAAGTATCTCTTCTCGCCCTTACCCCACTCTTTTGCATAGAGTATACATAGAAGTATTATCTCAAACTCAATCATTAGAGGCAAAAATCATGGGCAGATGGTTAGCACACTGTCTGGAGAAGAGCGGGACGGTATGCCACTGGCCGCATACGTGTTTTCTTAGACCTTGGGAAGCCCTGAAATGAAAAGCAACATTAACACTCTGACCCATCACTACTTATGGAACAGTTGAAGCAGAAATGTTTCCACATACCCTGCCAAATAACTGTATACCAGCCTTTGCTTGGCAGCTTCCCATAATGCCCAACTCCAGCAATAGTGATTGGCTGCCAACTTCTCATCCCCCCCACTTCCCCCAACTCGGTCATGAGGATTTTGCAGCATTTGGCTCTTGCCCCCTGTACTGGACTTAGTTCTGCCAAGTGCCTTGCTTTCCCACTGACTTATGAATCTGTGTAGCTGCAGCTGAGAAGCCAGTTGAAAAGATCCTACTATTAAATTTCTTATATAGGGAAATTTAGGATTAGATTTTCTGGCCTATTTGCACTCCTTTCTTGCTTATTATCAGGCCATCTTTTATACTTCTTTCATCTTGTCTTATCCCTAAATGTATTAATTCATACAGACTCCCTGCTTTGCAGTTGTAACTTTGTCTTAATCCCTTTTACTTCCAAGCTCTCAACTCTTAAAGTATCAGAGGTCACATTTACTTGTGGTTGGTTCATTATTGTTCCATGTACTGAGATACAGTGATAACCTTTGTTTGCATGACGTCCAAACCATTCTTTCCTTACAGAAGTACATAGAGGCACTGCAAAAGGAAAACTAAAGCAGAATGCAGAGTGTAGTGTTACAGTTACAGAGAAAGTGCAGAGCAGATAGACAAAGTGTAAGGGCAATGACAAGGGGAGACTGGGAGTTCAAGAATTCCTTTTTATCTTATAAGTTATCTATTCAAGAACCTTATAATGGGACAGAACTTTTTCTTGAGCCTGCTGGTATGTGGATTCATTTGCACAGGAAAGATTGCTGAAATGCAAAACAGAAAGCATCAGAGTGTATAAACTGGGCACCAAACTTACGGCTTTGAGTGTGAGGTACCACCAGCACACACTTCATGTTAGCAGCTAGCACCTCAATTGTCAACACTGTATGCAGTTTACAGGACAGTATAGTGGTGGAATTTGCATGTGCTGATTTGCCAGGCATGAGTTGCTTGCAGTTAGGACGGGGTTAATGACTCAGACAGCAGAAGAAGTCAATAATTATGCTCAATGAAACGCTGGTGTATTTGGAAGCATTTCAGGAGCAGACCATCACCAGTTTGTTCCAATAATTTGTGCGGGACTTCAAGCCTTATCTGTCCAGCATGGAAGGAGTGGACAGTTTGGGACACATGGACTTACTCTTGATGCCATCTCTGCTGGGCAGTGTCACGGCTTCCATTGGAGCTTAAGTAAAACCCACTCAATGCTCTAGTGCTCCACTGGAAGCATGAACAGCTGCCAGAAAGAGTGAGTTCTTTTCACTTAGGCTGAGAGTGGAGGTAACAGTGTATGAGGTGTCCCTGCATTTTTTGCGGCTTTCCAGATTTTGCCACCTACCAGAATATTAAGGTTGTTGATATCTCTGCTCCCCTGTAGTCTGCTGCAGGACTGGTTTCAGCTTCATGGCACTCATCTGCATTCCCCTCTCTTATCATCCCACCTTTCTCCTCCACCACCTCACTGATGTTGTCACTGTTGGTTGTATACCAACCAGCCCAAATTGCTTTTGGCTCCTCAGAAGACTGGCAGTTCATTGGAATGTTTGTGACACTTGTTATTTTTGTTTCCAATTTCCAGCACCTTCAGCACTGTACTTCAGTTTGTTCACTGGGATCATTGGCCCCATCATTAACAAGAAGTCTTTGGTGGCCGGTTCCAATAGTAGCTTAAATGTATCTGGTGCAGTACACTGTCACAAGTTCCCAGAATGCTGGGCACTGAGCTTAGCAGAAACACTAGCTGAACGCTGGGAAATCCTTTTGTGCTTATTGAGAAATCCTATGTGGTGCTTGCCAAGTGATTTGCAGACAGTGGATGCACCATGAGAAGCCTTCAATCCTATAAAACTGTGTGCTCTTTCTCTTTGTTGGTTTCTGTCAAAGAGTATGAAATATGGTTAGTTCTGTTTGAGCAGATACTCTCTGTGGCCACTGAACAAGAGAAGTTGCAATGTATTGCAAATGCCTCAACCCATAGCACAGAAGAGCTAGACACAGACAAGATCCTTGCCACACTTGACCTGGTGCCAGTGCAGTTGGAAATGTCTGTTTAGGCTGCAGAAGGTGCAGATTACCAGAAGGAGGCCCTTTTAAAAAATGTTGATATTCAGGTAGAAAAACTGGGCCTTGAATACTATTTAAGTAAATTTAAATATAAATATTGCTCAACTTTTGTTACAAGCTGACACGTACATTTATTACTCAGGAATTCTAGGAAACTTTGAGATAAAGTAGTTATTCTGGATTTTTCAATTCTTAGGATGTCAGTACAAAGTTATAAATGATAAGTTAAAAGGTCATGAACATATGCTGAAGCTGCTTACATTTATATGGCATTATGCATTATCATTTTGCTCTTCAAAGTTGCTTTTAAAACTTGTTTGGAAAAGGCAATGCCCTTCAAAGAATTCAAAATATAAAGAACTAACATTGAAAGATTGCTAAACCAGGGGCTGATGTGGGTCAGAGAATAGATAATGTTGGGTGAACAGGATTTAGTGCGAGTTTGTCATTGGGCCACAGAATGGTGGATGGGAAGATTCACGAGGGAGAAATGAAATAAGCAGATGAAGATTTCATTTGTTAATAGGAAGTTAGGTTTAGAAATGTGGAACATTGTAAACTTGGAAGTGGGTAGGCTCGATGATAGAGAATATTTATTGTTAGCAAAGGGTTACCAGGATAACAAAGCTGCTCACAGCTTCAAACCAATGGATTAAATAGTACGATGAATGGAGAAGAGAGTTTGTAATATGATTTCCAGCAAATAATGTACATTAAAGATATCAAATGACAGATCAGATCAAATAACTCTTCAGCCTTTCTACCCACTGTTAATAATGGAGTAATTTTTAAGCCACATTCATTTAGTTTACATTTAAATAACAATAAAATAATTATAAATAGAAAAGAATCAAACACTCCAGAACAATTTTCAAGGCCAAGGAATGTCTGAGTAGCCACAGGTGTCCCAGTTGCATAGCATCCTAACCTTAATCATGTTGACAATGGAAAAGCTGTAAGGAAGAATTGGCCAGGTGACATACTCACTTATTTAAGGCTTCCAAAGTCACTAGATTGTGAACATTTTAAGGAAGAGTTGTTGCTAGGAATTGTTTGATTAGACAAGATGAAAGTCAAATCACTGACGTACTTGAATAAATTAAATAGCTTTCCAGATATGATTTTTGGTACATACAGTGACTTCCATCATAATGGACCAAGGTTTTCTATTTACATAAAGGTGTTTGGTGCATATAATGATAAATTATAATTGCCTTTGTCCTAATAACTATAGCCTGGGAAGTTATACACAATAAGCTTTTAAACAGCACCTGAAACTTGGTTTTTTCAAGAATCTAATGTGATTGCAATGATATCTGAGTTATTTCATGTCCTTCTTTAAATTCAACTGGACTGTTTTAGCTCTGAACAAAATGCTGGAGGAACTAAAGTCAGGCAGCATCTTTGGAGTAAAACGGACAGTCAGTGTTTCAGGTTGAGATCCTTCATCTGGATCTCAAATGTTGGCTGTCCATTTTTCCCCGCAGCTACTGCCTAATCTGTCGTGCTCCTGCAGTATCTGCACTCTTACGTTGTCTCCTCTTTTAGTTCTGCATCACACTGTAGACTCTACAATGTAGAGTGTAACCTGGAAACTACATAATTTTGCTTTTAAGTCTGAATATCACTTGGCTCTTAGATCAATCATATTTTAAGACCCTGCTCAGAGTTAAGGACCCCATTCATGTCGATTCCCTCACTTACCTTCTGTCTTTTGGTATCCTGCTGCCCATCCTGAACCTCACTCACTTACCATTGGATTGCCAGTGCTAATTAAGTTTACAGTGACAGACCTGAGACAAATGCAATCTTTGGGCACTGTGCAGGGGCCCTTTAGCAGGCCTGCCCATTGCCAATGAATTCCAAGCTCAGTATCCGTAATGTTTGTGAATGCAAGTTCTGTTAATTTTCATGTATTCAAGAGTCACAAACAAGTGAGAATAAAACCATTTCAAAGGCAAGCAATTACGACCAAGTTGTTGCGTGCTAAAGTTTTCCTCACAGAATTGTCACTGTGAACTACTGTCTGCTTGGATCCCATCTTTTTCTGATTGACTCTGTAATCCGCTAAGATGAGTCCAGTCAATATCATTAAATGTTCATTCACCGCTGGAATACCATTCTTTTTTGTGCACACTTCACCATTTCGGCTTTAGACCATTCCACAAGACTACTTGTAAAGTTGACCCCTCAGAGCCAATTTTCCAGGTGTAATTAATTATTTGACCACATAAGAAGGTGGCTGCAAAATGACTTGGCTGTAATTTTATCATTCATCTAGGCATTTTTAATGTTTCAGACGTCGGAACAGGAATGCTTGCAGAACAAAACAATCGAAGTATATTTACCAAAATTGAAAGAAAGACTGCCCTTATCTTGTAGAAATGAACAAGCAGAGTTCTCTGAACATGGAAAAACAAGCCATTTTTGATTTTTTAAAATATTTCTGTTCTTATTCACTTGTACCATGCCAGGCCATACAATTTGATTATACATTATATCTGAGGAGGTGCTTTCTGGTGTTTGCTTCTATATCTCAGTTGTTGCCATAGAAGAAACTTCACACTGAGTGACTTTCACAGATCTAGTGTCTCACACCAGCCAATGTCAATCACGATCTCAGTGAGAAACCCATCAGATTTCAATGGCCTCTTTGATTTCGATAGACCGTGTGAAAGGGAAATGTGCGAGCAGCAGCAGGTGGCGGAAGCACTAGAGAAATCTGCTCACATCCTCAGCTTAGGGACCCCAGGATCTGGATGTCATGGGAACAACATTTAAGAATTTCTTTTGGCTGAACAATGGTCTTTCTCCTGTCCAGTTATTAAACATCTTTCAAACTAGTAATAAACGTGGCAGAATCGGCTAACCATATCCACACAAAAGTGCAGCATGGAAGTATGCTGTTCAGTTAGTCAGTTAGGCTGTGTTTGTGATCATCCTTCCTACATACGGTGACCCAAATTCATAAATCTGTTCTCTTCGCATATCTTTTTATTTCACTTCCGTTTCGCTGTTTATAAAATGTAGTTTTAAAATAGTTATGTAGTCTCAACTTAAATCAATCGTTCCAGTTATTCATCCCACAGCTTCACGTTCCTGTGTGAAAATGCCTCTCCTTCTTTAAAAGACAGAACATAGAAAAGTACAGTGCTGCTCAGGCCATTCGCCCCATGAGTTCTGTCAATCTAGCGGCCAATATATACTACATGTCCTACTCTTGTATATCATCCATATCCTTCCATTCTCTTCATATACATGCGTCTATCCAAAAGCTGCTTAAATTCTACCAAACTGCATGATTCCACAACTACCCCTGGTAACCTTTTCCAGGAGCCTAGCCCTCTCTGCGTATAAAAAAAGCTTGCCTCTTACTTTGCCTTTAAACTTCTCCCCTCTAACCTTAAAAGCATGTCCTCTGGCATTTGACATTTCTACCTTGGGGAAAAGATTATGACTGTCCGCTCTTTCTACGTTACTCATAATATACAAAATATCCATTGGCTGTCAGGTCTCCCTACAGCCTTCAACAATTTAGGGAGAGAGCAACCCAAGTTGGTCCAACTTTTCCTTTATAGTTTAACCCAGGCAGCATCCTGGTAAGCCTTTTCTGCACCCTCTCCGCAGTTTCCACATCCGTCCTAAGATGGGGCAAAGAGAACTGCATGCAGTGACTCAAAGACTGAAGTTTTATAGCATGACTTCCATTCGCTTATGTTCAGCATCCTCATCAATGGAGGCAAACATGCCATAAGCCTCTTTGCCACATTATCCACTTGTGTAGCCCCTCAGAGTGAACCGTGGAGCAAGTACATCTCTACCTCAGTGCCGCTAAGGAGTCCACAATTAACTCTACACTCTCTTCTTTCATTTGACTGCCCATAGCGCAGCACCTCACACTTGCCCGGATTAAACTCCACCTGAGACTTTTCTGTCCCTATTTACCCAATATCATGGTGTATTTTTGACAGTCCTTTTCACTGCCCAGAACTCCTTGTGTCATCTGCAAACTTACTAAACAACCCCGCATTCAAATGATTGATATACATCACAAACAATGGAGGTCCAAGCGCCAAACCTTGCAAAACACAAATCTCCAGAAAGAAGATGTGTATTCCACATATTTTCTGTCTTCTATGGGCAAGCAAGTTCCAAATCCAAATTTGCAATTCCCTTAGATCCAGTGTGTCATTATCTTATGAATGAACATACTATGAAGGACCTTATCAAATGCCTTACTAAAGTATATGAGATAACATCCATTCTCTTACTCCTATCACCCTCTGAGAATGATCCTTCCAGTGTGTTCTCTCTGAGTACTGCTGTGGAATTCTCCCTTATTATTCCCTCCATCTCTTTTAACTCCTCTCTATCACATCTAAATCCAACAAAACCCAAGAATATTGAGCTACCAGTCTTGTCCCTTATGGAACCAGGTCTTGGCAATATCATAAATAATTCCTGCCCTGAATTTCTCATTTGTAATCATATTTCTGCCCTAACTTTTTAATATTTAATCTTATCTATATCCCCTTGTTATAAGCACATCACTGAATGGAAGCAATTTGTTTACATATGCGCTCATCCATCCCTTAGTATTTTTCACTGCATTCTTTCTCCTGGTGAAGGTATAGCTAACACAGAACATGCACAGCACAGGAACACTACCCACAATGTTGCGCCGAACCAATTAAATTAGTAATCAAGTGGGCAATTAAACTAATCCCCTCTCCCTACACGATGTCCATATCCAGACATTTTCTTCACAATCATGTGCCAATTCAAATATCTCTTAAATGTTCCTAATGCACCTGCCTCCACCACCACCCCAGACCGTGCATTCCAGGCACCCACCGCCCTGTGTAACAAAATTGCCCCACACATCTCCTTTGAAATTGCCCCCTCTCACCTGAAATGCATGCCCTCGGGTATTAGACATTTCAACCCTGGGAAAAAGATACTCCCTGTCTGTCCCATGTGTGCCCCTCAGAATCTTATAGCCCTCCATCCGTTCTCCCCACAGCCTCTGCTGCTCCAGAGAAAACAACCCAAGGTTGTCCAACACGCCCCCTAATCCAGTCAGCATCTCAGCAAATCTCTTCGGCACCCTCTGCAAAGCCTCAGCATCCTTCCTGTAATAGGGTGACCAGAACTGTTTGAATTTTTGTTCCCTGTTAAGAGTTATATTTCTAATGAATCTGTACTGTACTGTAACATATTCTCTATTGCCTTAACATTTTTGTTAATGAACCCTAAGATGGGACAGTAGTCATGAAGTCACATAGAACAAGGTTAACCTCTTCTGTACCAGATGCAGCGATTCAGATCGACGGGTTTACTATACACTGTCAGGATAGATCTATAGAGTCTCTCAAAAGCAGAGGTGGAGGAATATGCCTCCTGATCGACTCTTCTTGGTGCACAAATATATCAGTGCTGTCCCAATTCTGCTCACCAGACCTGGAATATTTGGCAGTAAAGTGTCATCCTTTTTACCTACCACGGGAGTTCTCTGGGGTCATTCTGGTAGCAGTTTACATTCCACCTCAGGCCAATGTCAGGCAGGCTTTAGATGATCTAAGCAATGGGACCAACGTGCACGAAACAGCGCATCCTAACGCCTTCACCATTGTTTTGGGAGATTTTAACAAGGCCAATCTGAAAAAATCACAAGCAATTACCATCAACAGGTAACTTGCAATTCCAGAGGAAACAACACACTGGACCATTGTTACACCACCATCAAGAATGCCTACCGTGCTATTCCATGCCCTCACTGCGGGAAGTCTGATCACGGCTGTACTTCTACTCCCTGAGTATAGGCAGAGACCGAAGATCACAGCACCAGTAGTGAGGACCAAGAAGATTTGGACAAGGGAAGCACAGAAGCACCTACAGGACTGCTTTGAATCAGTGGACTGGACTGTATTCAGGGATTCATCTTTGAATCTGGATGAGTATACTGCAGTTGTTACCGACCATGAAAACCTGAGTGGATGAGTGTGTGCCTACAAAGATTTACTGCACATTCCCAAACCAAAAGCCATGCATGAACCAGGAAGTACATTATCTGCTGTAGGCTAGATCTGTGGCATTCAAGTCTGGCAACCCAGACCTGTACCTGAAAACCAGGTATGATTTGCGGAGGGCTATTTCAAAGGCAAAGGGACAATTTTGAACGAGATTGGAGGTGACATTGGATGCACGGCAACTCTGGCAGGGACTGCAAGACATTACTTCCTACAAAGCAAAACCCAATAGCATGAATGGCAGCAATGCTTCACTACCAGATGAATTCAACACCTTCTATGCACGCTTTGAAAGGGAGAACACAACTACAGCAGCGAAGATCCCTGCTGCACCTGATGACCTTGTGATCTCCGTCTCAGAGGCCGACGTTCGGCTGTCTTTAAAGAGAGTGAACCCTCGCAAGGCAGTAGGTCCCGATGGAGTACCTGGTAAGGCTCTGAAAACCTGTGCCAACCAACTAGCGAGAGTATTCAAGGACATTTTCAACCTCTCATTGCTACGGGCAGAAGTTCCCACTTGCTTCAAAAAGGCAACAATTATACCAGTACCAAAGAAGAATAATGTGGGCTGCCTTAACGACTATCACCCGGCAGCACTCATATCGACAGTGATGAAATGGTTTGAGAGGTTGGTTATGACTAGATTGAACTCCTGCCTCAGCAAGGACCTGGACCCATTGCAGTTTGCCTCTCGTCACAATAGGTCAACGGCAGATGCAATCTCCATGGCTCTTCACACAGCTTTAGACCACCTAGACAACACAAACACCTACATCAGGATGCTGTTCATTGACTATAGCTCAGCATTTAATACCATCATTCCCACAATCCTGATTGAGAAGCTGCAGAACCTGGGCCTCTGTACCTCCCTCTGTAATGGGATCCTTGACTTCCTAACCGGAAGACCACAATCTGTGCAGATTGGTGATAACACGTCCTCCTCGCTGACGATCAACACTGGTGCACCCCAGGGGTGTGTGCTTAGCCCACTGCTCTACTCTCTGTATACACATGACTGTGTGGCTAGGCATAGCTCAAATACCATCTACAAATTTGCTGATGATACAACCATTGTTGGTAGAATCTCAGGTGGTGACGAGAGGGTGTACAGGAGTGAGATATGCCAACTAGTGGAGTGGTGCCGCAATAACAACCTGGCACTCAACCTCAGTAAGACGAAAGAGCTGATTGTGGACTTCAGGAAGGGTAAGACGAAGAAACACATACCAATCCTCATGGAGGAATCAGAAGTGGAGAAAGTGAACAATTTCAAGTTCCTGGGTCTCAAGATCTCTGAGGATCTAACCTGGCCCCAACACATTAATGTAGTTATAAAGAAGGCAAGACAGTGGCTATACTTTATTAGGAGTTAGAAGCGATTTGGCATGTCAACAAATACACTCAAAAACTTCTATAGTTGCACCGTGGAGAGCATTCTGACAGGCTGCATCACTGTCTGGTATGGAGGGGCTACTGCACAGGACTGAAAGAAGCTGCAGAAGGTTGTAAATCTAGTCAGCTCCATCTTGGGTACTAGCCTACAAAGTATCCAGGACGTCTTTAGGGCATGGTGTCTCAGAAAGGCAGTGTCCATTATTAATGGCCCAGCCAGGACATGCCCTTTTCTCACTGTTCCCATCAGGTGGGAGGTACAGAAGCCTGAAGGCACACACTCAGCAATTCAGGAACAGCTTCTTCCCCTCTGCCATCTGATTCCTAAATGGACATTGAACCATGAACATTACCTCACTTTTAAAACATATTATTTCTGTTCTTGCACTATTTTTAATCTATTCAATGCACACCCACCCACCCCCAGAGTTATTTATTTATTTATTTATTTCTATATTATCATGTATTGCATTGTACTGCTGCTGCTAAGTTAACAGATTTCACCACACATTCCGGTGATAATAAATCTAGTTCTGATTCTGATTCTAAATCATGACTAGAATGGGCATGGACATGCTGTGGTCTCTCTGGAGAAGATCATGAGTTTAAGTTAACCTTCAGCCACAGAAGGACACTTGAGGTGTTAAAGGACAGGACTAGCCATCCAACAGGATGATGTAAGTGCTGCTGAAATATAAAAAAAACACTAGAGAGATATTAGAATTTCATGGATCTCTGACTGACGCACGCCAGTTATTTTACTTACTTACTCCAAAGGGGCACTTTTTTAAATAATAAGTTTAGTTTCTGTAATAATTTAAAAACAGGCACAGTGGCCATTTCAAGGCTTTGGAACAAGCATTATGCAAATGAACATTTATCCAAGCTTTGATTGCATGTTATCTTAATTTCTCTCTGAGTTTTCTTGCAATGTAATGGAGAAGGATAATATCAATCTAAAAGGAAGGTAGAGTGATCTTCTGTGGCTCATAAATGTTATGTCTAGACTTGATAAGTGCAGGACTGATGCTCTTTGCCATCTGATGTTTGGTAAATTTGTTGAGTCTTATTAGATTGAAGCAAAAGATGAACATATTTATTTCACTGAAATTTAAAGACATCCTGATGAATTTGTAAACTGAAGCTTGTTTGATTCTTTGAGAGTTGTAGAGTCATAGCTCTGTGGCAGCTTGGTATGATGTGTGCTTAAATCTCGAGGTTATGGTGACATTAATAACACTATTTACCTTCAAAAATATAATTCCTGATCCAGTACTGCATGACTGAAAAAGGTAGTGTTTTTCTCACAATGACTGGATCTGAGAAGTGTTTCTCTCCAGGGACTACCTGAAGAAGATAGGGCAGGGAGAGAGGAATGGCACCAATAACTATTTAGATTAGACTGTAGAATATTAAAGGATACAGAGAGTTGTATTGGTCTCAGTGGGGCATTGAAAGACATAGATTTAGAGGAGACTGAAATTAGATTGGATCGAATGTTGGTATGAAGGGAGAGTCCAATTAAGCTGAATATTATGATTAAACTAGGGAATTCTTTATTGAGGCAAGTAAAGAACCAGTATATTATTGTAGTGAACAACTATGGAGAACATCCTCACTACAGTTTTTAAAACTCTTTAGGATAGGGTTTAATGTTCGGAAAGGCAGTGGAGTGACCAACTGTCCATATTTGCCCAGTCTATAAAGACCCATTCCTTACCCAGTGGTATTTGAATGCAGGGTAGTATTTCTGCAGAGGCAGCAAGCTGAGGGGCCAGGCCAAGTAAAAGCCGTGTTCTCTCTGACCATCCTATAGAGATCAGCTCACCACCAACATCAGGAACCTGGGCATGGCGTGGCACAAATATCTGACCCATTACTAAAGATTTTAATGTTGCTGAAAGAACTTGATAAAAATAGCTTTATGCAAAAATTAATCATAGCAGTGCAAGGCAGATGAGCTGGTAGAGCCACTATCTCATAACAGCAGAGTTTGGGGTTTAGCCCCGCTTTCGGGTTCTGTCTGTGCGGAGTTTGCAGGTTCTCCCTGTGACTCTGTGTGTTTCCCTTGGGGGCTGCAATTTCCTCACACTCCCAAAGGCCTATGAGAAGAACAAAACATAATTTTAATGTCAGATTAGTGAAAATGGATGTTTCCCTTGTCTTCATTTTGAAAAGCTGGTAACCCTAGGGTATAGTGTAAATGATAGCACTATCTCTTCTGCTTCCTTAGTGAAATGAAGTCTGCAGAGGTAGGATTTCCACTCTTCACAGGGCTGTGGTAAGAGCTAAAGCATGCCTACTCTGCTGGGAAGCAGTTAAGCACAGATTACTGTTTGTGTTGCCATGGTGACTTGGAACAGATCACTGCAGCTGGACTGGTTTATACGGACTATGTGAAATTTGTTTTTCACTGCCTGAGATGTGTTCAGAGCTGATTCATGATATCTTTCAATACTATTTATATACACAAAAGTTACCTTAGTCCACATTTGTAATATTCATGTTTGCTTTGGCAGAAATGCTTATTTGTTTTTGTGTTTTTGAGAGAACGAATCAAAACAATTTGATACTGTAGTTAAATTTATGGCTACTTTTTCAATTTTATTGATCCTTTAATCCCTTGCAGATTGCAGGAACTTTAGTGGATCTGTATTTTAAACTCATTACGTTAGAATAGAATAAGCATCCGTTAGTCTCGTGAGACCACGGATTTGTGCCTTGGAAGGTTTTCAGGGCGTAGGCTTGGGCAAGGTTGTATGGAAGACCGGCAATTGCCCATGCTGCTTGTCTCCCCTCTCCACACCAATGATGTTGTCCAAGGGAAGGGCATTAGGACCCATACAGCTTGGCATCGGTGTTGTCACAGAGCAATGTGTGGTTAAGTGCCTTGCTCAAGGATACAACACGTTGCCTCAGCCGAGGCTCGAACTAGCGACCTTCAGATCACTAGACGAGCGCCTTTACCACTTGGCCACGCGCCAACACTCGTTATGTTAACAGATCGTTTTTTAACCAAAAACTTTAGATGTTAAATTAACTTTATAGTTCTGAGATGATTCATGATTTTACTCCCAATGGACCCAAAGCAGAAAGGCCCTTACAAATGGAGCCAATTAAATTGCTTGTATTAATGGAGTATTATGGCTATATTTTGATGCAGTTATTTCTCCCTTAACACTAGATAGATAAATAAATATTGAGAACATGAGTTGTAGAGTCCTTGAAAGCGAGTTCACTGGCTGTGGAATCTGTTCAGTGTTGGAGTGAGTGAAGTTTTCTAATCTGGTTCAGGAGCCTGATGGTTGAGGAGTAATTACTGTTCCTGAACATGGTGGTGTGAGTCCTGAGGCTCCTGTACCTGCCTCCTGAAGGCAGCAGTGAGAAGAGAGCATGGCCTGGATGGTGGGGGTCCTTGATGATGAATGCTGCTTTCCTGCAATAGCACTGCTTGTAAATGTGCTCGGGGTGAGGGGGTGTGGCTTTACCCGCGACGGGCTGGGCTGTATCCAATACTTTTTTTTTCCATACCTGATGCTACCAGTCACTATATTCTCCACCGTGCATCAAGAGAAGTTTGTCAAAGTTTTAGATTACATGCCGAATTTTTGCAAACTTCTAACAAACTAAATGTGCTGTCGCGTTTTCAGTGTAATGGTACTTAAGTGCTGGAGCCAGGACAAGTCCTTTGAAATGATAGTGCCAAGGAGGTTAAAGTTACTGACCCCCTCCACTCTGATCCCCTGATGAGGACTGACTCATGGACCTCTGGTTTCCTCCTCCTGCAGTCAATTATCAGCTCTTTGGTTTTGCTGACTCTGCGTGAGAGGTTGTTGTTGTGACACCACTCAGCCAGATTCCCAGTCTCCCTCCCATATGCTGATTCACCAACACCTTTGATTTGGCCAATGCCAGTGGTGTTTTCAGCAAATTTAAATACGGCACTGGAGCTGTGCTTAGATGTAAAGTGAGAAGAGCAGGGGGCTAAGCACACAGCCTTGTGGTTCACCTGTGCTGACGTTGATTGTGGAGAAGATGTTGTGCCAATCTGAACAGATTGTGGTCTGCAAGTGAAGAAGTTGAGGATCCAGTTGCACAAAGAGATATCAAGGTGTAGGTCTTGGGGCTTATTGATTAGCTTTGAGGGGAATGCAAAGCTGTAATGAATGAAGAACATCTGGACACATACATCTTCTCTGCCTATATGTTTCAGCATTGAGTGAAGAACCAAAGTTCAAAGTAAAATTTATTATCAGAGTACATACATGTCACCACATACATGAGGGTATACTTAGCATCTCTATAGAATAGTAACCAAACAGGATCAATGAACAAACTGTGCAGATATAAAAAAATAACAATAAAGAGCAAGATGAAGAGTCCTTAAAGTGAGGCCATCGGTTGCGGGAACACCAGAAATAGAATGAGTTATCCTCTTTTGTTCAAGAGCCTGTTGGTTGAAGGGTAGTAACTGTTCTTGAACCTGGTGGTGCGAGTTCTGAGGCACCTGTACCTTCTACCTGATGGCAGCAGCGAGAAAAGAGCATGGCCTGGGTGGTGAGGATCTTTGATGACGGATGCTGCTTTTCCATGGCAATATTTCATGTAGATGTGCTCAATGGTTGGGAGTTCTTTACCTGCAATGTACTGGGCCGAATCCATTACCTTTTATAGGATTTTCTGCTCAAGGGGATTGGGGGTGTATACTTTTTATGGGCATTGTAAAGTCACTGACCTTCTCTACCTCTGATCTTCCGATGAGTACTGGCTCATGGACTTCTGGTTTCCCGCTCATGAAGTCTACAGTCAGTTCCTTGATCTTGCTGGCCTTGAATGAGAGGTTGTTATTATTACACCATTCAGCCAACTTTTTAATCTCCCTCCTCTATGCTGATTCATCACCACCTTTGATACAGCCCATAACAGTGGTGTCATCAGCAAACTTTAAATGTGTTGGGGCTGTACTTCGCCACACAGCCATAGGTAGCAATGAAACAGCATCTGCTGCTGGCCAGTTGACAGTAGTATAACAGAGTAAATCAGAGTAAGTCTTGGCAAAATGGACTGACATTTCACTAAATCCTTCTCAGGCAGATTTCTGCCGGATAGCATCAGGGATGCTAGATTAGGCGGTAATGATATATTTTTTTAAAAATCAAGTGACTAGCATGGAAAAGTCAAGCAGATGTTAATGTTTTTTTTTAAAATCAGTGTTGAAAGGAAGTGGTACAGCTGCAGCTGTGGTTAATCTCATTCATGAAATTTGAAGGCCAAGTGATGACTGCACTGTATGCAATGAGCATTATGTGGTCTATAATTTATGTCCACTCAGTAGTTTGCACAAGTTCTTCAATATGTTATTTTTTTGCTCTCTGTGAAACAGCAAACACTAAACATCTGATTAAAAATAAATATTTGATAAATATCTAATATCTGCAGATTTCCAGGCTGCCAAATAATAAAAGGTTGAAAATAATGACTAATGAAAGACCCTCCATTTTTCAAAGGCACCAACTGATAAGTGATAAGCAAAAGAGAGGTATAAAAGGAAATCAATTTTTCTGCAGTGCTTTCCAACTGTAGAAATTTATTTAAATACTTTTGGGCATGCCTATCAAAGAAAAATTACACTGGTGGTAACTGATTATTCCTGTCCCTGTTCTCCTCCTTCACTGCACATGTACACACCAATATACACCCAGCCATGCACGTTCTCTTTAGAGTTCGCTCAGCATTCAGTTAGAACTCATCACAGTAGGAAGAGGGCAGAGTTATTCTACTACTTTAATTTTCTTCTGGCAGTGGCATTACAACATGCTTATTCTTAAAGTAAGGAAGCTAGGTCAGCCTAAAGCAAAATAAGAAATATTGAAGAAGAATTATTTCATTTTTTAATAGAAAGAAATGATTTTAGATCTGTTCAGAAGTTTTTGAGTTGTTTTATTATCCTGGCAATGATTTTGAATTTATGAAGTAAAGAATGAAAACATGTATTGCAATGCAAAGATATTTTGTGAATAAGTAGACATTGTGCATTTAGTATGGCTTTTGGTTTCACTCTGTAAGTCTACATAACACAATAGAAAATACATCTCTGTGCTGCGTTATTATTCAAATCATTAATTTGTCTCACTGTTTTGAATGTGATGCTCGCTGTGAAAAATGAATTAATTACCATGCTGCTGGATGAAAAACATTACTTTTATGTTTATAGATAACAATATGGGTTTTGCTATTTTTGTCCATTAATTATTTCAATTGCAGTTAGCTTTGAAAGTTATGTCTTGTTCCAGAGCATTATAGTGGTAAAAATTAATTGCATTGGGAAATTTTAGAATCAGGCAGTTTCTCGCACAACATCTCCAGCAAGAAGCAACAGCATTTTATTCATTGGTGGAATATAGGTTGCTGCTGGCAAAATCAGCATTTATTGGCTATCTGGTCAACGCCCTTGAAAGGTTTGTGATTAACTACCTATTGAATTGCTGCAATCCACTTTGTAAAGATATGCGCAAAGTATTTATATATATGGAACTTCAATGACAAAGGAGATGCACAGTATTTACAAGTGAGGATAGTTTCTAAATAGTAATGTCCTCATGTTTTTTGGTGGTAAAGGTTGCCGTTTTGGGTGGTACTGTCAAGATGGCAGCATACTTTGTAGATGTTGCAACCACGGTGTGCCAAAGACAGAAGGAATAAATATTTAGGAAAGTGAATAACATGTCAGTTAATTCGGATAGGTTACCCTGGTTGGTGTTAAGCTTCTTCAGTGCTTTATAGAGCTGAACTCATTCATCCAAGTGCAGGTCATTTCATTACATTTCTGACTTGCGCCTCGTTGACAAAGGGAATACTTTTGGGAGACAGGAGGTGAGTTATTCATCACAAAACACAGCTCCTGACGTGCTCTTGTACCAGTAGTATTCAGGTAGCCAGTCCAATTGATTTTCTGGTCAGTGGTGATCTCACAGTGCCACTCAGCAATCACTGACAATCAAGACTAGATAGCTCAGTTCTCACTTGCTGGAGGTGGCCACTCTTCAGGCAAGATTTTTACTTGCTATTATTATCAGTCCGTGTTTACATTTTGTCTAGACCTTCCTGGATACAGTGATGACTTCCTCAGTGTGTGAGGAATGGTGAATGGATCTGGCATTATGCAATTATCGTTGAACATCCCCAACTTCTGATTTTATGATGAGGGCAAATTACCGAATCAAACAAACGGAGCTATGTCTTGTAACTGTGTGATAGGCAGCCCACAGATAACTTTCCTTGATTCCCTTTGGTTAATTTTTACCAAAACTCTTTGACAACTTCTATCACACTGTTATAAAAATATGGAATGGTCCCCTACTATGATAAGGTGGAATTTTGATCTCACAGTCTACCTTGTTATGGTCTCCCTGCACTGCCTTTTCTCTGTAATCATAACACTTTATTTACTGTTTTTCCCTTGTACTACTGCTTTGCGCTGATGTGAAGACATGATCTGGATGGGTGGCATGCAATACAAAGTTTTCCACTGTACAATAATAAACCAACCTACCAATTTAATTTTATTCATCATTACATCCTGTCTCATGCAATTGGGAATTCTGCTGTTTTGCCCATATGCAAACCAAGGCTGTATTGTGGTGTGAAGGAAGTGTTTTGATTAAATCTAGGTTCGGCTCTGGTGAGCAGGTTATTGGCCAGTGCCCTGAATAGCACTGTTGAAGACACTTTACATTTTTGTGACATTTCACAGTAGAGTGATGGGTTAGTAATCAGCAGGATTGGAATTGTGCTGCTTTTTGTGGAAAGCTGACGTAAGCTGTAGCCACTTAGTTTTTAATAGTTCAGCACAGTAGCTGATGGGCTTTCGTGCTCTGTGATCCCATACAACAGCAGCTTGGACTGAGAGTCACTATGATTTGTCCTTAGCACTGTAGTTGTGATGTTATTGACTCCCCAGTCCAGGGCTCTCAGTTGTTTCTTGCTATCACCTGGAGTGGAGACTGGTTTATGCAACAAAGGGAATTACAGGAAGAAACCAAGACAGACCATGCACTCACCCTAACTGGATAGAAGTAATTGAAAATACCTCATCCTTGTCTTTTTCATTCACTCCCTTGGCTCAGTCAATGTTGAGAGTGTGATTATTCTTAGTACCTTTCCTTATTTGCTGTTAATAGTTCACTTTCTTTCCTGATAAGCTGTGAGAGGTCTCTAGAGTTTTCATGTAATGTGATCATTGTGGTTGATTAACTCTGAATTTCAGGTCATTGTGTTGTAGTTTCACCAGATGGTTGCCCAGTTTTTATATTTGTGTGGTGCTTCTCCCAGCATGTCATTCTGCACTTCCCATTGAAACGGGTTTGGTCGCCTAGCTTGATATGACAAACTGCTTCTGATGATGCCCAGCATCTCTTGTGTCCAGTTTTGAAATGCCAGGGATGTGTGCGGTGAGCGAGAGTGAATGGGTGGTGTGGGAAGGGATTAGAAAGAATGGAAGTTGGGAAGGGATGAAGAGAGAGGGTGTAAGGAAGAGAAATGAGGGAATGTGGACTGAGAAACATGCAAAGAGAGGCAGAATGCAGCACTGAGTCAAAATTAGACACTTGGAGTTAGCTCCTTTTGGGGCCTGGTTTTGTTCTCTGCCTGGCCCTCAGTCCATCTGCTTTAGGTAGCAACAGATTAGTACAAATGCTACAGTTTTGGGATTAGTGGAAATTGCTTTCATTTTGGATGTGCAACTGCCTACCCTACCTATCAATCACAGGTGTTTTATGTTGATCTCAGTTCTTCTTCTCTGCATATTCATCATAGGCCCCAATTCCTTGATTTTTCAATATATATCTATCTTCAAATTGTTCTGAGACGTGACCTTAGAGAGAGGTATAAAATCATGAGGGCATAAATAGGCTGAATACAGTCTTTTTTCAAAGGGTTGGAGAACAGAGGGCATAGGTTTAGGGTGAGTGGGGAAAGATTTAATTGGACTTGTGTTGCAACTCTTCTACACATAGAGCAGTATTTACGTGGGCTGCCAGAGGAAGTGATGAGGCAGGTACAAAAACAACTTATAATAGATAAATAAACAGATATCTGACAGGAAAGGTTTAGAACATTGAGCCAAATTTCATCAAATGAGATTAGTATGGATAGGCATCTTGGTCAGCATGGACCAGATGAATAAACCTTATAGCTCGAGGACTCTTAAATACAGTATATTTGAATGATCGATTCTCCGCAACCATTTGGGTCAGAGAAACCCAGAGGTTCACTATCCTCTGAGAGAAGAAATTTCCACCAACCAACCCATTACTTTGTAGCTGTGACTCTCCATGTATGTGACTCTCTTACTTGGGCAAGCATCTCAACAACTATCCTGCCAAGACTCCGTAGGATCTTATATAAGACCATAAGATATGGAACCGAATTAGGCCATTCAGCCCATTGAGTCTCCTCCGCCATTTCATCACGGCTGATCTATTTACCTCTCAAACCAATTCTTCTGCCTTCTCCTTGTAACATTTCACACCCTGACTAATCAGGAGCCTGTCACCCTTTGCCTTAGATATACCCAACGACCTGGCCTCCATAGCCGCCTCTGGCAACAGGTTCCACAAATTCACCATGCACTGGCTAAAGGAATTCCTCCTCATCTCCATTCTAAATGGTTGAACCTCTATTCTGAGGCTGTTCCCTTTAGTCCTAGACTCCCCCACCATGGGAAACATCCTCTCCACATCCACTCTGTCGAAGCTATTCAACATTCGATAGGTTTCAATGAGATCCCTAAATTCCAGTGATGAAAGGCCCAGAGCCATCAATCGCTCCTCATATGATAAGCCTTTCATTCCCAGAATCATTCTCATAAACCTCCTCTGAACCCTCTCCAATGTCAAATCCTTTCTTAAATGAGGGGTCCAAAACTGCTCCAAGTGTGGCTTCACCAATGCCAGGAAGCCTCAGCATTACATCAACAAAGCTGCCCCTCAGGCCTCCTTTACTCTCTATATACCCATGACTGTGTCGCCACACACAGCTCCAATCTGCTGACAACACTACACTGATTGGCCTAATCTCAAATAATAATGAGGCGGCCTACAGAGAGGAAGTCACCACCCTGACACAGTGGTGTGAAGAAAACAACCTCTCCCTCAATGTCCGCAAAAACAAAGGAGCTGGTTGTGGGCTACAGGAGGAATGGAGACAGGCTCACCCCTATTGATATCAATGGATCTGGGGTTGAGAGGGTAAATAGCTTTAAGTTCCTCGGCATAAACATCACTAAGGATCTCACGTGGTCTGTACATACCGGCTGTGTGGTGAAAAAGGCACAACAGCACCTCTTTCACCTCAGACGGTTGAGGAAGTTTGGTATGGCTCCCCAAATTCTAAGAACTTTCTACAGGGGCACAATTGAGAGCATCCTGACTGGCTGCATCACTGTCTGGTATGGGAACTGTACCTCCCTCAATCGCAGGACTCTGCAGAGAATGATGCAGACAGCCCAGCACATCAGTAGATGTGAACTTCTCACTATTCAGAACATTTACAAAGACAAGTGTGTAAAAAGGGCCTGAAGACTGCTTAATTCATGCTGATGCAACTGTATTTCTACATAATATTTATTATAAATGACTATAATTGCACATTTGAACAGAGACGTAACGTAAAGATTTTTACTCCTCTTGTATATGAAGGATGTAAGTACTTTGTAATAAAAGTGGAGTGACATTTGCAATTTTCCATTCCTCCAGAATCATTCCAGAATCTAGTGATTCTTGAGAGATAATTGCTAATACATCCACAATCTCCTCAGACACCTCCTTTTGAATCTTGTGACGTGGTCCATCTGATCTAGGTGACTTATCTATCTTCAGACCTTACAGTTTCCAAACACCTTCTCCCTAGTAATAACAGCTGTACTCACTTCTGACCCCTGAACTCTGGCATACTGCTAATGTCTTCCACAGTGAAGACTCATGCAAAATACTTATTCAGTTTGCCCATAATTTCTTTGTCCACCATTACTACCTTTCCATGTCATTTTCCAGCGGTGCTGCAGCTCCAGTTCCTTAACACAGCTTGGAGCACCTGGTGCAGATATGGTTATCTGGGAGGCTGAAGATCTCCCAGAATTCCCTCATCTCACACAATGAACAAAACACAACCCCTGGAGCCATTCTGACTATGCACTTACAGATGAAGAATGAAGAAGAACTTACCAGCTACTTACCTCACCCAAGCCTGATGAGCTATAGCCTCCCCACTCTAACTCTGCTCCACTCCAACAGTGGCCACTCCACTTGTCCCTGCCTTATTTTTATTTGTCTTTGCTAATACTTGAGGCCTACTGTGCTGATTCGACTGAGACTGCATCAAATATGTTTGATTAAACATAATACAAACTCAAACTGTCTAGCCTCTCTTAAAAGGAGATGATGACTGACAAATTCATGAAGAGAAATAAAAGTAAAGATTAACTTTATTTGTCTCATGTAGATTGAAATATTGAAATATACAGTAAAATGCATCTATTGTGTCCAATCAAATCAGTGAGAATTGTGCTGAGGATAATCTGCAAGTGTTGGCATGCTTCCGGTGCCAACATAGCACGGCTACAACTCCCTAACCCTAACCCACTCATCTTTGGAGTGTTGGAGGAAACTAGAGCACCTGGAGGTAATCCATGCGGTCACAGGGAGAACGTACAAACTCCTTACAGACTGTGGCGGGAATCGAAGTCTGATCTTAACATTTGGTAATGTAAAGCATTATGCTAACCACTACACTACTGTGCTAAACGTTTCTTCAACTGAGAAAAACAAGATGAGAATTTTAAACTATATCATTCGAGGTTGAAAAGGCAAAGGACTATGATGATTTTGTTTATTGTTAACAGAATTGAGTGTATTTCTCACCATTGATTTAATTTTCACCCTTGTCAGAAGTTCAGTGGATATTTATATGCTGAGCATTTTGACATTACCCAAAAGTTAAACATTTTCTGGAAATGGGAGAATGTAACTATAGATTTTTAAGTGTTTAATAAACACATTGTTAGTTTGATCTGAGGCAGTGTCACTTTTAAGGCCTTCAACTACTCAGAAATTGTAACTACATTTAAATATTTATCCACCGTGGCACCTTGTAACGTTTTGCAATGCATCTGCTCTTTGATATTCTAGTGCTGTTTCACTGTGTTCAGAAGTATCTTACATTACAAAAACAAAGGCAACCGTGGGGATTATCCTAATACCGCAATGGAAATAGCTTAAAAGATATGGAGTGACATTTGAATGTTGCTGGCAATTTCATACCATCAATGTTTTGTGAACAAGAATGAATTTTTGATCTTGCTGTGATCAGATGTGAGCATGTTCCACAATTATTTTTTATTACAAAACCAGATAAAAGCTTGTTTTCCTGTCCATTTGGGCCTTTAGACTGAATTTTAGAATGTAGAAATAATGCTAGCGCTGTATTTGGAATGGTAAATTCCACAGCATACATCAGATGTTGTGTTGCATGTTATTATGTTTTATATACTTGGAAGGACTCACAGTGTGTTTCTGTGTCTAATTTTTGCAGGTTCAACTGAGAATTGCATCAAGGAATAGAAAGAAAGAAAGAAGAATAAAGAAGCTAATCTGTTCATTTTTTTTTCAAGAGTGGTAACATTAATAGATTAATATGAAAAAAGAATAATACATGAAGAGTACTGGAATGAGAAGAAGTCAAAAGTACTCGTGATCCTCCAAACTGGCTGAGGAAAGAACAATTGTCAATATGTTCTGTTTCATGAGATCTTTTATTAACAAGTTATCAAAGAAATAAATACAATGTCGATGTGATGTTCTTATCTTCCTTTCTGTTCTAAAAATACAAAAACATATTTGCCATTTATCATTGACAAATTATTAAATGGCCTATTATTAAAATTAAAGTGACAAAGAAAGACAGAAAATGACTTCTTCGGTTATTGACAGCACATTCTGCACTGACAAAGAGGGCAATAAACAGGAAAGAAAAAATAACAATGAGCAGCCAATCAGAACAGATGGTGACACCAATGCAAATGAGATAGTATCCCAAATTCCTTTAACAGAAGGAAAAGAAGAGAGACATAAAAGAGCTGACAATGTGAAGGAGCTATGCCAGATGCAACAGAATATAATGCTGCAAGGTGAACTTCTGGATGTTCCTTTGAGTCAAGACAGGGCTTCTCAGCCAGTAGATATAAGAGTTAATTTGTGCAAAAGTGCCAGTTTGGAATTTTCAGAACATCATCTCCCTAATATAATTGAAAGTACAGAACTCAAACACACAGAAGAAACGGTTCGCCATGAGAAAGTTTGTAGTTCACAGTGTCTTAACAAGGAAAATTGGAATTGTGTCACAGGTGAATCTAGCAGAGTTCCTCACATTCAACAGGAACGTTCTTCTAGAGGAAACAGTAGTTGTGCTACTGAAGCTGTCAAGGAACTACAGTGTTTGAAAACAGAGGCTACAGATGAAAATAAGAAAATACATTTCAATCATCTATATTTTAAGGACTCCTCATCTTCCAGTCCTGTGGAGAAACCTAATAAAAAAGAGACTTTGCCAGAGAACACTGCATCTGAAGAAAGTTGTGGTGGGTGTTTATCTCAGGACGTCGCAATGATTGCTGAATTCAGCACAGCTGCCAGTGGTGCTCATAATTCCCAGCATGCACCAGCCAGTCTGGTCAGAGCCATTTCTCCATTTGATCCATTCAGCTTGACCTCAGCTTCGTGTAATTCTAACTTAACTACCTCAGAAAATACGAAGTCAGTCTCAGAAAAACAGACAAATGTAGAAAGGCAACCTGACATAAAAAGCACAACTCAGAGTGAAAGAATAGAATATGCTGCGTGTTCAGATGGTGAATTGCTGGTGTCCATCAATAAACCTGAAGTTCAGGTAAACCTAAATGCATTATCTAATCAATGTGAAGTAAATACTGCATGTGATTGCCCCTCTGTGAGTGACTGGCAAGAATCAGCTGAAATTTTGCCTGAACTTCAAAACAAGATAAATATTTTTAAGGGAGTGGAGAAGTTTGAGTCTGGTGATGCTGGTAAACAACCAGCTCCATCTGAAACAGAAGAAAAAGCAGAGCAGAAACGTCTACTAGGCAGCACAAAAGAGCATCATATCGAGAACCTCAATTTTGAAGACCCACAAATGGAAAATTCTGCCGATGGCAATGAAATCAGTGGGATTGGAAGAGTAGATGCAAAGGAGCCGTTCGATACTGACAACAGTCAATTAGGCCATAAAATAGGTCAAGTGAAAACCGTGGCTAAAATGACAGAAAAGGAAGAGTCTGTTGAGCTGGGAATCACCAAGTCAGACAAAACAGTGCAACACATTTCTGAGTCAGGTTCAGTTACGGATGAGGAAGTACCGTTGGCATCAGAAGATGGCCTTGTTCAGCAGAGCAAAGAATGTTCTACCAGAAAGACACAAAGTCTGATACAACAGAAAGTGAATGAAATAAACACTAATTTAATCCTAGCGGAGGAAAATCAGTCGGCAACTGTTTCTGAGAATCCTCAACAGTCTAAAAGCCCAGTAATCTCAATGGCTTCAAATACTGCTCTTGGGAATTGCCCACAGGTTCAGCAGATTCAGCAGAACATGCAACTTACTGATTGCAACTCAGATTCTGCTTTTGAGGAGCCCTCATTACTACATGATGGGAAATTGAAATTGCCCGAATCTGTTTCTGTCCCTCCATTGGGGAACTCATTCTCCAAAGTACCAGATACAACTGTTTATAACAGTGGAATCCCAAAGCCAATACTACAGTATCCCAGGACTGTTCTGACTGAAAAAGGAGAAGCAACAACAAATGATCAGACCAAGCTTGAGGGGACAACTGAAGCAAAACTCATTCCAAAGCCCAAATATGTAAGACCCAGAATTATAACGTATATCCGAAAGCCAGTTCAGGTGAAACCACTTGATACTGTGCACAATGACATGGGACTGTCTTCGAAACTTTCAACTTGGACTGAATCAATTGCTAAACCCTCTGCTTCAAAAGAAATCAAGACATATCAAAGTAAGCCTCTCTCAGTGTTCAATGTTCCTAGTTTTTCCCATGATAGATATAAACCAGAATTACAAAAGACTAAGATATATACAACTACTTTGATGGCATCTGGAATCAAACCACCTGGTCAGAAGACTTTTCCCAGGATGATGGGGAAGTTATTTCCTACTCCTAATGATATCACATTAAAGGAATCTATGGAAACATGTGTGCAGGGGAACATTACTGAGGTAAGAGCAGTGTTTAACCATATTGTACAGAGGTAGTTGTTACAGAATAACAATTAGAAGTGGTTAGTATGCTTTCTTCCACTGCAGGTTGTCATGTTAAGGACAGACAATGGATGTTACTTCAAGGGCAGCGGGACCTGTATAAAATCTCATCAGAACTGCATCTGAACAGTATTCTCACTGAGAAGTTTGCTAGTGCTATTCAGGAAGATTTAAACTAGAGTGTCAGGGGGGGATGGGAACCGCAATAATACGGCAACAGGTGACAGGGCCGAGGGCAAGTAAGATGTGCATGATAATTAAGACTGAAAGGCAAAACAGCCAAGAGCAGCAAAGGGGGCTCCTGAGGCAGAATGTGGAGCATCCAACTCGGGGAGAGAACATACTTGGCCTGTTTTGGGAAATGAGTCAAGCCAGGTGATAAGACAAGGTAGCGGATGAATATTCTGGTGTCACAGTTGTGACTAAGAATAAAATTAGATCTCGCAGGAAGGTACTAAATTGGGGAAGGACAAATTATGACAAGGTAAGACAGGAGCTATGAAGCAACTGCTTTCAGACAAGATCACGTCTGACGTTTGGGAGTTGTTAAAAGACCAGCAGGTCAGAGTTCAGGATCAGCATGTTCTGGTAAGGAGTAGGGACAGGGATGGTAAGGTAAGGGTACCTTGGGTGACCTGAGGAATTGTATATTTAGTCAGGAAGGAAAAGGGGGCATACATAAGTTAAGATCAGACAGGGACTTTGTGAAATATAAAGATAGCAGGAAGTGCTAAAGCGGACAATAAGGAAGGCTAAATGGATCTATGGTGAGTAGGGTTAAGTAGAATCCCAAGCACTTTACAATAAGGAAAGTAAGGTAACTAAGGAGAGGGAGAATAACTCAGGGATATGGAGGGCATTTGCACTTGGAGACAGAGCAAGTGGCTAAGGTATTAAATGAGTATTTTGTGTCAGCATTTACTGAGGAGAAGGATTTGGGGGACAGAGAAAGCAGAGAGGTATACACATTTTGAGATTAACCTGTATACTGCCAAATGAAACAATGTTCCTCTGGGCCAAAGCCAAAGTTATGTTACCACAAATAAATTAACAAATAATAAAATATATTCCAGAAGATTGACACTTAGCACAAGGAGCATTTACAACACAAGTTAAAAAGTAAGCAATATAAAGCTACTGGCATTTCATATGTCATGAGACTTGTGTGGTGCCAGAGTGTTCTGTAGTCTCACAACTTCGGGAATGAAGCAGTTTCCCATCCTAACAGTCCTTGTCCTAATGCTGTGGTACCTCGTGCCTAATGGTAAGAGGTCAGATAGATTGTTGGATGGATGCAAAGGATCACTGACAATGCTAAAGGCCCCATGTTCCTGATAAATATCTCTGACGGGTGTGAGAGAGACCCCGACGATCCTCTCAGCTGTGCTCACAATCTTTTGTAGGGACTTGTGGTCAGATACCTTGCAATTCCTGTACCAGATGGTGATGCAACTGGTCAGGACACTCTTGATGGTGCTGCTGTAAAAAATGATTAGAATGAGCCTTGCTCACCTCCGTTTCCTCAGAAAGTGATGTGTACCAGTGTACGATGAAAAACTTTGTCTTGCATGCCACCCATAATGATTAATTCATTACAACAGTGCATTGAGTTGGTACAAGGAAAGGCATCAACACAGTGGAGTGCTCCAGTTACACAGAAAGTGCAGTGCAGGCGGACAATAACATGCAAGGCCAAAACACCGAAGATTGTGAGATGAAGAGTCCATTTTATCACACTAGGGGGCAATTCAGTAAACTGTAACAGCAGTATAGAAACTGTCCTTTAGCCTGGTGCTCAATAAGAGGTTGAAGAAGAGAAACTATCCAGGGTACATATCTTTGTCCACAGTTGATAGGTCTTTGTTTACACTTCTCACTGCCTCAGTAAAGCAGCCAAGGTAATTGAAGTCCATGGAGGTGAGGCTGGTTTCTGTGATATGTAGTTGGTTGTGGTCTCAGGCAGAACAGTGATCCATCCGGAAAGGATGGCACATTAATAAAAATTGGCAAGGGTCAAAGGCAGTGTGCCAAGTTTCTTTTGCAACTTGAGGGAGTAGAGTTGCCGGTGTGCTTTCTTGGTAGTGACGTTCACATGGTTGGGCCAGAACAGAATATTGGTGATGTTTACTCTGAAAGGACTTGAAGTTTCCACCCTCTCGACCTCAGCACTGCTGATGTAAACAAGAGCATGTGCATTGCCTTCCTCCCTGAAGTCAACAACCAGCTTTGTTTTGTTGACATTGTTTCTCTTTGATATCAATGACTTCATCATTTCTCCTTTCTATTAAGTCTGATAAAAAGTATTAAGAACTATACCCACATCTTCCAACTTCTCACACAAATGACTGTCTAGCTTCCAGTGGGATCTCTTTTTTCTTTTGATCTGTCTTTCCTTTCATGTATTAAAATCATATATTAGTTTTTCTTGATCTTACCCTGTCAATTTATTTCAGAGCTCACAAAGAAATTCCTACATTCTGGATCCTAATTTGCCTCTCATCCTCCTGAAACTGTGGGCAGTTTCTCATGTCCTTACCAATTGTCCAAAGTACCCTGGTCCTAATTTACAAGATTCTGTATAGTTCCGGTTTTACTTGACAAAAGTAAGCTATATAAATGGATCAATAAACTTGCTGAGAATACAACAAAAACTTGGTTGTGTTTAATAACATACAGGAATCTAATTAGGACAGCCACACTCCCTGCCTTGTCATTTATCAAAGTTATTAGAATACTTTTGGATGCCTGATGTTCAGAAACTTCCAAAAACTACTGAAAGTGAAATTAGACCATGAGACCATAAGACATAGGAGCAGAATTAGCCATCTGGCCCATCAAGTCTGCTCTGCCATTCAATAATGGTTAACATGGCAATTGCCTTCCTCACCACTGACTCGACCTGCAAGTTAACCTTTAGGGTGTTCTGTGCAAGGACTCCCAAGTCCCTTTGCATCTCAGATTTTTGGATTTTCTCCCCGTTTAGAAAATAGTCTGCACATTTATTTCTACTGCATTTTCCAATATTGTATTTCATTTGCCACTTTCTTGCCTATTCTCGAAATCTGACCGAGTCCTTCTGCATCCTACCTGTTTCCTCAACATTACCTGTCCCTCTACCAATCTTTGAATCATCTGCAAACTTGGCAACAAATCCATCTATTCCATCATCTAAATCATTTATATACAGCATAAAAAGAAGTGGTCCCAACATCGACCCCTGCAGAACGCCACTAGTCACTGGCAGCCAACCAGAAAAGGATCCTTTTATTCCCACTTGTTGCCTCCTACCAATCAGCCAATGCTCTAACCATGTTACTAACTTTTCTGTAATACCATGGGCTCTTAATTTGGTAAGCAGCCTCATATGTAGCACCTTGTCAAAGGCCTTCTGAAAGTCCAAATATACAACATCCACTACATCCCCTTTATCTATCCTACTTGTATCTCCTCAAAGAATTCCAACAGGTTTGTCAGGCAGGATTTTCTTTGAAGGAAACCATGCTGACTTTGTACTTTCTTGTCCTATGTCACCAAGTGCTCTATCATTTCATCCTTAACAATTAATTGACTCTAACATCTTCCCAACCACTGAGGTTAGGCTAACTGGTCTATAATTTCCTTTCTGTTGCCTTCCTCCTTCCTTAAAGAGTGTAGTGACATTTGCAATTTTCCAGTCCTCTGGTTCATTTTCCAGTCCATTAGCCAGAGTCCAATGATTTTTGAAAGATCATTTCTAATTCCACCACAATCTCTATCGCTACCTCTTTCAGAACCCAAGGGTGCAGTTCATCTGGTCCGGGTGACTTATGTACCTTTAGGTCCTTTAGCTTTTTGAACACCTTCTCTCTTGCAATAGTAACTGTACCCAGTAAAATTAATTAACAATTTAAAATATTAAAAAAGAGTAAGAAAAGAAATCAGCTAAGAGAATGCAAAAACTTCCAAATAAATTTTACAAAATATAACACATACAATAAAAATAGTAACCTGACTTGCTTTCATGTACAAAAGAAGCTGAGTTGAAATGAACTGGTTTGAACATCCACCTCCAGGTCTAACTTGGCACTCAGTCAATGAGCAGAATCTTCACACAAGGGCTGGGGAATCTCAGCAAGTTCGCACCCTCAGTGATAGACTTACTGACAGATTGGCCACAGGAACCTGTCAGCAAGATTAGGAATTCTGCATTTGGTGAAATTATGCTGGCCCCTGACTTGCTGGTGTTCGTGATTATAAATGGGAACAGTTTGGCATAAAGCTACTGAAGTTTCCTAGTAAGAATCAGTTGAATGTTTTCTTACAGGAGGAATTACGGCTGCACAATATTAAATGTACAAGAAATTCAACTATATTAAAATAGTAAAAGAGGAACAAAGAATAAAATTCTGCATCTGCTGGAAAGCTGGAATGAGTTAACAGATCCTTCCACATTAGAACTATCAAAACTACTAGACTTTCTTTTCCTGCTGTAGATGCTGCTCAGTTTACAAGTATTTGCAGGATTTTCTGTATGCTTTTTAAATTATGTGGATTTAGTAATTATTAATTTCCAGACATTATCTTGTGTTTTTGCCGTGGTTTTGAAATAATGTTCTGAATTTTTGGATGGGATAAAGCGCGCCTATCCCTACAGAAGCCAATGAAGAAATCCTAAAATAGAATAAAAAGAAAAAGACAGCACAAAAATCTGAAATTTGTAATTAAAAACCATATTATGGATGTACAAGTTATACATTTTCAGTCTGCCTGCCTCTTATGCATTTCCCAGGGTTTAAGAACAATGGCCATTGGAAGTTTAGTGCAACTGCCTCCTAATGTGCACTGATATTCAAAAAGACTTAACTTTATGTGGCATTAAGGCCCCACAAATTAGTGCATGTAATTGATTCAATATAAATTCCTATCGCATTTGGTGTATAGAGTTACTTCCCCCATTACAGAGGCTAGAAGTTCTTCATAATCTCTATGAGTGCTGCAGTAATAATTCAGACTGAGTTTTTGTGTGATTAGTATGAGCATCTTATCTATTTTTTACTTTCTACTTTCTATTTTATATTATTTATTTACTTTTCAGTGACAAAATAGAAAGCTTTGTTTGCTGTTGTGTTGAAGAAACTATGCGCTTGAGAAATGCCACAGATATAACACTTACATGATGTTAGTCAATTAGTGTAATATTTGACTCAGAAATAGTAAGCTTTGCCTGCATAATTGGGAAAAGTCTATTGAGCCAAAGTCAGAAGGAGATTTCTGTGTATCTATATAATAAAATTTATGGTTTAGTTGTGATTTGAGTAATTGTTTTTTCTGATCCTTTTTTGATGACTAACAATAGTCCAAAATTGTACGTTGCAAGATGAAACATTCCTTCCACACAGAATATATTATTAAGTAATATAGTATAAATCTATTAAAATCTTTGGTTGAAAATTACATTTGATCAATCCAAAATACTGGCAAAATAACCAACTTTAAAAAAGGTCAAAAGCACAATGGATTCTCCAGATGCTGGAAATCTTAAGCAGCACGCACAAAATGCTGGAGGAACTCAGTAAGTCAAGCAGCATCTATGGTGGGGAACAAATAGTCGACAGTTTGGGCTGAGCCCCTTCATCGGGACCGGAATGGAAGCCAGAATAAGAAAGTTCAAGTTTTTTTCCCTCCCAACTCATCCTAGAGCAGAGGTTCCCAACCTGGGGCTTCATAGACCTCTCAGTTAATGGTAGGAGTCAGTGGCACAAAAAGGGTTGGGAACTCCTCTTAGTTGTGTGGTAATATTCAGCTAGAGATTACAGGCATGATTACACAGTGAAAAATGCCTTACTAATCTTTTTGAAGGCTGGATGAAATGGCACTTAAGAAGATACGATCATGTACAAATCACTTCAGTGGTTTTACTTTTACAGCAAATGTACAATACATGGAACACCAGTCAGCTTTTGCATATTTACATTGTGCAAGTTATAGATAGATACATTTAGTTTAGATGATGAAAATTGGAGTTAATAAGAAATGAACATGCCATACTTCTTCAGGATGAAATAGAGCAACACTCACAACACGCAGATCGGACAGCATCCGTGGAAATGATCAGTCAACGTTTCCACGGATGCTGCCCGACCTGCTGAGTTCCTCCAGCGTGTTGTGAGTTTTGCTTTGACCCCAGCATCTGCAGAGTATTTTGTGTTTATGAAATAGAGCAATATTGGTGATACTCCTACCTAGAAGTGTGGAGTGTATTCTGTTATGCACCTGACTTTGCCTTGTGGATGATGGAATTGCTTTAGAGAGCAAAGAGATGTGTTACTTGCCACAGGATATACATGTTCTATCATAGGACCATAAGACAATGAAACAGAATAGGGCTGTACAGCCCATCGAATCTGCTCCACCATTTCATCATGGCTGATCTATTTCCCTCTCCACACCATTCTCCTGCCTTCTCCTCATAACTGTCGATGCCCTGACTATTAAGAGTCTCTCAACCTCCTTCTTAAGTACACTGAATAGCCTGACCTCCACACCCATATGTAGCAATAAATTCCACAGATTCACAACCCTCTGGTGAAAGGAATTTCTCCTCATTTCCGCTGTAAATGGACATTCCTCTATTCTGAGGCAGTGGCCTCTGGTGCTAGACTCCTCCACGATAGAAACATTCTCTCCAAATCTACTCTATCTAAGCCTTTCGAAATTTGATAGGTTTCAACAAGTTCCCACTTCATTCTTCTAAATCCTAGTAAGAACAGGCCTAGAGCCATCAAGCACTGCTCCTATGATAAGCCTTTCAAACCTGGAATCATGTTGATAACCTCCTTTGAACTCTCTCCATCCTTTCTTAGATAAGGAGTCCAAAACTGCTCACAATACTCCAAATGAAGACTCACCAGTGCTTTATAAAGCCTCAGCATTACATCCTTGCTTTTATATTCTAGTCATCTTGAAATGAATGCTAACATTGCATTTGCCTTCTTCACCACTGACTCAGCCTACAAGTTAACCTTTAGGGAATCCTGCACGAGGACTCCCAAATCCCCTTGCACTTCAGGTTTTCAAATCTCCTCTCCATTCAGAAAGTAATCTACACTTTTATTCCTTCTAGCAAAGTGCATGACCATACACTTCCCGACACTGTAGAGTCACTGCTTCCTGCTCTCTGCTTCTTCAAATCCACTAGCTCCTCCATCTATCTGTGTTACATCCACAATCTTGGACACAAGGCTATCAATTCCGTCATCCAAATCATTGAAATACAATGTAAAAAGAAACAGTCCCGACTCAGACTGTGGAACACCACTTGCCACTAGCAGCCAATCAGAAAAGGTGCCCTTTATTCCCTCTCTTTGTCTCCAATGAGCTAGTACATCTATGCTAGTATCTTTCTTGGAATATCATGGGTCTTATCTTGCTAAGCAGCCTCCAGTGTGACACCTTGTCAAAGGCTTTTTGAAAATCCAAGTACATAACATCCATTGATTCTGCTTTGTCTATCCTGCTTGTTATTTCCTCAAAGACTTCTAACAGATTTGTCATGCAAGATTTTCTCTTGAGGAAACCATGCTGACTTTGGCCTGTTTTACAATGTGCCTCCAAGTACCCTGAAACCTCATTCTTAACAATCAACTCCAACATCTTCTCCAGCACTGAGATTAGGCTAAATGGCTTTTAATTTCCTTCCTTCTATTGGAGTAACATTTGCAATTTTCCAGTCCTTGGGAACATGCCAGAATATAGTAATACTTAAAGATCATTACTAATGCCTGCACAGTTACCTCTTTCAGAACCATGGAGTGTAATCCATCCGTTCCAGTTGACTTATTTCACTTCAGACCTTTCAGCTTCCCAAGCACCGGCTCCCTAGTAATAGCAACTGCACTAACTTCTGCCCCCGACCCTCTCAAACTTCTGGCATACTGTTAATGTCTTTCACAGTGAAGACTGATTTATTCAGTTCATCCACCATTTCCTTGTCCCCAATTACTACCTCTCTAGCATCATTTTCCAGCAGTCTGATATCTACTCTCTCCACTCTTATACTCCATATATCTGAAAAAACTTTTGGTATCTTCTATGATATCATTGTTTGGCTTGCCTTCATATTTCATCTTCTCTCTCCTTATGACTTTTTCAGTTGCCTTCTGTTGGTCTTTAAAAGCTTCCCAATCCTCAGACTTCCCACTAATTTTTGCTCTAATATATTGCTTTTGCTCTTACGTTGGCTTTGACATTCCTTATCAGCCTTGGTTGTGTCATCCTGCTTTTAGAATACTTCATCTTCTTTGGAGTGTATCTATCCTGCACCTTCTGAATTGCTCCAAGAAACTTCAGCCATTGCTGTTCTGCCATCATCCCTACTAGTGTGCCAATTCAGTCAACTTTGGACAGCTCCTTTCTCATGCTTCTGTAATTCCCTTAACTCCACTGTAACTCCATCTAACTTCAGCTTCTCCCTTTCAAATTGCAGGGTGAATTCTGTCATATTGTGATAACTGCCTCCTCAGGGTTCCTATACCTTAACCTTCCTAATCATATCCAGTTCATTAAAAAATTACCAATCCAGAATACCTGACCCCCAGCGGGCTCAACCACATGCTGCTCTAACAAAGCATCTCATAGGCATTCTACAGATTCTGTCTCTTGACATCCAAAATCAGCACCAACCTGAGTTTCCCAATCTACCTGCATACTAAATCCCTCATTTATTATGAGACGCTGGCAACCGTACCAGCTTCTGGTGTTTAGACGCTCGAACTCTCCAGAGCGTGGCTAGCTGGCATGGCCCCTTTAAGCAGCCATCCCACTAATTGGCAATCGTTTTTTGGGTGACAAGAGTTGAGTATTTAAAGAGCACCTGAACTGAGATTTGGCACACATTGGTAAGCCCTACTAGTGATATCGTCTAGCTTTTTTTTGTGCTCAATTCTCGATTCAGTTTGATACTGTGTCGTGATCCTTGCTTCAGGTACTCCAGCATTTGGGTCCAAGCCATCCTCACCAAGGACTCTCGTCACAGCACGATAGAGGCAGCATGGACCCAGTGGGGTATCAGAACCTTTCATCCACTGTGGCCTACCACAGCGAGAGGACTTCCATGCAGAGCCTGGAGCTACATGACCTCCAGGTAGCCATTTGTCAACTTTTGCAAGAAGGAAGTCGGAGTCGTTCAGGAGAGCCAGTCAGCCACTCTGCGGTGCCAGTGCATCTTTCAACCCTGGAGAGATTCGACGGTTACCCAGGTTCTTGCCACGGCTTCCTTATCCAATGCTCATTAGTGTTTGAGCTCCAGCCATTTCTGTTCCCTTCAGAGCACAGAAAGGTTGCCTTCATTATCTCTCTTCTGAGTGGAGGAGCCCTGGCCTGAGCCACCATGCATTAGGAATGCAGGTCAGAGGTTTGCTTGGATTAGAAGGAATTCTTGGCTGCCATGAGGAAGGTATTCCATCACTCCGCCTGAGCCAGCCGAGCCTCAGACCGCCCGATGAATATTCAACAGGGTGGGCAGTCAGCGCCAACTACACGATCGAATTCTGGAACTTGGCCAAAGAGAGTTGTTAGAATGGGGATGCCTTGGCCACTCTACACCGCCACGTACTCTGAGGTGAACTGAAGGATGCCCTCACCTTTGGAGAGTCAACAGAGAACTTAGAGGTTCTGGTCATCCAGTCCATTTGTCTCGATGATCGCCTGGCAGAGCGAAAGTGGGGCTACTTCAGGAGGTCAAAGAGAGCCTGTCTGAGCCCAGTCCCAATGCATCGCAGTTCCAGTCCCCAACCTTGGACCATGACCAGCCCATCTCCTGCTCAAGATGCTGTTGAGCCCATCCAGGTTGGCTGCACGAGACTCTCCAACGATGAGAGGTCCTGGTCGCTGCTATTACTGCAGGGAAGCAGGTCACCTGCAGGCTGAATGTCTCTGGCTGCTACTATCCGGAGAACTGCTCGGTCATTGTAAGAGGGTATGTTTGCGGTGTGGTGTTCTGACCCCCAGACTCTCCTGAGACCAATGACTGACAAGGGGGTGGCCTTCAGTGCAAGGTAACCTGAGGCCTTCTGGAGACTAGTCCTGCCCTCAAGTATAGACAAACCCGTCCAGCCAATCGGATTGTGTGTGTCCCAATTCTGTCTAGTTGGGACCACACAGCAACTGGAGGGAGGAAATCTGTGGTTCAGGAGCAGACCAAGGAGATGCCCTAGCAGTCTGGAAGATTTGCAGCTAAGCCTAAAGGATCCAACCACCAGGACTCGAGGAAGAGAAAGAGTCCTAAATGCAGATTGTTGAAGCCTATTCCCAGGGGGAACAGTCTGTGATTTATGCTTCCCTATTTGTAATTACTCAGTGGACTTTCGGTAATTTCTAGTGGAGTATAGCTGGCTCTTCTGTACATACTTTATCTGAACACATGAATCACAGACTGTTCTTATTAAAGAAGACTCCCTTATCTGTTCAGGTTGAACTAGTTTTCAATATAAAGGAAGTCCATGAGGCAGATTCTTTGTTGGAGTTGTTAGACTGAGTTGCTTATGGTTATAGTTAGTTACCTGACACTGAGTTACTTACTCACAATGCTTTACTGTCATTTTATTATGAACAACTAATAAATGGCTGTAACCACAGGATATGCACCTCATTCTCGACTTCTGAAGATAGAGCTGCACCTAAAGTCAAAAGTTGCCTGGTCCATATAGCCTCTTGTTCAGTATTTTCGTTTTTTCTTTAACACAGTGTGGTCTAAATTAAACTGGCAGTGTTTGTGATAGTGAAGTTGAGGGCCCTGTCATCACAGAAGCTAGCAGAATTGGTCAGAATGGAAGGTGGATAATTCGCTTGTTTCTTGCTGACAATAGTTGCTATTATCTTATCTTGTCTCTGGAACTCCTGTGTTCCATCATTGTGCAGTAGTGTCAGGCTGAAGGCTATTGTCACATCCATTGTCTGTATTGGTCACTTATTGCATTTACTTTTTACCATGACCAGAGCTTCACCCGGTTGGTACATTGCTTTTAGATTTGCCTGTCGCATCTCCAGCCATGCCCCTAAACACTCACTGGTACTGGCGAAACTGCTCATCTCATCAGGACCAGGCAAGCTCTCTTCAGTCCTCCTTCCTCATTTCCCTGCAGACCTCTACTATTTTCACTTCTATATGCCTTCAATTCCCTTTTGTACCTTTTACCATTTCATAGAAACATAGAAAACCTACAGCTCAATACAGACCCTTTGGCCCACAATGCTGTGCCGAACATGTACTTACTTTAGAAATTACCTAGGGTTACCCATAGCCCTCTATTTTTCTAAGCTCCATGTACCTATCCAGGAGTCTCTTAAAAGACCCTATCATATCCGCCTCCACCACCATTGCCAGCAGCCCATTCCATGCTCTCACCATTCTTTGTGTAAAAACTCACCCCTGACATCTCCTCTGTACCTACTTCCTAGCACCTTAAAACTGTGCCCTCTTGCGCTAGCCACTTCAGCCCTGCAAAAAAGCCTCTGACTATCCACATGATCAATGCCTCTCCTCATCTTGTACACCTCTATCAGGTAACCTCTCATCTTCCATCGCTCCAAGGAGAAAAGGCCAAGTTCAGTCAACCTATTCTCATAAGGCATGCTCCCCAATCCAGGCAACATCCTTGTAAATCTCCTCTGCACCTTTTCTATGGTTTCCACAACCTTCCTGTAGTGAGGCGACCAGAACTGAGCACAGTATTCCAAGTGGGCTCTGACCGGGGTCCTATATAGCTGCAACATTACCTCTCGGCTCCTAAACTCAATCCCATGATTGATGAAGGCCAATGCACCATTTGCCTTCTTAACCACAGAGTCAACCTGCGCAGCAGCCTTGAGTGTCCTATGGACTCGGACCCCAAGATCCCTCTGATCCTCCACACTGCCAAGAATTTTACCATTAATACTATATTCTGCCATCATATTTGACCTACCAAAATGAACCACCTCACACTTATCTGGGTTGAACTCCATCTGCCACTTCTTAACCCAGTTTTTCATCCTATCAATGTCCTGCTGTAAACTCTGACAGCCCTCCACACTGTCCACAACACCCCCAATCTTTATGTCATCAGCAAATTTACTAACCCATCCCTCCACTTCCTCATCCAGGTCAGTTATAAAAATCACGAAGAGAAGGGGTCCCAGAACAGATCCCTGAGGCACACCACTGGTCACCGACCTCCATGCAGAATATGACCTGTCTACAACCACTCTTTGCCTCCTGTGAGCAAACCAATTCTGGATCCACAAAACAATGTCTCTTTGGATCCCATGCCTCCTTACTTTCTCAATAAGCCTTGCATGGGGTACCTTATCAAATGCCTTGCTGAAATCCATATATACTACATCGACTGCTCTACCTTCATCAATCTGTTTAGTTACATCCTCAAAAAATTCAGTCAGGCTTGTAAGACATGACCTGCCTCTGACAAAGCCATGCTGACTATTCCTAATCATATTTTCCACCAACTTACCAACCACTGAAGTAAGACTCACTGGTCTATAATTTCCTGGGCTATCTCTACTCCCTTTCTTGAATAAGGGAACAACATCTGCCACCTTCCAATCCTCTGGAACCATTGATGATGCAAAGATCATCACCAGAAGCTCAGCAATCTCCTCCCTCGCCTCCCACAGTAGCCTGGGGTACATCTCGTCTGGTCCCGATGACTTATCCAACTTGATGCTTTCCAAAAGCTCCAGCACATCCTCTTTCTTAATGTCTACATGCTCAAGCTTTTCAGTCCTCTGCAAGTCATCCCTACAATCTCCAAGATCCTTTTCTGTAGTGAATACTGAAGCATTTCCTACCCTTGAAATGAATCACAGTAGCCTTTTAATGTTGTTAGTATGTCTTTAGGCTGTGGGTAGAAACTGAAGCAGCTGGCAAAATCACATAGTCTTGTGGAGAACATCCAAAGAGCACTCAAGATGAAGATCATACCTGGGTTCCTGGTGTTAGGAGGCAGCAGCACTAATTGCCATGCCACTGTGCCACCCTTAAAACAGGGTTGGTTTGCTGATGGAGGGATATGCCAGGCCAAGCACTGCTCACAATACTCCAGGTGAGGCCTCCCCAGTGCTTTATAAAGCTTCAACATTACATTCTTGTCGTCTCGAAATGAATGCTAACGTTGCATCTGCCTTCCTCAACCTGCAAATTGACCTTTAGGGAATCTTGCACGAGGACTCCCAAGTCCCTTTGCATCTCATATTTTTGAATTTTCTCTCCATTTAGAAAATATTGGTGCTTTTATTTCTTCTCACAAACTACATGACCATATACTCCCTGACACTGTATTCCATCTGCCACTTCTTTGCCCATTCTCCTAACCTGTCCATTTGCAGCCTCTCTGCTTCCTCAACACTACTTGACCCTCCACCTACCTTCATATTGTCCGCAAACGTGGCCACAAAGCCCTCAATTTCATTACCCGCATTATTGACGTAAGATATAAAAAGAAGTAGTCCCAGCACCGACCCCTGTGGAACACCACTAGTAACTAGCAGCCAACCTGAAAAGGCTCCATTTATTCCCACTATACACCTCCTGGGGAGCCAATCAGCGAATGCTCCAGATCAATGCTGGTATCCTTCCTGTCGTACCATGGGCTCGTAACTTGTTGAACAGCCTTGTGTATGGCACCTTGTCTAACACCTTCTGGAAACATCTATCGATTCTCCTTTGTCTATCCTGCTTGTTATTTCTTCAAAGAATTCCAACAGATTTGTCAGGCCAGATTTTCCCTTGAGGAAACCATGCTGACTATGGCCTATTTTATCATGTGCCTCCAAGAACCCTTAAACCACATCATTTATAATCAACTCCAGCATCTTACCAGCCACTGAGGTCAGACTAATTGGCCTAAAATTTCCTTTCTTCTGCCTCTCTCCCTACTTGAAGAGTAGAATAATATTTGCCATTTTCCAGTCCTCCAGAACCATGCCAGAATATATTGAAACTTGAAAGATCATTACTAATGCCTCCACAATCTCTGCAGCCATCTCTTTCAGAACCCTGGGTATAGATCATCTGGTTCAAAATGATTTATCTACCTTCAGACCTTTCAGTTTCCTAAGCACCTTCTCCCCAGTAATAGCAACTTCACAGACACTTCTGAAATTATGGCATACTGCTTTTGTATTCCATAGTGAAGAATAGTGCAAAATACTTATTCAGTTTATCTGCTATTTCTTTGTCCCCCATTACCACTCTCCAGCATCATTTTCCAGTGGTCTGATATCTACTCTCACTTCTCTTTTACTCTTTATATATCTGAAGAAACTTTTGGTACCCTTTTTAATATTATTGACTAACTTACCTTTGCATTCCATCTTTTCCCTCTTTATGACTCTTTTAGTTGCCTTATGTTGGTTTTTAAAAGCTTCCCAATCCTCTAACTTCCCACTAATTTTTCCTCTATTATATGCTTTCTTTGGCTTTTATGTTGGCTTTGACTTCCCTTGTTAGCCACGGTTGTGTTATCTTGGCTTTAGAATACTTCTTCCTCTTTGGGATGTATCTGTCCTGATCCTTCCAAATTTCTCCCAGAAACTTCAGCCATTGCTGCTCTGCTGTCATCCCTGCTAGTGTCCCCTTCCGATGGTCTCTGTCTCCTAAGTGTTCCTTTATCTTACACTCTCTAATCGATTCTGGTTCAATGCACAACACCCAGTCCAGAATAGTTGGTCCTGTAGTGAGCTCAGCCACAAGCTGCCCTAAAAAGGCATCTTATAGGCATTCTACAAATTCCTCCTCTTGGGATCCTGCACCAATCTGTTTCTCCCAATCTACTTGCTTATTGAAATACCCCATGACTATCATAACATTGCCCTTTTGACATGCATTTTCTATCGCCCATTGTAATTTGTAGCCTACATCTTTGCTGCTGTTCGGAGGTTTGTATATAACTCCTATCAAAGTCTTTTTACCCTTGCCGTACCCACGATTCTACACCTTCTAATCTTATGTCACCTCTTTCTAATGATTTGATTTCATTTTTTACCAACAAAGTCACACCACCCCCTCTACCTACCTGGCTGTCCTTTCGATACAATGTGCATCCTTTGATGTTAATCTCCCACTATAATCTTCTTTTAGCCACAATTCAGTGATGTCTATGACATCATACATGCCAATCTCTAACTGCACTACATGTCCGTCTACCTTATTCTATATACTGTGTGGATTCAAATATAACACCTTCAGTCCTGTATTCATCACCCTTTCCAATTTTGTCCCCTTTTTTCATTGCAGCTCATTCACTTAGTGTAATTTTGCACTATCATCAGTCTGTCTTTGCTAACAGTCTCACTGCACACTGCCTCTGGTTGTAAACTAACTGCCCTATCCTCAGCCCTATCACTCTGCCAATTAGTTTAAACCCTCCTGAATAGCCGTAGCAAACCTACCTGCAAGGATATTGGTTCCCCTCAGGTTCAGGTGTAACCCATCCCTTTTGTACAGGTCATACCTTCCCCAGGTCCTAATGATCCAGAAATCTGATCGACTGCCCCCTGCACCAGTTCCTCAGTCACACATTTATCTGGCAAATGCTGCTATTCTTACTCCTACTGGTGCTTGGCACAGGCAGCAATCCAGTGATTACTACCTTGGCAGTCCTGCTTTTCAGCTTTCTACCTAGCTCCCTAAAATCTCTCTTTCGGACCACCTTGTCTTTCCTACTTTTGTCATTGGTGCCACTATATACCAAGACATCTGGCTGCTCACCCTTCTGATTTAGATTGCGGAGTCATCCCTGACCCTGGTGCCCAGGCGGTAACATACCATCTGGGTGTCTTTACTGTGTCCACAGAATCTCATCTCTGTTCCTCTAACTCTAGAACCTCCTATTACCTCTCTTCTCTTCTGAGCTAAAGCAACAGACTCACTGCCAAAGACCGGGTCTCTCCAGCTCTCCTCTGGTAGCTTGTCCCTTTCAATAGAATTGCAAATGGTACAGTTGTTATTGAGGGGTATGGCCACAGGGGTACTCTGTACTCGCTGTCCATTTCCCTTTCTTCTTATGACAGTCACCTGGTTACCCCAGTCCACCTTGGGGCGACTACCTCAAAGTAGCTCCTATCTATCAGTTCTTCAGTCTCCCGTATGAGCCAAAGGACATTGAGCTGTAGCTCCAATTCCTTAACACATTCTCTGAGGTATCTGCAGTTTGATGCACCTGGTGCTGATGTAGTTATTGGGGAGGCTGGAGATCCCCCAGAATTTCCATATCTTACACAAAGAACACAAGGATGTGATTTGTCAATTAACACACTTGAAAACTACAAATGTGCTGTGGAGAGCATTCTGACTGGCTGCATCACCATCTGGTATGGGGGAGCTACTGCACAGGATTGGAGTAAGTTTCAGAGAGCTGTAAAATCAGTCATCTCTGTCATGGGTACTAGCCTCCGTAGTATCCAAGACATCTTCGAGGAATGGTGCCTTAGGAAATTAGTCCATCGTTAAGGACTCCAGCACCCAGGACATGTCCTCTTCTCATTGTCATCATCAGGAAGGAGGTACAGGAGCCTGAAGGCACACACTCAGCAATTCAGCAACAGCTTCTTCCCCCCTGCCATCTGATTCCTAAACGGACATTGAACCCATGAACACAACCCGACTAATTTTTTATTTCTGGTTTTATTGCATGACTTATTTTAACTTAACCATTTAATAGACATGCATTTATACTTACAGTAATTCAGTTCTTTTCTCTATATTTATTTATCATGTATTTCATTGTGCTGCTGCCGTAAAGTTACCGAATTTCACAACATATGCCAGTGATATTAAACCTGACTGATTCTGATTATTCCTATTGAGGTCACACACATGGTTTTCATGAGGACTTGATTCTGAAGAGAGCCAGATCTGGAAATATGAAACCTGGAAGTGTTATTTCATGGAATGCGAGTATTCTGATTCTGAAGACCCAGAGAATGTTCACTAGGTGAACAGCTGCCGATTGAGAGTTGATTTTGCACCTGCTGATTCGACGATTACTCACGGCGTAAATGCTGACTCAACAAGAAATGAATGGACTAGTATCATTAGCAGCTGGCCCAGCTGATGTAGTCAACATGTATGGTGATTCATTGACTACTGAGCCATTAAATGCATAGTCAATTGTTGCTGACAGAAAACACTGGCTCTTTTGTGTTCAACTATGGAAGTCAACAGCACAAAAATAAGTCCTTTCAGACCATCTGGACACTTAATCAAATAGATGGTACCTCATATTGAACTTTGCAGAACCTCACTGTGGCCACTAAAGCTTATTAACCCTTGCATTCTGCGACTAAGCCAGTTACTTCCCTGATCAAGTTATCATATTGGACTTGTGAAATGCCCAGCTTCGATTCCTACAGACTACATTAAATGCTCTATATTTATCATCCCTCCTGTAACAAACTTAGTCAGGTTTGTGAGAACCAATTGTACATCAAATACATGATGATCATTGTAAGTTTTCCCCTCTAAATACTGATTTGTGCTGACCTTCAAGTCTTTTCTCAACAATTTCTTTCCAGTACTGTTGGTGAGGGCTGTCCAGGCGGGCTTTTCTTATTTTAGAAAACGTGTCCATATGAGGAGTCCTTGATTCCTCTGGAGGTGAGAAAAATAGAAAATGAAAATAAAGCTTGAATTAATTCCTCCTCTGTGTTTTTCTGTGTCTCTCCACTCATGTCTATGTTAATTGGTTTTCTATTGTCACAGGTACCGAGATACAAAGAAAAACTTTGTTTTGCATACCATCCTTGTATATCGTTTCAAAACATAAGTGCATTGACGTAGTGCAATAGGGAAAGCAATAACAGAATGCAGAATATAGTGTTACAGTACAGTCACAGAAGTAGTGCAGTGTAGGTAGACAACGAGGTGCAAAGACTATAATGAGGAAGATTGTGAAGTCAAATGAATCTTTATTGTATAAAAGGTCCATTCAGGAACGTTATAAAAGCAGGATAGAAACTCTCTTTGAGCCTGGTGGTGCATGTTATCAACCTGTTTAAAAAATCCTGCCTGATGAAAGGGGATGGGAGGAGAAGTGAAAATGACTGGGGTGAGAGGGAGCTTTGATTATGATTCCCAAGGCAGCTGGAAGTGTACATAGAGTTTAGGGAGTAGAGGCTAACTTTTGTAAAGGACTGAGCTGTGTCCACAACTCTCTATAAATCTTGCAGTTAGTTCTATACTGAGCTAGGATTCATCTCGTGATGTATCAATAAAGGTCAACAGGGACGTGCTAACTTGTCTTCATCTTGTGAGGAAGTAGAAATGCTGATGTAATTTCTTGGCTAATTATTAATTTCAACATATCCCAGCCTGGTAAAGTTGACCTTGTTCTAATCTAAAACTTGCATTCTTGTCATATTTCACCTATTCTATGATAATACTAAATCTACTTGAGTTGTCAGACGGGTTGGTGACAATTACAATGTTCAAAAGGTGTTTGGAAAGGAAAGGCATGGAGGAATACTAACCTCATGTGGGCAACTACGTTTAGTGAAATAAGTATCATGGTGAGCAGACAAGGAAGGACATGGGGCCTGTTTCTACGCTGTAAACATTTATAATTCTCTAAATAATGATCTCTCCCTCCAGTAACAACAACATAGCAACATTAGAAAGAGAAGTGGGTGTAGACCATTCACTTTGTGGGCTTTCTTTGCTATTTAGATTAGATTAGATTAGGTTCAGCTTTATTGTCATTGTGCCAAGTACAGATACAAAGCCAATGAAATGCATTTAGCATCTGACCAGAAATGCAAAGAATAGTGTTATTTACAAAATAATTGCAAATAAAAAAAGTGCTACAGCACACAAATATAAAAGTATTGAGACAGTACAATATGGACGCAATACTGCTTAATGCTGTGATGTGAGGTACAGCAGTGTCACAGCCTCAGGAAAGAAGCTCTTCCTGTGCCTGCTAGTGCGGGAGCGGAGCCTCCTGTAGCGCCTACCAGATGGGAGGAGAGTAAAAAGTCCATGGTTAGGGTGAGATGCATCCTTGATAATGCTTTTCGCCCTGTCCAGGCAGCGTTTATGGTAGATGTTCTCAATGGTGGGCAATTGGGTGCCGATGATCCACTGGGCTGTTTTCACCACACGCTGGAATGCTTTGCGGTCTGATACAGGACAATTGCCATACCACACTGAGATGCAGTTGGTGAGTATGCTCTCAGTGGTACAGTGGTAAAAGTCCATCAGTATCCTGGGACAGAGGTGACCCTTCTTCATGCTCTGCAGGAAATAAAGGCGCTGTTGCGCCATTTTGATCAGGATGGAGGAGTTCAGGGACCAGGTGAGATCCTTGGAAATGTGGACACCAAGGAATTTGAAGCTCGATACACGCTCCACTACAGTTCCGCTGATGTAGATGGGGACATGAGTGTGACTCCTGGCATGCCTAAAGTCTACAATGATCTCCTTGATCTTCTGGGTGTTACGAGCCAGATTGTTGTCGGCACACCACACAGCCAGGTGCTGGACTTCGTCCCTGTAGGCCTTCTCGTCATCTCTTAATCTTATTTAATAAGATTATGAGAGAAGACTGGTGATGTTGCATGTTCTGGATCTATAGAAAGGGTCTAAGGTTTGAAGATCGGTTGACAGGGCTGAGATTTAAGACTTGGGTACCTTTCTGGGTTAGCAAGGAGATTAGGAAGTGAGGAGAGATCAGTACTTTGGAATAGGAGCAACACACATCAAAGTTGCTGGTGAACGCAGCAGGCCAGGCAGCATCTTTAGGAAGAGGTACAGGCGATGTTTCGGGCCGAGACCCTTCGTCAGGACTAACTGAAGGAAGAGCTAGTAAGAGATTTGAAAGTGGGAGGGGGAGGGGGAGATCCAAAATGATAGGAGAAGACAGGAGGGGGAGGGATGGAGCCAAGAGCTGGACAGGTGATTGGCAAAAGGGATATGAGAGGATCATGGGACAGGAGGCCTAGGGAGAAGGAAAAGGGGAAGGGGGGGAAAAAACCCAGAGGATGGGCAAGGGGTATAGTCAGAGGGACAGAGGGAGAAAAAGGAGAGTGAGAGAAAGAATATGTGTATAAATAACGGATGGGGTACGAGGGGGAAGTGGGGCATTGGCGGAAGTTAGAGAAGTCAATGTTCATACCATCAGGTTGGAGGCTACCCAGACGGAATATAAGATGTTGTTCCTCCAACCTGAGTGTGGCTTCATCTTTACAGTAGAGGAGGCCGTGGATAGACATGTCAGAATGGGAATGGGATGTGGAATTAAAATGTGTGGCCACTGGGAGATCCTGTTTAGTACAGGCCCTTTGGTCCACAATGTTGTGCCAACCCTTTAACTTACTCAAAGATCAATCTAATCCTTCCTTCCTACACACCATTCATACACCATCTTGCTATCATCCATGTACCTGTCTAAGAGTTTCTAGAATTCTAATGTATCTGCCTCTCCCACCACCCCTGGCAGGGCATTCCCTGCATTCACCACTCTCTGTGTAAAAATCTTACCTCTGACATCACACCCATACTCTCCTTCAATCACCTTAAAATTATGTCCCCTTGTGATGAGGCCATTTTAAACAAAGTTTTCATGAAAAATAAGAAAACATGAGGCATAAAAAAGTGTATTTAATATTATTTGGAAAGGCAACTTTAGTTTAGATTCATCATCATTACTTTGGATATTGTAATTTGAATTAATGAGGAAAGAACAGAGACTTGAGACTGGTAAAAAAAATAAGAAAGGGCATGAGAGAGTGCCAAACAAGGAAGCTGAATTATTCAGTCAGAATTGTGAGGTTACATGATGTCACGAGGACAAAGACAATTATAATGGAAAGTCATCATGAATCTTGTGACCACAGGCTTGCATTGTTCAGTTTCTATCTTGTCCATAAAGTCATTGAGAAATACAGCACAGAAACAGGCCATTTAGCCCATCTAGTCCGTGCTGAACCATTTAAACGGCTGGCTCTCATTGACCCGATTCAAGTTGTTGGGCCAGATAATTGGCTGTGTCATGGCTGACCCACTGGATGAGCCAATCGGCGGCACTGTGCTGTTAAAGTCAAATCTGAATAAAACTCGGGAGACCAGCTTCTTATGGTTACCACAGTTTATTGCGCATTGTCCTGCAGAAGTTTGAGACCCGGTTGTCAAAGGGAAGGCACGTAAGTACTGCCACCATCTGACAAGTGGACCCACTCCCTCAGGTTACAGCCTTATATTTATACATAGTAAGTCCCATACATCTATGATAACTAAGCAGTAGCTATAGCAATGTACTCTCGGCAATTCAGTAAAATCAACTTGTAGACATGAGAAAAGTCCACCTGGCAAGGGAGTCGTACCTGGTGTGCAGGGTACAAGTTACCAACCATTCCCTCCTTTCCCAGGTGTTTACAATTATGTATATAATCAACCAATATTGGTAAAAACTGTGTAGGAACACAAACCTTTGCCACCGCCCATAAGATTTCCTGCCTTTCTGAGAAATTTTAGACTTGATCAAAATTAATGTAGTATTGCTGAAATCAAAATATGAAAAGAAAACAACTTCAAAAACAAGTAGAAAGAGATTTGAAGCAGTGATAATGTTATTTAATTCATCTTCTGATGTAGTGTATTGCTCATACTGGAAAAAAATCAGACATTTGTGAAATGTCTTACTGATGATCTTAAAAATTTCATGGAATTACGTTATTTTCTGCAGATATCAGGTCTTGAAGTTCAGAGTTAGTCCATTTTCCAAACAATAACAGTTCCCAGATAAGTAATTTGTAAATCATCTGTTTGGTATTGGAATGGCTGTCAACTATTGAATCCTTACTGCTTATAAAATTAAGATATCTGATAAAATGGTAATATTTATTAGTTCTGGACCTGAACCATTAACTGTTTCTCTTTCCGCAAATTCTTCCTGAGCTCCCAGTGTTTCCAGCATTTTTGGTTTTTATTTCAGATTTCCAGCATCTGCTGCTTTTTTGTGATTTTCAAGATTTATTAATGCAGAAACACTGACCTACTTATTGAGTTGGCTAACATGTTAAGTTAGTCAGCCATATATGCTCTGTTGTATAACAAACAGGAACAAAAGCCTGGATTTTAATTATCAATTGCTTGTTTTCCCATCTGCCAATGGCAGAATGAACCGGGTCAATTTTACAAGCTCTGTCTCATAAAAATGACTTCTCAGTCATCCAGCATAAAGCTATAAAGAAGTGGAAGAAGTTTGCATGACCTGGAGGTTGCTTGGTGAGACTATCTGAGTGGCAACTTGGGCTGATGGGATTGTTCTTTGGGGGTTCGGTCAAAATGAAAAGAGATGAATCCTTGGTAGGAATTATAACATTTCTTTGTAAGGCCCAGAAGAGAATTCTTATTTATGTGACATAGGGTTAGCAACAGCCTCGACCTATCGTAGAGTCATCCAGCTGGAAACAGGCCTTGCAGCCCAGTGGGTCTTTGCTGACTACCAAGCACTATTTACCTTACTCCTACGATAGTCCCATTTTATTCTCTCTGCATTCCCATCAACGTCCTGCAGATTTTACCACACAGCAACACAATGACGGCGATTTGTGGTGGCCAATTAATCTACCAGTTAACGTGTTTGCGATGTGGATGCTGATGTACCTGGGTGAAATACATGAAGTCACAGGATTGAATCCAGGTCACTAAAAGGACTCAACTTTTCCCATAATTCCCAAAGCCACCACAGAAAAATCCATAAAAGGAGTTGCAGATGACATCTTCACCCAGTTTATCCTAATGTTGGGAGAGTGTCCTGTGGAGGCTGCAGCTAAAGACTCAAGTAAGGACTCAATTCTACCTGGAGCAGACCAGATGCCAGAGCTGCTTCCTTGGATCCCATGTGATGCTGAACCCAGGGTGTCCCTGATATCAAGCCTGGACACCAAGGGACCAGTCAGTGCTTGGACTGGTATGAGGGAGCAGTTTGGGTCTGAGTGTCTGTGATCAACCTGGTCTGGAAAGATCTTTAGCTGCCAATAATCATGTTTAAGATTAAAGACCAAATAAATAAAGTCATAATGGGTCACACATATGGTTCTTTGAATTAATATCCCTGCCCTGGACCTACTCTTAGGGAGAGACCCATGAACATGTCCATGAAGGATTCCCAATTAAGCTAATACTGCAAATGAAAGTAGTGCTGAACTGAGCTATGCCTTAAGTATAAAACTTCATCGTTAAAGTTATTTTTTTCTGAAAGTTGTGGACTGCTGCCTTCAGGGGTTAATAATCAACCTTTAGATCAGTTAGCTACTGTTAAAATTTACATTGCGTGTCTCAGTATTTGTACTAAATGTTGATATAATCTGATGTGTTGGTTGTTAAGTAAATACCAACAATATCTTCCTTTTTACTTACACTAATTTATTTACTATATGACAATAAATAAGATAATTTATTTTTGCTGATTTTCAGGGTGAGTCCCCAGCTCCTGCTCTGACTGGTTCTGAACAAGATATGGCTGCAGTTACTGAAGAGTGCTTGAATCCTGTACCGAATATCTGTCGGTTACCCATGACGATCAAGCCTCCACTAGGACTGGGAGCTACCTCGAGACTTCCTGCAGCCAAAAGTAGGCTTGCATTGCAGAGCCAGAGGACACCGATAAATTCCATGGCACTTCAAATTCAAACGCAAACTGGCCAAGAAATTGCAGGTAATTACCCAGTAATTGGAATACTATATAATGAATAATTTGGGTATGTACATTCATGACTGCACTACTTTTGATCATTTCTTGTCATTACATGTGAAATCAGTGGTTGTAACAAAGTGAACTGGATGGAATTGCATTGAGTTCTATCTTCCACCGTGCATAAACTTCTTTGAGCTGATTTATGATGAGGTAAATAGAGAGTTGATGAAAATAGTGACTGTATCTGGACTTTCAAAAAATGTTTAACAAAGGGGACAAGTGATTTTGTTTTAAAAAATGAAAGTTTATGGTACTGGAGGAGCAGTGCCCAATGAAATAAAACTGGAAAATATTGTGGACAGTAGGGAAGATGACTCATGAATTCAGAAGACATGCATAGATACAGCAGAAAAATAGTAAGACAGATTTGCTTGAGGTGATTCATTCTGGTAGGAAGGATCAGGATGGGCAACATACACATCTCCCATCAGGGTCTTTTTACCCTTGCAGTTCCTTTGCTCTATCCACAATGATTTGTTACCTTCCGACCCAATGTCACCTTTTTCTAATAATTTGATTTCATTTTTTACTAACAGAGTCATGCCATCTCCTCTGCCTTTCTGCCTGTCCTTTCGATATAATGTGTATCCTTGCACATTAAGCTCCCAGCTATAATCTTCTTTCAGCCATGATTCATGGATACCTGCAACATCATACATGCCAATCTGTAACTGTAGTTTTTCTACCTTGTAACTGTGCTACAAGTTTATCTATCAATGACACTTCTCTGCAACTTTTTGTGGATTGTGTTGTCATTGGATACTAGGAAGTTCCCACTTGCTTCAAAAAGGCAACAATTATACCAGTGCCTAAGAATAATAATGTGAGCTGCCTTAATGATTATCACACGGTAGCATTCACATCTACAGTGATGAAATGCTTTGAGAGGTTGGCCATGACTAGACTGAACTCTTGCCTCAGTAAGGATCCGGACCCATTGAAATTTGCCTTTTGCCACAATAGGTCAATGGCAAGTGTAATCTCAATGGCTCCTCACATGGCTTTAGACCACAAGGACAACACAAACACCTACGTCAGGATGCTGTTCATTAACTATAGCTCAGCATTTAATACCATCATTCCCACAATCCTGATTGAGAAGTTACTCTGTACCTCCCCCTGCAACTGGATCCTCAACGTCCTAACTGGAAGACCACAGTCTGTACGGATTGGTGATAACACATCCTCCTCGCTGACGATCAACACTGGCGCACCTCAGGGCTGTGTGCTTAGCCCACTGCTCTACTCTCTATATACACATGACTGTGTGGCTAGGCATAGCTCAAATACCATCTATAAATTTGCTGATGATACAACCATTGTTGGTAGAATCTCAGAAGGTGATGAGAGGCCGTACAGGAGTGAGATATGTCAACTAGTGGTGTGGTGTCGCAGCAACAACCTGGCACTCAACGTCAGTAAGATGAAAGAGCTGATTGTGGACTTCAGAAAGGGTAAGACGAAGGAACACATACCAATCCTCATAGAGGGATCAGAAGTGGAGAGAGTGAGCAGTTTCAAGTTCTTGGGTGGCAAGATCTCTGAGGATCTAACCTGGTCCCAACATATCGATGCAGCTATAAAGAGGGCAAGACAGCGGCTATACTTCATTAGGAGTTTGAAGAGATTTGGTATGTCAACAAATACACTAAAAAACTTCTATAGATGTACAGTGGAGAGCATTCTGACAGGCTGCATCACTGTCTGGTATGGGGGGGCTACTACACAGGACCAAAAGAAACTTCAGAGGGTTGTAAATTTAGTCGGCTGCATCTTGGGTAGTAGCCTACAAGGTACCCAGGACATCTTCAAGGAGTGGTGTCTCAGAAAGGCAGCATCCATTATTAAGGACCTCCAGCACCCAGGGCATGCCCTTTTCTCACTGTTACCATCAGGTAGGAGGTACAGAAGCCTGAAGGCACACACTCAGCAATTCAGGAACAGCTTCTTCCCCTCTGCCATCTGATTCCTAAATGGACATTGAACCCTTGAACACTACCTCACTTTTTTAATGTATATTATTTCTGTTTTTTTGCATGATTTTACTCTATTCAATGTACATATACTGCAATTGATTTACTTATTACTTTTTTCTTCTACATTATGTATTGCATTGAACTGCTGCTGCTACACAAGCTGGTGAGAATACACCTGATTCTGATTCTGATTCTGAATTATTGATCTTGCTTTTAAATAAGCTCACTGATTGAGCAGCCACAGCCCTCTAATAACTGCCCCAAATTTACACATAGCATCTGGTCCTAGATGATTGTGTTTGGAGGGTATTATCTTGCCGTGTTAAACAACAGACGGTTTGAGACACAATGGCAGAAGCACAAATATAGTCATTCTGAGAGAGTCCAGTAGATTCATAATGTGTAGAGGACTGACATTCATCTGGGCTGGTCTATTTGATGGCTTTGAATTCTGTTAAACTTGGGATTCTTATGGACCCCTTTAGCTGTCCAAGCCAGGCTGAGAGGCAGAGAAATTAAACTCCCTCTACCCAGCATCTTGTGAGCAAATCTATAGTAGCTGGAGAACAATATTGAGCACCTAAGGGTAAGATTGTTGTATCAGCAGGAATTGAGGAATTGCTATATTCTATGTTCCATGGAGACATGGCTCTCTCTGGACACACTGGATACGTCAGTAAGACCCGAGGGCTTCTTGATACAGAGACTAGATGGGACTGCTGATTCAGAGAAGATAAAAGGTGGGGAGTGTTTCATAATAAACTCTTTGTGATACTTGGACACTGCGGTCTTGTCACACTTCTGTTCCTCTGACTTGGAATTTTGGATGATTAAGTGCTGAGTGTACTCCATGATCCTGACTGCAGTTAACATACTGCCAAAAGCAGATGTTAAATAAACACTTGTTTTTTCTGCCACAATGAGCAAACAAGAATTATCCTTCCTTAACACTTTTCAAATCATTGTTGAGGACTTTAATCAAGCTTGTTTGAAGAACAGTTTGCCCAATTATCATCAGCATGTCACCTGTAGCATCAGGGGTCCTCAACCACTGTTACACTACGATTATCCATGGTAATCCATGTGTGGAGCCAAAACAGATGGGGGAGATCTTAAATGAATTCTTTGCATCAGTATTTACTCAGGAGATGGACAGAGTCTATAGAAGTGAGGCAAAGAGGCATCAACTTCATGGACCCGGTACATACTACAGAGGAGTAGGTAACACTCACAACACGCTGGAGGAACTCTACAGGTCGGGCAGTGTGTTGTGAGTGTTGCTTTGACCCCAGCATCTGCAGATTATTTTGTGTTTACAGAGGAGGAAGTGTTTGCTGACCTGAGGCAAATCAGGATTAATAAATCCCCAGAGCCTGACAAGGTTTTCCCTCGGACCCTACTGGAGGCAAGTGCAGAAATTGCCGGGGCCCTGCAGAAATATTTAAATCATCCTTAGCAACAGGAGAAGTATCAGAGGATTGGAGTTTAGCCAATGTTGTACCGCTGTTTCAAAAAGGCTGTGAACAGAAACGAGGAAATTATATGCCAGTGAGTCTGACATCAGTTGTGGGTAAGTTATTGGAAGTTAATCTAAGGGACTGGATATTAAAGTATTCGGATGGACATGGACTGATTAAGGATTTTCAGCATGGTAGGTCATGTGTAATGAATCTAACAGAATTTTTTGAGCATGGACTAGATGGGCTGAAGGGCCTGTTTCTGTGCTGTACTTCTCCATGGCTCTGTGATTAGGAATGCCTATCATTCCAAGCCTAGACTGCGTTTCAGGAAATCTGATCACTTAGCTGTCCTCCTCCTACCTGCATACAGATAGAGGCTAATGAGCAAGGCTCCAGCGATAAGGACAACGAAACTGCTGACTAGAAGGCTGCAGGATCGCTTCGAGTTGGTAGACTTGGCATATTGAAGGATTCATCAGAGAATCTGAACTAATACATCGCAGACTTTGTTATGAACTTTATAAGCACAGTTATAGATGAGTGTGTCCCCATATATCATTCAGGGTTTTGCCTAAACTGAAACCCCGGATGAACCATGAGATCCATAATCTGCTGAAAGTCAGGTCAGTGACATTCAGGTCTGGCAACCGGGAGGTCTAAGTATGATCTCCAGAAAGCCATCATTTGTGCGAAGTGGCAATTCCGGACCAAACCTGAATCACTGAAGAATGCTTGACAGGTGGGGCGTGGTGTGAAAGCTGTCAGCTCCTACAAAGTGAAACCAACCAACATAGGTGACAACAAGGCCTTGTCCCCTGGTGAGCTCAATGCCTTTTATGTTCACTTTGAACATCAAAACATGGAGGCACCTTGACGAACTCTCACAGCCCCCAGTGACCCTGTGTTTCCAGTTCTCTGAGGCCAACATGAGAACTTCCTGCAGAAGGATGAAACCACGGAAAGCCTTCAGCCCGGATGGGGTACCTGGCCGAATACTAAAGACCTGTGCTGATCAGCTGGCTGGAGTGTTCACCGATATCTTTATCCTCGCTTCAGCAGTCTGAGGTACCCAGCTACCTCAAACAGGCTTCAGTTATACTGGTGCTTAAAGAAGAATGTGATTTCCTGCCTCAATGACTATCATCCAGTCGCACTTACATCCACTGTTTTGAGAGGTTGGCGATGAAACACCTCAACTCCTGACTGAGAAGTGACTTGGATCCACTCCAGTTTGCCTACAGGAGTAATAGTTCCGCAGCAGATGTTATTTCATTAGCTCTTCACTCAACCCTGGAACATCTGGACAGCAAAAGTACTACATCAGGATGCTCTTCATTGACTACAGCTCAGCACTCAATGGTATCATCCCCTCAAAAGTAGTCAATAAGTTTCAAGTCCTAGGCTTCAATTCCTCCTTGTGGAGCTAGATCCCTGATTTCCTTACTTGCAGACCCCAGTCAGTTCAGATTGGCAACAAGCTCTCCTCCACAATCTCCCTCAGCACAGCTGCACCACATGGCTGTGTACTTCGCTCCCTGCTTTACTTCCTTTACTGTGACTGTGACTGTGATGCTAAGCACAACTCCATTGCCATATTTAGGTTTGCCGATGGCACCCCTGTCGTTGGCGGAGTCAAGGATGGTGAGGAATCAGCATGTAGGAGAGAGATTGAAAATCTGGCCGAGTGGTGCCACAACAACCTCTCATTCACTGTCAGCAAGTCCACTGAGATGATTATTGACTTCAGGAGGAGAAAACCGGAGGTCCATGAGGCAGTCATCATTAGGGGATCAGAGGTGGAGAGGGTCAGCAACTTTAAATTCCTCTGTGTTATCATTTCAGAGGATCTGTCCTGGGTGGAGGATGTTATGTGCCATTACAAAGAAAGCACAGCAGCACCTCTAGTTCCTTAGAAGTTTACAAAGATTTGGCATGTCATCTAAAACTTTGGTAAACTTCTGCCTGTAGATGTGTGGTGGAGAGTATATTGGTTGTATCACAGCCTGGTATGGAAACACCAATGCCCTTCTTTGGAAAACCTACAAAAAGTAGTACATTTGGCTCAGTCCATTACGGGTAAAGCTCTCCCCACCATTGAGCACATCTACACAGAGCATTGTCGCAGGAAAGCAGCATCCGTCATCGAGGGTCTTCACTGCTGCCATCAGGAAGAAGATACGGGAGCCTCAGGATCCAAACCACCAGGTTAAGGAGCAGTCATTAGCCCTCAACCAACAGGACCTTAAACCAGAGGGGATAACTTCACTGAGCTTCACCCATCACTGAATTGTTCCCACTAAACTGAACTCACTTTCAAGGACTCTTCATCTCACGTTCTCCATATTTATCACTTATTTATTATTATCATTAGTAATATTTATTTTTTTCTCTTTCTTTTTCTATTTGAACAGTTTATTGTTTTTTTTTACAAATTGGTTGTTGTCCGCCCTTTTCAGTGTGGTCTTTCACAGATTCTATTGTGTTTCTTATATTTACTGTGATTACACGCAAGTAAATGAATCTCAGAGCTATATATGATGGTATATACGTACTTTGATAATAAATTTACTTTGAACTTTGATGTTTGAGTTTGGAATAGTGTGGACATGATGGTGGACCTGCGGGTGGCAGCATTTTCAAGTTCTTGCTTTGCTGGTCCTTTTGAGGTCATGGGTTTGAGGCTTCAGTTGGAGAAGGCTGGGCGAGTAACTGCAGTGATTTCGTAGCTGGTACACACAACAACCAGTGTGTGCAAGTGGTGTAGAAAATAATTTTTCCAGAGTGCCTCATCTGGTATCAAGCAACCAGGCTACTTGGTGCCAAATGAGGACAAGCCTTTTCAGAGTTATTGGAAGTACTCTCATCCAGGTATCTGGAGAGAGTATTCCATCTTTTTCTGACTTGTGGTTTGTAGATTGTAGAATGGCCATGGGGTATTAACATGTGATTATACATTCGCAGTGATTAACATTTACTGTGGGATATTCAGTGTCTGACCTGCTTTTCTAGCCAGAGTGTTTATGTGTCTGGTCCACTTGCAGTGCAGGGTGCTGTTGGTGAGAGAGCCCTGTGCAACAATACCCTCTCAGGTGTTTCTCTCTGGAATACTCATTCTCTCTTCCCAAAATATAGGCCACTTGCATGTGGTGACTGTACTTGGTATCTATGTTACTGGCAGTAAGTCACAGTGTGCCACCTACTTCATTCTCCCCTGCTCAATTGCTTCCTCCTGCTCATCCCTAATTATGTGAAAGGAGAAAGAAACAATAATATAGAGGTTGTAAGGGAGGTATGCAGCTTTTAAATCAGAATAGCTGGTGGGTTGAGGGAGAGGTGGAAAGGAAGGAGGATAAGGTTTAAGAATTTTCAATGATCTTTACACCATCCCTGTCCTTGAGATTTGATGGTCACCACACCAATAATTGCCAGTGCTTTATTTTCTAAGTCGTAGGAATAATGCACACTGCTGGTGCCAACTACATGCTGATTTCTGCAAGACAGAAGGAAATATTTATTGGTTGTGATGCAGTGTGCCATATTTTTGCCATAGTTGGTATTAAGTTTAACTGTGAGGTTTTGTCTTTATGTGGTGGGAAATATGAATATAACATGGGAATCCAGATTGATAAAGGTTGCTGCAGGTGAACTTTGGATAGTAATGCATGAAGTGTGTGTAAGTCAAGTGCTGAGCTGACTGGAATTTGATGATATCATTGACCTTGTCCACACATATGAAGTTATTAAATTTCTTGCTGCACAGCATCCGTCCAGGAAACTTCATTCCTGCATTCACCTTGTTAGCCACATCTTTCCACTCGTGCTTGAAGATCGGGATCTTGGGTCCTTGCATACATAGGAACTTGTTTCTTTCAACCTTAAGCTACTAGTCACACATAGCTGCAAGTCAAAATAGGAAGATCTATCACTTCGGTGCTGCGAGATGATTTCCATCAACCTTTCCAAATCTGTGCAATGACATCCTTCAGCAATTGTGATGCATAATATAAACCTCTTGATATAAGTATATAAAATTATGATTGAGGCAGATAGGGTAGATAATCAGAATAATTTTCCTGAGGGGAGTGTCAAATACTAAAGGTTATTGGTTTAAGGCGAGAGGGGAAAGTGTAAAGAAGATGTGCAAGACAAATTTTTGCACAGAAAGTGGTCGGTGCCTTGAACATGCTACCAGGAGAGGTGGTTGAACTGATAGCAATACAAACTGCATTTAGACAGGCACATGAATAGACAGGGAGTAGAGGGATATAAACAGGCGGATGGAATCAGTTAGATTTCATCATGGGTAGACCCAAGTATGGTGAGCTGAAGTTGGTTCCTGTGCAGTACTGTTCTATATTCTTTGATCTCAATGTGTGCTGTGAGCATTTACATTTTGATAGATGTAAATGTATCTCACATCAGCTTCAGCTACTGCCAGCCACACACAAGATTTGACCTGTGGAAATGCTGTAAGCATTTGCCATGGCTGGAAAGGTTGAGATATTAAAATCATGATAATGACTTGAGAGCAAATATTTTTGTGGTTATTTGTTAATTTTGCATCACAACTTCACTGCACGTTTTCTGAAGGTATTCAATTTACCTCCCAGTCTATTAACAATTGACCTGTAAATAAAATAATTCTCCAAAGTTATCCATACCACATTTAGGTCTTGCAGGCTTCTTTACTGAATAAAACCAGATGTAGATTGCAAAGTGACTCAGGCAAATGATATTGTCATTGTTAGCAGCTGTAAAATGTTAATGTGGATTCTATTAATTTCATTTCTTTCAAACACAAAACCTTGAATCACATCTTTTTAAATTACTGTATCTGACTGAGACCATGGTGAATAACAGATGAAAGTGAGGGTTGCTGAAGGCGTGCTACTTTATTGCCTTTGAAGACTCTGAAGTTCTAATGCATGATTTAAAGGTTTATATAAATCATAAGCACAAATAAGAAAAACATTCATATCAAAGTCAGTTTGTTATCATATGCAGAAGTACACGTATGTGATGAAGAACTTACTTGGAACAGCAGTATGTGCACATTGCATCACATAATTAGCATTCACAAGAAAAAAACGTGAATTAAAAATAAATTACAGTACATACTTTTTTTTATGAGAAACTTCAATTAGGATACAAAAACAAAGTCCAGTTTAGTGCAAAATGTTCCAAGAGTTTATAGTACCACTGAGCTGTAGTGCTGGTGTTCTGACAGCTGGTTCAAGAATCAAATCGTTGTAAGAAAGTAGCTTGAACGTGGTGGTGTGGGAGAGATAAACCTTCTGCCTGACGCTAGCGGCAAAAAGTGCAATGGCCTGAATGGGGGATATTTGATGATAGATGATGTCTTGTGTCTGATAAGGATGCTGATAAGGTGGGGAAGGATGTGCCTGTGACGTAGTGGGCAGAGGAGCAATAGACTATAGGAGCGATAGAAACTTGCATTTATAGAAACTATAACCTCTCCTTCGTTTGAATCTTGGGCCAGCTTTCAGGGCAATAGGTGCAATTGAGACAATCAGCACTAAGCTTGCCTATATTACCGATTTAACTATGAAAAGATGCATACATTGTAATGATAAAAATAAAGCAAAATTTACATCACCTACAAATCCACACTGTTCTTTCCTACATCATAATCTCCCTTAATTTATCACCATGAGACATCGGAGCAATTACTTATTTGTTGCTGTGCTATTTTACAGGCATTAACAGCTGCACTTAACCTACTAACATATTTGTAATTGGCAGTAAGCGAGGTTTACAGAGACTAAGCTTTTGTGTATGCTGGTCTGTCTGTCTGTCTGTCTAGGTACCATATCCGATGCGGACTTTGGTGACCATGGTTTTCCATATAGATCTATCCTTCGTTTTTTGGATGACTTCCATTTCCTCAATGTGTAGACACCTGGCTATGCTTTTGATGTACATAAGCTGAGGTCTTCCTCTAGGTTTGCTCCCCTCAATCTTTCCAGAGAGTATGAGTTTTTCTAGTTCATCTTTCCGCTTGATGTGTCCTAGGAATCTGAGTTGTCTTTCTCTTATTGTTGGTATGAGTGATCGAACTGCTTGAGCTCTTCTGAGAACTTCTTCATTTGATGTGTGTGTGGTCCATGATATTTTTAACATTCTCTTGTAGAACCATAATTCAGCTGCTTCTAGTCTCTTTTTCATTACTGGAGAAATGGTCCAACATTCAATTCAATAAGTCAGGATAGAATAAATGTAGCACTGCGGTATTCTGTTTTTAGTGTATGTGCTCATCTTTCTGTCTGTTAATACGGTCTTCATTTTTTGGAAAGCTTCTTTCGCCATTGCTATTCTGTATTTGATATCTGTGTTGCACCTGCCATTACTTGTTATTAGGCTGCCAAGATATCTGAATTTGTTGACTTGTTTGATGTCTGTATTTCTGATCTTGATCACACATTGTGGGATGTTTGTCTTTCTGGAGACGACCATGCTTTCTGTCTTCTTGGTGTTGATTGAGAGGCCTCTGCGATTACTTTCTGCTGCCACTATAGTGAGTAGTTCTTGAAGTTTTGTTTCTGAGTCAGCTATTAGTACGATGTCATCAGCATATCTGATGTTATTTATATTATGGCCTCCAATTGTGAATCCTTTGATGTCTTTGATACTTCTCAAGATATTTTCACTATACAGGTTGAATAAGTTTGGCAAAAAGACACAACCTTGCCTGACTCCTCTCATGGTATTCATATACTCACTCACTTTTCCTAATATTCTGATGGATGCTGTCTGGTCCCAGTATAAGTTTCTTAAGAAACATGTATCTTTCCCATCTATGTCAAGATCTTGAAGCATTTCCAGAAGATCTTGCTGTCTGACAGTGTCAAAAGCTTTTGTATAGTCAATGAAACATAGGTAGATGTCTTTTTGTACCTGGATGGCTCGTTCATAGATCATCCGTAGCATGAAAATTGCATTTCTGGTTCCAGTGTTTTCCACAAAGCTGCATTGTTCTTTACTGATTTCTGGTTTTATACAGCGTCTTGCTCTCGGCATGATTACTCTGAGAATAACTTTTGCCACGTGGCTCATCAGGCTTATTGCACGATGTAACTCACATTCTGTTGCTCCCTCTTTCTTTGCAAGTGTGATGAACACTGATTTACTTAAATCATCAGGTATCTCCCATGATCATAGATTTCATTTGCTATTTCTGTTATTTTCTCTATTCCAAAACCTTCTAAGGCCAGTATCATTTCAACAGCGATGTTGTCTGGACCAGTTGCTCTGTTATGTTTTGTTTTATTTACAGCTGCTCGAATTTCTGATTTTAGAATGCTAGGTCCTTCAAGATTCTTCTTTATGTTCGGTTTTTCTCCTCTTTGGTCTTCAAAAAGTTCTTTTATATATTCTGTCCATCTGTTCCATTTGTTCATAATTAAGCTGCCATCTTTTGCCTTGATGCATCCACTTGCTGAGCAAGGTAATTTCCCCATTAGTTCTTTAATCTTATTGTGCATCAACTTTGTTCCAGGTTTATGGGTTTGTAGCATTTCTATCCCTGAGCATTTCTCATTTAGCCATCTGTCTTTAGCTTCTCTGCATTTTCTTTTTATTGTCTTATCAAGTTGTTTGTATTCTTCGCTGTCTCTTAGTTTGATGGTCTGTTTTTGTTGCATCAATTGTATTATATCTTCAGTTATCCATTTCTTCTTACTTTTCCGTTCTTTTCGTGGGATGGTTTCTTTTCCAGCTACAACCATGGATTCCTTCAGTATGTCCCAGGAAGATTTGCCTCCTTCATCCTGCAGCAATTGAAAATGGTTTTTCACCTTGATTGGGTATTCTGTTTTCAGATGAGGGTTATTTTGTAGTTGTTGATAATCCAGTGGTTCTGATATTTTTCGTTTCTTTTATTTTCTATTTTCATTTTGCAAATGACTGGTATGTAGTCGCTTCCACCGTCTGCTCCAGGGTAGCTTTTAGATTGAGTTATTGGGTTGTTGAATCTGTTATTGATTGTTATGTAGTCAATTTGATTTTTGTTTTTCCCATCTGGGCTTCTCCATATCCATTTCCTTCTTGGATCTTGTTTAAACCAAGTGTTTATGATTATCTGATTGTTTGTTTTACACCATGATATAAGCTTTTCTCTTCTTTCATTTCTTTCTCCCAATCCCTGGTCTCCAACAATATGGTCTTCTCTTCCCTCACCAACTTTTGCATTGAAGTCGCCCATGTCTATGATGGCTTCTTGTGATTTGAATTCTTCTAGTGCTTTGTCTAGGGAGTGATAGAAGGCATCAATTTCTTCCTCTGAGCTTTCCATTGTGAGTGCATATGCTTGGATGATAGAGATGTTGTTTTGTTGTCCTTTTAGTTTGATTAGCATCATTCTGTCTGAGATATGCCAGTATCCTAGCAGGCTCTTGGATGTTTCTTTGTCTGAGATGATTGCAACACCCTTTTCATGTTTATCTCCACCAGAGTATATCATCTTGTAGTCATCTGATTGGAATACTCCAGTGCCTTTCCATCTTATTTCACTTAGGCCGAGGATGCTGACTTCTAGCCTCTTCATTTCTAATTTTACGTTTTCTAGCTTACCAGCTTGGTACAGGGTTTGAATATTCCAAGTGGCAATTCGCATTCTCTTGTCCTTGCAGACAGTAGTGGTGTGACGATCCGGGTACACCTGTCTGTTTACGTGATATCTCGTACCGAGCGAGGTGTCGGCACTATTTGGAAGTGGGCTGTCATTTACGCTGTTGTCTTTTACATTTGTGTGTGTATTAACCATGGTTGTACTAGGGATAAAATACAAGAAGTAGCTTCCCCTTGCTAGCTTCCGATGCAGTGTCTTTACAAGATGGGTGACCCTGAACATTGTCCTATTAAAAGGATCTACTGCTCAGCGTCTGAGAAGGAGGAACCATCGATTGTGTTACTCACAACTTGCCTTCTGCTTCATCCACCACCTGCATTCCGTGGCTTCACTGCAACCCAAGCAGGGAGGCTAACAGGTGCTACACCTTTCCTAAGGGTCACCTGGAGGTGGCTGTCGTTAATGGTAACCTCATTATCCAAAGCAAATGCTCCAAAGCCGGATGTAGTTTATCTTCATACCCAGGAGAGATGGTGGTGGTAAGAAGACCAAAGCCAGTTTGTGCACTCCATCCAGTCTTCTCCAGTCAAAGCAGATCTCCATGACGTGGATGGCAAATTATGCACAGCTTTCATAGATCTCCACAAGAACTTGCTCCAATTGCCAACAACTTCTGATCTGTGCTAGTAATTTACTGTTATCTTTTACAGTCCTTTTTGAGGATTTTCTTCTGTTTAGATAAATTTTGCATTTATTTCTGCTCTTATGATACTCCCTTAGTGAGGGGGTGCAAACTGAGATTGGGTTGAACGATAACTGAGGCTCGACTTGGAGGTCTACTGTCTTTGCCTCAGGCTTCATTGTCCTTTGAGGTTAATGATTGGTCATTCAGCACTTTTGTATAGATTTTAGGCATAGATTAAAATTCTCAGATGACTGCGCAGAGTTTTTGCTGATCAATGAACACAGCTTGTTAGAGTATACACTATGTTTTCTGCAGGACTTTACCCCTTCTTTGTTGCTTGCTTCTTTGCTGTTACATCCGCTTGCAGGCTGCTTTGCAGATGTCACACCTCTGGCAGCGGAGTACTAACTGTGTGCTTACTTGAGCATCTCTTTGCTTCTAGTGAGCATCTATCATTGTCTCCTTAAATAGCATTCTTTCTTTCTGGAGAACTTCCTTCTCATCTTTTCCCCTGAGCAATGTGCTGTAGAGATGGCATTAATCCGAACATCTGCCATGGTTTCTAAACTCTACCTGGGGGATTTCATCATAAACATTCTTCATTGCCACCTTCTCCAGTAAAAGCTCCAGGCTGCTTTTAACAGGAGCAGTTCTAGGAGCTGTGCTAGCTGTTCAATCCGAGTGTTCATTTTTTTAATTCTGTTTGGGATCAGGGCTGTATTCCATCCCTGACTGGTCTTGTGAGGAGATAATGGTGAGCCACTGCAGTATTTCCTGAAGTACTCCTTAAGTACTGTTGAGGGGAGTGTTCCAGGGATTAGACTCAGTGTTGACGAAGGAAACACGTACATTTGCAAGTCAGAATAGTGTCGGAGTTCTGAATTCAATTCTGGTGTCCTCCGGAAGGAGTTTGTACATCCTACACTGTGGAATGTGTGCATTTTCCCCAGGTGCTCTGGTTTCCTCCCACAATCCAAAGACGTACCGGTTAGTAGTAAATTGGTCATTGTAAATTGTTTTGTGAATAGGCCAGGGTTAAATTGGGGGTTGCTGGGTGGCATGGGTCAAAGGGATCAAAGAGTCAGAGGGGCCTCTTCCACACTGTATCTCTACATAAATAAGTACACACTGTTCTATTTATAGAGATTGCTATGGGAGTTTTCTAGGCGAGTAAGTGCATTTTGTTGATGGTACACATAGATATCATGCTGTGCTGTTAATGGAGAAAATGAATGTTTAAGATGGTGAATGTACAACAAATCACATGACATTCTCTATATGGATAGTGTCAATTAGCTTGAGAAGTGGAGTTTCACCCTTCCAGGCAATTGGAAAGTAGTCTATGATACTGCTGACAACCCTTGACAGTGGTGGGCAAGACTTTAGGGTGTTACAGTGTGACTGACTCACACAGCATGCTCATCTTTTCATCTGCTATCAGGGTATTTATCTGGCTGGAGTAATTAAGTCTATATTCCTGTAAATGTAAAAAAACCCTTTAACAACCACTACACTCTCAATTCTACACTTAATGATGCACTTAATTTTGCCTGCAAACTTGAAAACAATAAGGGATTAATTAGTTTTTTATTATTATCAATCAACTTAACAGAATTTGGTGAACAATGGGTTGGTCTTTAATTTGCCTGGAATGTACTGGAAAAGCAGAACGGAACTGGATAACTAAACTGGTAAATTGCTTTATTATTGTCACATGTACTAAAGTAGAGAGGCAAAACTAGTCTCGCACGCCATTCATGCAGCTCATTTCATTACAAAAGTGCATTGAGACAGTACAAGGTAAAACAACAGCAGAGCGCAGAATAAAGAGTTACAGGTTATAGAGAAAGTGTGGTGCAGGTAGACAATAAGGAACAAAGTCACAACGGGGTAGGTTGTGAGGTCCATCATATCAGATTAGGAAACCATTCAATAGTCTTACAACAGCAGGAGAGAAGCTGTCCTTGAGCCTGATGGTATGTGTTTTATATCTTCTGCCATTTGGGGGGGAAGGGAGAAGAGTTGATGTCCATGGTGAGTGGGGTCTTTCATTATGCTGCCTGCTTTATCGAGGCAGTGAGAAGTGTAGACTGAATCCACGGAGGCCAATTTCTATGATACGCTGAACTGTCACCGTAATTCTCTGTGCTTCAAGGCCTCGTGCAGAGCAGTTTCCCTACCAGGCTGATACGTATCCAGATAGGATGCTTTCGGTGGTGTATTGATAAAGATTAGTAAGGCACAAAGAGGACATACCAAATTTCTTTAGCCTCCTGAAGAAGTAGAGGTGCTGGTGAGCTTTCTTGGCTGTGGCATGGATGTGGCTAGTCAGACTACTGATGATATTCACTCCTGAGAAAGTGAAGCTCTCAACCCTCTTGACCTCAGCACCGTTGATGTAAGCAGGATCATGTGTGCTAGCCACTTACCCGCAGTCAAAGATCTGCTCTTTCGTTTTGCTGACATTGAGGAAAAGGTTGTTGTCATGATACCATGTCACTAGGTGCTCTATCTCCTTCTGGTACTACATCATTATTCGAGATATGCCATCTATAGATTTGCTTTGACACAACTATTGTTGACAAAATTTCAGAGGCTGACGAGGAGCTGTACAGCTGAGAGACAAGTCAGCTGGTTGAGTGCTGTCACCACAACAACCTTGCACTCAACATCAGTAAGACCAAGGAATTGATTGTGAACTTCAGGAAGGGGTTGTGGAGGGAACACACACCAGTCCTCAGTGAGGGATCAGCAGTGGACAGGGTGAGCAGATTTGAGTTCCTGGGTATCAACATCTAAGTGTATGTTCATGGTCTTCTGCTGCTGTAGCCCATGCACTTCAAGATTCTGCATGTTGTGCGTTCAGAGATGCTCCCCTGTACACCAGTGGTTACTGAGTTAGTCTAATGTACAGAGATAGGTATATCTGAAGTAAGAATAATTTGATGGTCACTGGGGAGGGTTGGACGATGGGACTTACTGGAATAGTCTTGATAGGAACTGGTATGGACTCAAATGAGGAATTGTGCTCTTTCCATGCTGCAGCTTTTCTGTGACTCTGTGTGAGTTTATGGTTTAATTGTAGAGTTGCCCGTGAAGTTGTGTGCCACTGAATATTCATGCAGCAGATATTTATCAAAAAGCAAGCAAAATTTATCAGAAACCTGAATAGAAGTTTACTTTTGGGCACAATAGTCCATTAATTTAAAAAAGAAGAGTGTTATTTTTAATTTTAAGATAGCACTGCTCTCTAAATTAAAGGACTATTTTTAGAAAATGAACAGATGATTCCCGGGATAAGAGCAGAAGTAACCAGCTGCTCTGCCAGAAACTCCAGATAATGACTTAAACTTTTAGTCACAGCTAGAGCAATTTGAGAGGTCAAATAACCAAACCAGTCATAACCCCTGATATTCTATTTTCAAGCTTTTTGTTATCTTACATAGCTTGTTTTTCTTGTTTCCCTCAGGGTTTTGCACCATATCCCAACTGGAAGGGGTGTTCATCCACATCTGTAGTCTTCTCCTGAACCTAACTGAATTGACTGTAATGAGATTTAGAACAGCCCCCAGTGAATAATTATGTAGTTTCTCCTTCAAGTGCAAAACGCCTGGTCTCCACTTTATGCTTTCTGCTGACAACACAGCTCAAATCAAGCATTGGTGACATGTGGATTTGCGGCTAGTGCCTCATTCTCCATTATTTTGTAGCAAACTGTGGTTAAGCAGCAATGGATTTGTTTTTTGCAATATTTAAATTGCTTGCTTATAAAAATATGTAAAAGTCACAGCTAAGACTAAGAATTCTGAATAATGAAACAAAAAGACTACAGATGCAGGTGCATTTGCTTGATGTTATACGTTTGTTTTACTAATATAATTTGAAACTACACTCAGTGGCCACTTTATTAGGTACACACACTACATATCAGATGTATGTTCATGGTCTTCTGCTGCTGTAGCCCATCCACTTCAGGATTTGATGTATTGTGTGTTCAGGGATGCTCTTCTGCACACCACTGTAGTAATGGTGGTTACTAAAGTTATGTCCAGCCCAATACACTTCTATCCCCCATCAGGAGAGCTTTAAAACAGACCCCACCAGCTACCCTCCACCATCACACTCATCGGTCCGGCAGAACTGACCGTCCCCCTCAACAATTTCTCATTTGGCTCCTCCCGCTTCTTTCAGAACCAAAATGTAGCCGCGGGCACTCACATGGGTTCCAGCTGCGCTTGCCTTTTCGTCAGCTATGCGGAACAGTCCATGTTCCAAGCCCACACTGGCATTGCTCCCCAATTCTTCCTACACTACATTAACGACTGCACTGGTGCTGTTTCCTGCAACCATGCTCATCAATTTAATCGACTTTGCCTCCAGCTTCCACCCTGCCCTCAAATTTACCTGGTTCATTTCTGACACCTGTCTCTCTTTTCTCAGTCTCTCTGTCTCCGTCTCTGGAGATAGTCTATCTGCTGATATCTTTTATAAACCCACTGACTCTAAGCTATCTTGACAATTCCTCTTCCCACCGTAAAAATACCATTCCCTTTTCTCAGTTTCTCTATCTCTGCTGTGTCTGTTCTCAGAATGAGACAATTCATTCTAGATCAACTGAGATGTCCTCCTTCTTCAAAGAAAGGGGATTCTCTTCCTTCACCATCTACGCTGCCCTCACCCACAGCTCTTCCATTTCATGCACATCTGCCTTCACCCATCTTCCCACTGCCACACCAGGGATAGGGTTCCTCTTGTCCTCACCTACCACCCCGCAAGTAATTGCCCCTCCTCCTCTCCTTCACCATTTCCCATTCTTGTTTCCCTTTCACACTTTCTCTTCTTATCTATCAATCACCTCCTTTTGGTGCTCCTCCCCTTCCCTTTCTTCCATTGTCTTCAGTCCTCTCCTATCAGATTCCCCCTTCCTCAGCCCTTTATCTCTTCCACCAATTGCCTTCCCAGCTCCTTACTTCACCCCTTCCCCCACCACGGTTTCACCTATCACCTGCCACCTTGTACTTCTTCCTCCCCTCCCCCTACCTTCTTATTCGGACTTCTTTGCCCTTCCTTTCTAGTCCTGATGAAGGGTCTCGGTCCAAAACATTCTCTGACCTGCTTAGCTCCTCCATCACATTGTGTGTATTAGTCTAGATTTCCAGCATTTGCAGTTAATATTGCCTTCCTGTCAGCTTGAACTAGTCTGGCTATTCTCTTCTGAACTCTCTCATTAACAAAGCATTTTCACTGCTGCTGACTGGGTGTTTCTTATTTTTCACACCGTTCTCTGTAAACTCAAGAGACTATTGTGAGGGAAAGTCTCAAGAGATCAGCACTTTCTGAGATACTCAAACCACCCTGTCTGGCACCAGCAATCATTCCAAGGTCTAAGTCACTTAGATCACTTTTCTTCCTCATTCTGATGTTTGGTTTGAACAACAACTTAACCTCTTGACCATGTCTGCAGGCTTTTATGCATCAAATTGCTGCCATATGATTGGCTGATTAGATATTTGCATAAAATAAAATAGCCACTGAATGTATTTATCCATTGAGTGCTTAAAATGGGGAATTCCCAAATATTTGGTGTGTTGTACACAGTACTTGCAGCAAAGTGAATCAGCAAATCAAGTTAATATATGAAAGACAATAAGCTTTTTCATTGAAATCCATACCAGCATTTACTTATCAACCGGTCACCTTACGATGCTGAGCTCGTTGACTTCATTAATTTTGCCTCCAACTTTCACCCTGCCGTCAAGTTTACTGACTCTCACAGCTAACTGGACTATTCCTCTTCTCACCCTGTCTCTTGCAAATAATGCCATCCCCTTCTCGCAATTCCTCCGTCTCCGCCGCATCTGCTCTCAGGATGAGGCTTTTCATTCCAGGATGATGGAGATGTCCTTTATTTAAAGAAAGGGGCTTCCCTTCCTCCACCATCAACTCTGCTCTCAAACACTTCTCCCCCATTTCACGCACATCTGCTCTCACTCCATCCTCCCGCCACCCCACTAGGAATAGGGTTCCCCTGGTCCTCACCTACCACCCCACCAGCCTTTGGGTCCAACATATTATTCCCCGTAATTTCCGCCACCTCCAACAGGCTCCCACCACTAAGCGCATCTTTCCCTCCCCCCCCCCCCCGCTTTCCGCAGGGATCGCTCCCTACGCGACTCCCTTGTCCATTCGTTCCCCACCATCCCTCCCCACCGATCTCCTTCCTGGCACTTATCCTTGTAAGCGGAACAAGTGCTACACATGCCCTTACACTTCCTCCCTTACCACCATTCAGGGCCCCAGACAGTCCTTCCAGGTGAGGCGACACTTCATCTGTGAGTCAGCTGGGGCGATATACTGCGTCTGGTGCTCCCGATGTGGCCTTCTATATATTGGCGAGACCCAACGCAGACTAGGAGATCGTTTTGCTGAACACCTACGCTCTGTCCACCAGAGAAAGCAGGATCTCCCAGTGGCCACACATTTTAATTCCATGTCCCATTCTCATTCTGATATGTCTATCCATGGCCTCCTCTACTGTAAAGATGAAGCCACACTCAGGTTGGAGGAACAACACCTTATATTCCGTCTGGGTAGCCTCCAACCTGATGGCATGAACATTGACTTCCCTGACTTCCGTTAATGCCACACCTCCCCCTCGTACCCCATCCGTTATTTATTTATATACACACATTCTTTTTCTCTCTCTCCTTTTTCTCCCTCTATCCCTCTCACTATACCCCTTGCCCATCCTCTAGGTTTTTCCCCCCTCCCCCTTTTCCTTCTCCCTGGGCCTTCTGTCCCATGATCCTCTCATATCCTTTTTGCCAATCACCTGTCCAGCTCTTGGCTCCATCCCTCCCCCTCCTGTCTTCTGCTATCATTTTGGATCTCCCCCTCCCCCTCCCACTTTCAAATCTCTTACTAGCTCTTCCTTCAGTTAGTCCTGACGAAGGGTCTCGGCCCGAAATGTCGACTGTACCTCTTCCTAGAGATGCTGCCTGGCCTGCTGCGTTCACCAGCAGCTTTGATGTGTGTTGCTTGAATTTCCAGCGTCTGCAGATTTCCTTGTGTTTGTACCTTGCCATTACTTCATAGCATTTGCAAGACTTTGAACTATGCCCTAGGTAATTTCTATGGTAAGGACATGCTCGACACAGCTTTGTGGGCCGAAGGGCCTGTACTGTGCTGTAGGTTTTCCATGTTTCTATGCATTTTGACATACTCTACACATAACAAACAATATATCAAAACTCATTAATGGCTTTAACACTGTTTGAGATGTTTGAATTATTTGGGGGTGCCAACATCAGTAGCTTTGTCGCCCTCTTCCAGTGGTTTAGTTATATATCAAGCTAGATTTTTTTTGGCTAGATCATTAGAAATAATTAAGGTGGGAATAGATCAACACTTGAAATACTAAGGGATTGTGGGTTATGGGTATGACACAGAAGAGGAATTGAGAAAAGCATAAACTATGATTATTTGAAAGGTGGGGCAGGCCTGTGGAGCCTGATTGCCTAATCCTGCTCCTGTTTTCTGTGCTGTTCTGTTCCAATTCCACCCCTTCTGACTTTGAAAGTCTGAAGGGAGTTGAGCTCTGGCTTATTGAAATGACTGCATTCATGACAGACCAAGAAAATTGACACGGGAGGGAATTGAGTGCATTAAAAAAAACACTTGCTACATCCTTTGAGAATTGAGAATAAAGCAAACTTTTCTCCTTTGTTCAGATATCATGTAGACCATATGTTCAATTTATTGTGAAAAACAAGCTTATAATTAGAATGCTGTGATTATGGTGCTACATCCCTGCTTATTCTCCTTTCATGTCCTAGCAGTACTTGAAAAAATTAATTTGCCATCTTTCTCCAAAATTGACTTTATCAGACTTCAGAAATGACCATTTTCAGCACCAGATTCTCAAGATGACGTGGTCCAAATTTCCCTGCTGTACTCCAAAAGAACAATTACATGAGGAATGACATCATGTTGCATGTGACTGATGTGGGAATTCTACCAGCCAGGCATGGATAACTCGGGTCAATTAATTTTCTGAAACAATGCAAAATGACCCAGAAATTATTGTTATATCATTTCACTCAAGGGAAGTTGTTCGTAATGCTGAAAATTGCATTGTTATGCAATTGAATGTTTCAGTTTGACTTTGTACTGGTATCATCCAGAACCACCGTGCCAATCTTCTGATGTCAATCTTCTCTGTCAAATCCCCTACTGCTCACATGCAGATGCAGGGCTGACGTCTAATGATGATCAGTTATAATATTGCTGGGAAAATAGCACCCACCACAGTTTTGCTAGTGATTCCTACTATGCCTGATGTTCAGTCAAACTCTTTGCTGTTTTCAATTGCAAAATTTGCTCAGACTGTACAGTATCTTATCTAAGGTTATACGTGAAGGTTCTTTGGCTGGAATTTCAACCTATAAACTTTGACTTGGAAACAAAGAGCACCATGACCTAACTCAGGATGACACAGCCGATCTTCAGTTTTATATTTCTATAGTTGGGCATTTTATGTAGTTAGACACCTTCAGTGGTTGGAAAATGTTGGAGTCAATAATTAAGGATGTGGTCTCAGCGTACTTGGAGGCACGTGATAAAATAGGCCGTAGTCAGTATGGTTTCCTCAAGGGAAAATCTTGCCTGACAAATCTGTTGGAATTCTTTGAAGAAATAACAAGCAGGATAGACAAAGGAGAATCGTTGATGTTGTGTACTTGGATTTTCAGAAGGCCTTTGACAAGATGTCACAGACGAGGCTGCTTAACAAGCTACGATCCCATGGTATGACAGGAAAGATCCTAGCATGGGTAAAACTGTGGCTGATTGGCAGGAGACAAAGCGTGGGAATAAAGGGAGCTTTTCTGACTGGCTGCTGGTGACTAGTAATGTTCCAAAGCAGTGCATGTTGCGACTGATTCTTTTTACTATATGTCAATGATTTGGATGATGGAATTGATGGCTTTGTTGCAAAGTTTTTGCAGATGATATGCAGACAGGTGGAATGGCAGGTAGTTTTGAGGAACCAGAGAGGCTACAGAAGGACTTAGACAGATTAGGAAAATGGGCAAAGAAACGACAGATTGAATACAATGTCGGGAAGTGTATGGTCATGCACTTAGGTAGAAGAAATCAAAGGGTTGACTATTTTCTAAATGGAGATAAAATACAAAAAACTGAGATGCAAAGGGACTTGGGAGTCCTTGTGCAGAATTCCCTAAAAGTTAATTTGCAGGTTGAGTCTGTGGTGAAGAAGGCAAATGCAATGTTAGTATTCATTACAAGAGGACTAGAATATAAAAGCAAGGATGTAATGTTGAAACTTTATAAAGCACTGGTGAGGCCTCACTTAGAGTATTGAGAGCAGATGTGGGCCCCTTATCTTAGAAAGGATGTGCCGAAACTGGAGAGGGTTCAAAGGAGATTTGCAAAAATCATTCCAGGATTGAATGACTTCTGATATGAAGAGTGTTTGATGGCTCTGGTCCTGTATTCACTAGATTTCAGAAGAATAAGGGGTGACCTCATTGAAATGTATCAAATGGTGAAATGCCTTGAATAGAGTGGATGTGGAGAGGATGTTTCCTGTGGTAGGACAGTCTTAAAGCCAATGGACAGAGCCTCAGAATAGTGGAGCATCCGTTTAGAATGGAGATGATGAGGAATTTCTTTAGCCAGAGTGTGGTGAATCTGTGAAATACTTTGCCACAGGCAGGTATGAAAGTCAAGTCTGTATGTATATCTAAGGTAGAAGTTAATAGATTCTTGATTGTCACGGCATGAAGAGATACGGGGAGAAGGCTGGAAGTTGGGGCTGAGAGAAAAATTGGATCTGCCATGACAAAATGGTGGAGCAGACTTGATGGGCCAAATGGCCTAATTCTGCTCCTATATCTTATGGTCTTATTAAAGAAAGAGTGCAGAAGAGATTTAATTGCATTGAATCAGGCTACAATAATATCAGCTGATAGGCCAGTTGTAAATGAGAGTGAGTTGATTGAGGCTCTAATTCTGTAGCATTGTAAAATGCTGCAGACAAGATCATGCTAATGGAGCAACACACACAGGAACTCAGGTAGTATGAACAGTCAACATTTCTGCCATCAGGACTGCAAAGGAAGAGGGTAAAAGCGAGAATAGCTGGCATTTATTTTTGCATTGATAGTTATATAACCATTATTACTTTGTGATTAACAATCAAAATATTACTATTGTTGGGCAAATGATAATCACTTATAAGAAATAATGTGCCGCTTTTATTTTGTAAATTCTGAATAAAACTGCTCATAGGAAATACACACTATGTATTTTTTCTAACGGATTGTAATTGAAATTTTGATAATTCAAGGGACACTTTAGGACCATCAGATAATCAAAAACATTGAAATCAGTGGCTAATAAAATTACTTAATGATTTTGAGTGAGTTACATGTGCTTTATCTGGCTTCCCTTCAGGCCAGTGAGACCTCCTTCATGTGCAGGCCAGTCGCAGGCACATGATAAAATAGGCCAAAGTCAGCATGGTTTCCTTAAGGGCAAAGCTTCTCTGACAAATCTGTTGAATTATTTAAGGAAATAACAAGCAGGATAGACAAAGGAGAGTCAGTGGATGTTTTCAGAAGCCCTTTGACAAGGTGCCACACATGAAGCTCCTTAACAAGATAAGAGCTTTTGTATTACAGGAAAGAAACTAGCATGGATGGAAGATTGACTGGAGGCAAAGAGAAATAAAGGGGGCTTTTTCTGGTTGGCGGCCAGTGACTAGTGGTATTTTACAGGGGTCAGTGTTGGGACCACTTATTTTCACATTATAAACCAATGATTTGGATGATGGAATTGATGACTTTGTGGCCAAGTTTGCAGATGATATGAGGGGCATGTAGTTGAAGAAGCAGGGAGTCTGCAGAAGGACTTAGATTAGGAGAATGGCAAACGAAATCGCAGATGGAATATAGCTGTAGGGAAGTGTATGGTCATGCTTTTTCATACCAGGAATGAAGGAGTGGACTATTTTCTAACTGGGGAAGAAATTCAAAAATCTGAGGTACAAAGGATTTGGGAGTCCCCGGGCAGGACTCCCTAAATGTTACCTTGCAGGTTGAGTCAGTGGTAAGGCAGGCAAAGGCAATGTTAGCATTTATTTCAAGAGGACTAGAATATAAAAGCAAGGATGTGATGCTAGGAGTTTATAAGCCATTGATCAAACACACTTAGTGTATTGTGGTCCGTTTTGGGCCCCTTATGTACGAATGGATGTACTGGCATTGGAGAGGGTCCAGAGGAGTTTCACAAGAATGATCTCAGGAATGAAAGCGTTAACATATGTGGAGTGTTTGATGGCTCTGGGCCTGTTCTTGCTGGAGTTTAGAAGAATGAGGAGGGATCTCATTGAAACCTGTTGAATATTGAAAGGTGTGGATGTGAAGAGGATATTTCCTATAGTGTAGGAATCTAGATCCAGAAAGCCCAGCATCAGAATAGAGGAGTATCCTTTTAGAACGGAGATGAAGAGTATTTTCTTTAGCCATAGGGTGATGAATCTGTGAAATTCAATGCCACAGGTGGTTGTGGGGGCCAAGTCATTGAGTATATTTAAAGTTGGAGGTTGATAGATTCTTGATTAGTCAGGGCATTAAAGATTAGGTGGAGAAGGCATGTGAATGAAGTTAAGAAGGATAATAAATCAGCCATGATGAAATGGTAGAGCAGACAAGATGGCTGACTGGCCTAATTCTGCTGCTATGTCTTATGGTCTAATTAACATTCTAAAGTGTGTAATTATATTGACAGCACAGTAGTCATGTACGAAATAAGTATAGATCATTGAAGTATCCAAATATGTGTCTATTGGTTCATGAACTTGGCAGTTTCATTGAAAACATGAATTCTTGCTGCTTTCTCATTTTTGTCTTCATTTATACTTCTTGGATAAATTTTCTGTCACTCATATTTTAATCATATTTGCATTCAATTATCTTTACATTCCCATGGAGAATCACCTTTTGAATCTTGTGTCAGGTCTAAAGTGAACCAGCTTTCCACCTCTGAAACACCATTCCAATCTGAAGCCAGTGTTTTAGTCCGAAAGCTGGCCTAGTTTCCTTCCAGAGCTCTGCAGTGAAAGTCCATGCTGCAGCCATTAAATTGAATCATAATTAACATGCAGAAGATGAACAGAATGACTTTGTATGGAATATTGTGTGATTTCATTTACAAAATTGGAATCGAATGTTTATTTTGTGCTCTATTTTGTTTTTGCACATGGACTGAGCAGAAGCGATATGAATGGTGGAGGGAGGGTGTGAGTCTGTTTGTGAAGGGAGAACTCATGTTGTAATACTTGGAATTAGACCCAAAATACATCTTAAAGGTAGTCTGAACAGAAAGACACTTTCTAGAATGACCTAATTTTCCTCATCTAGAGCTCTCTGTTTTCCTTTCTCTCCTCTTGCTGGGCCCTTATGGCTCAAGGTTGTGCAACAAGCACCAGACACCATAGACCACAGAAACCGCCCTTTCGAGTATCGTAGAATTCCTTAGTAGTTTAAGGCAATGAACATATTTTTCATCATGTGAATTAACTTCTCTGTTACATTTGGTGTGGCAGTCTAGTTCTCTACAATGATTCAGATGTTGCCATGGAACAAAGGTGTGCCTATTTCAGCCAGCTTACTGCGCTCTGATTTGCATTACCACCGGATGTTGAATACACAGAATCAGTGAGGCACAGTTGCAGTGTGGAATGGTATTGACATGTAATACCTGCAAACCAACATCTGTGCAATCATTACCAAATTGCACTGCAGGGAAGGCTGTAATCGTAGCAAAACTCCAAATTCCTCCAGGTCTCCTGGCCCTCAGCCCAGGGATTATGAAATTCACTGTCTTTGAAGAGGGAATGTTTTCCCTTAGCAGCTGAAAGATGCTACAAATATTTTCATCTTGGAAGGAAGTTCATTACCACAATTACCTTGACAACCACAGGGAATGTTGTTCTCCTCATGCTAAGAGGTTGTGTTTATGGCCACAGCAGGAGGGCAGTTTGGGTAAAGACACCATCATGGATGTGCCACTGACTTACATATTACTCGTTGCTGAGGTTCAGAGAGAAATTTGCTCCTGGAATCTGTTGACTGAAATTCTATCTTGCTGGGGGTTCTTCTACATTCCTTTCTCTTCCAGGAACCTGTTCTCTGCTGCACAGCTTTAGCTCGTTCTCCCAAACATGTCATCTGACAAAAGAAGTCCCTTCTGATGCATCCAACTCGTTAGTGCAGAGAGCCTGAAGTGAAGATGATGCCCAACAGTGCCTGGCACCACTCTCTGTAGACTGTCAGTGTGACTCAACACTCGAAGGCAGCAAACAATTGTAGACTTGTAACAATACGGGGGGAAGTTGATGACATCCTTAAACAGTACGTTTGATCACTGGTGGCAGAGTGGCCCAGCTAATAAAGCTGCTGCTTCACGGCAAACATGGATTCAATCCTGACATCTGACGTTGTCTGTGTGGAGTTTGCACATTCTCATTGTGACTACGTGGGGTTCATCCAGTCATTGTAATTTCCTCCCACATCCCAAGGACGTGATAGTTGGTAGCTTAATTGGCCACTGTAAATCATCCCTAGTGCATAAGTCACTGGAAGAATTGTGGGGAGAGATGATCTGAGTGCGGTGATTGTGTGAATGGTACTTAATAATGTTTATTTGTTGGACTCTCTGAGCACTGATGTCAGATGCTATGGTGCAGTGTGGTTGGGAGTGGAGACTAAGTGGCAAAGGGTGCCCCTTCCTGCTGAATAATATTCTGACGTCCTTCTTTAAGCAAAGATGTAAACTAGAGCACTGAGCTCCAAAGTTACTGTGCTGGTATCAAATCAGAGTTGAACCATGGTGATGTACTATTAATAGAATGATCTGACTACTCTGCATAGATCTGTGGGGCATTCAGGGCTCTGCAACCTGGCACACTGTTAATCTCATTGGAATCTCTACGGCTTTGAAAAGAGTGAGTGCAACAGAGATCAGTCTTATCCCCACGAGTTTATAATCGAAGCAACTCACTGCAGGCCTTTGATTCAGCACTATTTTACTTTAATGAGCTGTGGTGCTTGCAGCTAATTTGTGAGCTCTCCTCATTAATGGCTTACGACTGAATCAGAGACAATAGCAATACAGGAAAGTACGTATTCAGAAAATTCCCTGCAATCTGACTTTCCAATTCCAAAGATTAAATACCCTGCAAACTGGCTTTCCAATTCCATTGACTGGTATTTATCAGTTATTCATTCCCTCTGTTTTAATTCTTAATGCTTAAAATGAGAGTCAGCTCTGGCTCATTCCTGAGTCTCAAGCTTGTGGATGTGAGTTCTATTCCAAAAACAAAGAATGTAGGTTGATATTCACAGAGCAAATCTGAGGGAGTGCTTGATTTTCAACTGAAACATTAAACCAAGCTCAGTCTGTTTCCTCAGATGAACATAAGTACCCTGAAGTTATTTTGTAGAAGTGTGTTGTAGTTGAATTTCAGTGTCATGGTCAATATTTGGCTCTCATTAAACACGCCTTAAAATTAATTATTTGGCCATTTTCTTACCGGTGTTTATGGGACATTACATTGTAGAAATTGACTACTAGACTACCTATATTAAACTATGACAGCATTTTAATAGTGCTTCATTGATTGTTAATCATTTTGTGATTTTGGAAACCACAGAAGGTGCTTTAAAATGTCTTTTTAATCACTTATTCCGCAATTCTGTTGAACTTATTTTCACTGCCCTCCTGAGTAGTACACTTCACACAAGGATGTGATTAAGCTAGAGAGGTGCAGAAAAGATTGAGCAAGTGGAGGAATTAAGTTCTAAAGAGAGACTGAATAGGCTGGGATTGTTTTCTCTGGAGCACTGAGGGGTGATCTGATGAGGGGCACAAAGTGGATAGTCAGTGTCCTTTCCCCAGGGTAGATGGGTTTAAAGCAAGAAGATATAGCTTAAGCCAATGCATAGGTATAAGGAATGAGCTGCCAGTGGAAGCAGTAGAGGTGGGTACAGTGACATCATTTGAACAGGTTAATGGATAGGAAGTGTGTAAAGGTTCAAATGTGGACAAATGGGGCTGGCTGAGAAGGCATCTGGGTCAGCATGGAAGAGTAGGGGCGAAGGGTCTCTTTCCAGTCTATATGATTCCTTGACTTAATTTGCTACTTGCTATATAAAGCAGTTGGATTAGAAATCTGTCCTTTGTTCCGGATGCAAAACATTTAGGTTTATTAGACTCCGTTTCAGAAATTTGATTAAAAAAGGAAGCACAACGTAGAATAGAACTTTTAGTTGTCATTATCTGTTGTTTCTTGCATTACTGCCAGTAGAATTGTTTGTCAAGACATTGTTTTCATGTGAAAATAATAAGAAAAATGCTATTAAAACTCAGCAATTTCGGCTGCAGCTTGGAGAGAGAAAGTGGACTCTTCCTACTGCTGATCTGTCAGTTTTCCAGCATCTTTAGCTATTTCTACTTTTGTGTATGCTATATATACATACTTGTGATATAAAGGGATCAGAAATGCTTCAGGAATACATTTTTAACCTTTCATTGTGGTTGTTTTTAAGCACCTTTATGACAGTATGCTTAGGATAAATCAGTAGTGAGTAATAGGCAGCCTTGCATACAAATCAATCAGCTTAATGATCATGGCTCAAACCAATAGAACTCAAAGACTGGCTAGCAAAATAATGCTGGACTATTTACCATATTGTAGGTACACCTATGCAGGCTTATGTCTAACATAAAACATACCTATGCTGTTGTTAATTGATTCATGGTTGTCATATTAAAAAAGCCTTTGCAGAATGCTACAGTATAAGCCTATGTCAACTGTGCATTGCAAATCAGTACTCATGGCATGCAACAGGATTCTGTATTGGGACCTAAACAATTTAAAATCAATATCAATACCTTGGATGAAGGGATTGAATGTTGTTAGGTGTGCTGATGATAGAAATATATTTTGAGGAGTTTACATTGAATCTGATTGATAGGTCATGTGAGGGAAAACAAGCCAGTGTATCCAACCTCTCCGACCTCTCCTCATAACTAAAGTCCTCACATCTTAGCGATATCCTGGTAAATCTTCTCTGGAATCTCTCCAGTGCAATGATTTCCTGTAGTGTGGTGAACAGAACTGCATGCATTATTCCTGTTATTTTTTTGCTGAAAACAGCCACTCTTTCCTATTCTTTAGTTCTATGCAAAATCTTGAATCAATATTTATGCTTTACTTTCCGAGGTATACAAACTCTTCCATTTCTGGCAGCGTTAGCATTCCAGAATGTAATTCCAGCTGTTCCAGCTGCCAAGTAATGTAATTTTCTGTCATTCTGATGGCGGATCTTCAACCTGAAACAATGCCTCTGTTTCTCTGTCCACAGATTCTGCCTGACCTGCTGGGCATTCCATAAAATTTTGTTCTCATCTCAGATTGCCAGCATCTGCAGTTTAAAAAAAAAATCAGTCAAATTCCCTTTATAAGCCTTTCTATTTTTCTGAAAACTTAGTTCCCTTAATATGGCTTAGTATAATATTTTTTGGAAAAGCAAGCAGGGTTGCTCCTTTGAATTTAGGATATCCCTGATGTCTAGGTCCTGCTATATTTTTTGGCAGACCCTGTTGAGGATTTATCAATCTTTGCTTTCCAGGTACAATAAAGTTTATTTCAGAACTCTACAAGTAGAAATTGAAGCCTGTACAAATTACCAAGCAGGCTTGCAAATGAACTCTAGATCTTGGGATACTTTTTCCTCCTCTTTATCTCGTGAGCAGAAAGGTGCCCAAAGCAGTAATTATTTTTAAAATTAATTTTTAGAACAAGTATGTGGTCTGTAGCAAATGTACTAGTCTCCATTTAATGAGATCCCCTAACAAATGGGGGAGAGAGAGGATAGAAAATATTTAATCCAGTTTGACAGTTACTCTGTGAGCAATTCATTGTCAAGTGACCATTACTGGATTTCCTTTCAATGGTAACTCAAATCAAGCGTGCTTCTAGGATGTTCAAGAGTTGTCAGAAGACTTGAGAACCAAGCCGATAAATTCTCTGCACATTCTAGCCACATTTAAACCTTACTCAAAACAGTCAGAGGGAAGTTGATTATTTATTCAATTACTTTATATGGGACTTTACCAAGTCAAACTAGCTGTTGTATTTTGCTGTATTATTTTCTCTTATTGGGTCTGAGGTGTTTTGGGATTTACTTTACAGATGTTAGGAAAGGAAGTGTGCATGGGATGATGCTATATTTAGAATGATACATTATTTGTGTACTCATCTCTATATCTGTTTTATGACCGAGGAAAACTTTAACTTCTCATTACATAAATCATGAATATATAGCAAGTTTGAATTATTGGCATGCAATTATTAGCATTATGAATATATAGTAGAACTCTCAGTTTTATTATATTTTCATATAGAATTGATATATTATTCTGAGAATATTCTAACAATAACTTCTAATGAAATAACTGACAAACATTCACATGACCGTGATTGACACTCACATTTCAGAAATCTCCAACAAATATCTTTTACCTGATGCTTTGCTGTTTTTAATGAGTTGTTATGTTAGTTCCTATTTCAAAGTAAAATTCTTCTTTTCTGTATTTCAGTGGACCAGAAGAAAAACACCATACCAATCGTCCAAAGATCAAGTCTGCCCAAACCTGGGCACTCTGGCCTTCGTCCTCCTGGTTACTCTCGATTGCCAGCAGCTAAACTTATGGCTTTTGGATTTGTCAGAAGTTCAAGTCTGTCATCGGTATCAAGCAACCAGTCCAATGACAGTGTGCATAGTGACCACGGCAAGGCTACAAATCGTAAGCTACAATTTAAACATTTTTCATATTCTTGATCATGTCTCTGGATTTATTCATCTTGAAATCTTAAAGGGATCAGAATGGCTACCCTGAATTTTGATTGAAATGACATAAAACATTTAGACTTCTGAAACAGGTAAAGTCAGAAAACGTAAGAGAGAGTTATTGGAATTAAGCTTAAGTATTTATTGGTATATAAATCTAAAATTTGATTTCCTAGTATCTGATGCCATTCCATATGTTACATTATGTAATGTTAGTATTTGAGAGACAGGTATATTTCAGTTAAATATTATGCAGAATGTTGTAAGTCATTGAAGGTGTTACAAGTAGGTTTTGAATGACCCTGCCAGCGACACATCGTTGGAATTCAGACTTGGGCTGAAATTATATTGAATTCCAGCTCCAGTTTCAGGCTGTTACCTATGAAGTGCATTGCTTAACCAAGAAAATAAAATTATGCTGCTAACTGTGCATTACTGAAGGCTTGCAGTATTCAAATTTATGCACATGCATTCAAGTCTTGAAGTCAGAAATATGCCCTTAGATGTCTTGGCAAAAAAAGATTTAAAATTAAATATAATGTTATAATGTCCAAATTATATTACATCTATTCTGAACTCAAATCAAAATGAGACAGCTTCAGAAGATAAGCCAACTTTCTTGCATCAATGCAAAGTTAGAACTGCTCTGAATTAATGTAGAAATGGCCATTTAGCCACATTCTAGGAGAAATGCAAACTTAACAAGTGTAAGCAAAGGAATAAATAGTGACCGTGTAGTATTCACACAGCCTTGTTTACAGTGGACATTGCGTCAGTATATTTTCATCTCAAATTTATTAGCGGGAAGAATTAAGTATAATGTTCACAGCTGAGAAATATTGCTGGTAATCAACACACCCATCTAGTCTCGACTTCAACCTTGCTCTCATCACATTGTTAAAGTGCATGAATCACAGATTCACAAGCATCGGCTGCCCAAATATTAATTTCTGGAAATAGCGAGAAACAGAAACAAAGAACTGTCAGTGCCTCCAGTTGAACTTTGCCTTTTCGTATGTTTTCTCCCTAGCTGTCAGTCTGTGGTTTTGTATTGCCATGTGCTCTTGTTTGTTTTCATGCCCCGTGTGCTCCTGTCCCCGCTCCTGCTCTACTCCAGCCCCTGTATTACTGAGTGCTCCGTCTCTTGCCTGTTTCTCATTACCTGTTTTACTGCCACTTCTATCTCATTGTGCTCCACCTGTCATCTGCCTCTGTTTATTGCTCAGTTTATTTTAGTCCTGCGTTTTCATCTGTTTGTTACCAGCAGTGAATTTTCCTGAGCCTTTCCAGCATTCGTATCTGTACTCTGTCCGTCTGAATATCGACTCTGCCTGTTTCCTTGATTCTGCTTTTTGGATTTCTCTGGATGTTTTGATCTCTGCCTGAACTTTGACGCCGACTTTATTTGCACCTCGGGATTTGTTACTCAATTAATATCACTGTGTGCACAGTACTGGGTCTGCGATTGGATCCCTGCTCCAGCGACCTGACAATACAATCTGGCTGGAATGGATGCAGCAGACCCCGGTCGTCTGAGAGCTGCCCTGGAACAGCAGGGAGTGATGCTGGGGAGACACCAGAACCAGCTGGTCTCCGTATTTGGGGTAGTGGAGTCGCTTTCTGCAATCTTGTGGCCCAGACTCAGTCACTCCAGCTGTCCCAGAGTCCCCATCAACATTCTGCACCTGCATCTTCTGCTCTGCTCTCCACATTCTCACTTACTCCTCCTGTCCAAGAGCACCATCTGCCTCCTCCAGAAAAGTACTCAGGGTGACCCAGTACCTGCCACTCTTTTCTTTCCCAGTGCACACTCATTTTTTTGAATTACAACCAACAACCTTTCCAACTGATTGAGTCAAGGTGTCCTACGTCATCACTCAACTGTCTGAGCAGGCGAGAGAATGGGGAACAGCCATTTGGGAGGCAGGCTCATCTTTCTGCATCAGTTTTCAGTTATTTTCTGAGGAGATGAGAGAAGTGTTCAATCACTCCAAACATGGGAGAGAGGCTGCCCGTGAAATGCTGCACATGCACCAGGGGTGAAGATGTGTCAGATTACACCATAGTGTTCCAGACCCTAGCCACCTCCAGCGGCTGGAACTCAGAGGCACAGTACAACATCTTCCTGAACAACCTCTCTGAAGGCATCAAAGATGAGCTGGTCACCCACAACCTTCCTGCCACCTTTGAAGCCCTGGTAGATTTGGCCATCTGTATTAGATAGATATACTTTATTGATCCCGAGGGAAATTGGGTTTTGTTACAGCTGCACCAAGAATAGAGCGTAAATATAGCCATACAAAAACCACAAACAATCAAACAACAAAATACAAACTATGCCAGATGGAAAATAAGTCCAGGACCAGTCTATTGGCTCAGGGTGTCTGACCCTCCACGGGAGGAGCTGCAAGTTCGATGACCACAGGCAGGAATGACCTCTCGTGCCGCCCAGTGTTGTATCTCGGTGGAATGTGGCTGAAGTCCAACAGTAAAAAGTTCAATATCCAGTCTACAAACACGTTCTTCGATTGTAATATGACCTGGATTGCACCATCTGTTGTTATCCAGAACAGTAAGCACCCAACTCCTTTACGCTTACCGCTCTCAGTGCACTTCCGGTCAGCCCGAATGTTCTGGAAGCCATCCATGGAGAAGTTTTGATCGGGTATGTCCTCATGCAGCCCCATTTCAGTAAAGCACATAACACTTCTCTCCCGAAATGTTCTGACGCCTGGCTAGTGCTGTGAACTCATCCATTTTATTACCCACCGAACTCCTCTTCTCCATAAGTCTGTATTGTCTCGACCCGGTCCTCCTTCCTCGACTTTGTGATCCCCCTTTGCATCCTCCATGTGTGTTTTCCTCCAGATTTCAGTAGGGGTGTCCACCGCTCTGCTCGCCAAACCAGCCGGCATTAGCGTAAACAGCTGGTCACTGTTCGCTTTCAGCAGCACCAGAGGGAGGGGTAGTAGAGGGTCCCTGGGGGCACGGGGTGAGTTCCAAGCTCCTTGTCAGTCTACATTGCCCTGCCATTTGCCTCCATCTAATTCCCGTTCCAGACCCCAAAGCTATGACGGTTGACTGTACCTGCCTGACGCCAACTGAAAGACAAAGGAGAATCAACACCTGCTCCTAACTATACTGTGGCTAAGCAGGACATTTCATCTCCACCTGCCTAGTAAAAGCCAAGCACTCACCAGTAGAATGAGGAGTACTGGTGAGCGTGACCCCTGTCCGGCCCTCCTCAACACCACTCAATCTCATACCTGCTTCTCTGGAGTGGGGCGTCCAACAGTGAGCAGTCTCCGTCGATTCTGGTGCGGAGCGGTGTTTTATCGATTCTGGCTTGGCTGCCCAGCAGGGATTACTTACGTATGTTCTCCAGTCACCATTGATGGCCAAGGCCTTGAATGGTCAGAGACTGGCTAACATCACCCATGTCATGGCCCTGGTGAGTCTCAGTTTATCTGGTAACCATCATGAACAGTTAACCCTTTATGTTATTGACTCTCCTCAAGCTCCCATTTTCCTGGGCCATTCCTGGTTAGTTAAACACGACCCCATACTGACTGGCTCAGTCACAAGATTGTAAGCTGGAGCCCATTCTGTCACTCCCACTGCCTCCGCTATGCTCAGATCCCCTTGTCTGGAAGCCCAGATCTCCCCCAAGGAATTTCCAGACCTTAGTGCCATCCCTCCTGAATACATGGACCTCAAGGCTGTGTTTAGCAAGTCCCGGGCCACTTCCCTACTGCCCCCATCATCCATATGATTGCGCCATTGACCTCTTGCCTGGCACATCTCCCCCAAGGGGCCACCAGTATTCCCTGACCAGAACAAAAAGCCATATATCTTCATGCAGCTTGTTCACCATTCAATAAGATCATAGTTGATCATTCACTTCCGTGCCATATTCCAGTATACACGTATTCCTCCAGTAAATTTCTATCCAACGATCAATCACTATCCGAGCAACTGAGTCTTAACAAGGAGGAGAAGATGGCGGCACAACGCAGCGCATGCAGCCGTTCCGAATTGATATCATATCTAAGTAGGATGCTGTGCACAATCCTGATTTGATAGAGACAGATGTGAAGCAGCATGGAGGAACATCTGGAGAAACTTTTGAAAGGCCTGCTTTGCTGCCGCTGTGAGATCGAGAACCTCCGGAGGGAAGGCCCCAAATCCTCCTCATTGCATTGGTGTTGGAGAGCTGGTCGGAGGCTCGGAGTTTTCAGACGGACTCGGAGTTGGACTGTGGTCGGATGCTTCCGGGATGCTGCGTCAGCAAGTTTGCGGCGCTGGAGGTTCACCATCTGGGTGAGATGGGACTTTCGAGAGACTTAGACTTTTACCGTGCCCATGGTCTGTTCCTATCAAATTACTGTATTGCTTTGCACTGTTGTAACTATATGTTATAATTATGTGGGTTTTGTCAGTTTTTCCAGTCTTGGTTTGTCATGTGTTTCTGTGATATCATTCTGGAAAAACATTGTATCATTTCTTAATGCATGCATTACTAAATGATAATAAAAGAGGACTGTCCTCATAACCTAATCTAATCTAACAGACCTCTTGGGTATACAATTCCAATGATTCACCTCCCTCTGGAGGTGACTTCTGGTTTTGACATTTTAGGTAAGAGAAGCATCATTCATGTTTCTACCCTGTCAACCTCAAAAATCTTGTAGGTGTCATTGAGATCATCTTTTATTCTTAAGGTTGTTATAGCTGGGGTGGTAATGGCGACAAGCTCCCACTACCTGTTAAATACTCTCAGTGGCGTGCGCCTCAAGTAGCCTCCGACAACCCAGTTCAGCTCCTCATCTTCATATGATACCTACAAAGCTCAGCGGAACTATTTCTACTGACAGGAGAAGGGGCAAAGGGAGATTACTGGCACCTTAAAACCAGTTGCTTCGGGCAGATGGGGCTCGTCAGCTGTGGGTGGCAGCTCATCTAGGAGAAGGAAAGCTCTGATCTCAAACCTCCGCTGCCTTGTGGCTATACCCACTCACGGGGAAGGCTTCGGGAGTAAACCCTGAGGGAAAAATCCAGGGCCAGAAGCTCCTGTTACCATCTGTATTTTTAAATAAATATTTTGCTTTATTTGAAATTTAAAAAAAAGAAATGTTGGTACAAGGGATAATATAGTATCTGAGTACCTGTATGTTCTCCTGGAGGTGAAACTGGGGAATGTAGGCTTTTTACTTGAAATTGTTAAATTCAATTCTGACTTGCAAGTCTATAAGTGCACTAAATTTCTATTTATTGAGCTTGATTTAAGTGAGCATTTACCACATAATGCTTTTGTAAGAGTTTAAAGATCTTAATTTGTTTATTCCGTAATCACTTTGTGACAAAGTATATAATGCATATTTTCTCTAAGCCAGTATAAACTTCCTAAAAGGATCATCAAAGACTGAACACCATACTCCAAATAAAATCAATTTATAATTGCACTGGTGTTTGTTTTAAAGAAGGTGACCCTTGAAGTTCTATCACCGATCTAATAATAAGCAGTGCAGAAGAACTATATATCTATTATGCTGAAGCCAGCACCCATCAGCCCTCCTGATCCCTTTTCCCACCTACTTGCTAGCAGTTAATCACTTATTTTCTCTGACCCTAAACCGTAGTTCATCAGCTCCCTGGAGTATAATGAACACCAGGGTTTACTGTCCTTACAGAATGCACTGCTTCAGGTTTAGTTAGATTAAATTACATCTGCTGGTGTCTGGCTGTTCAGTTAATCTTTAATATTCTTTTACAGTCCATTTTGTGCTGTAGGCATAAAGCAGGTTAGGTTTACAGAAAGACAAGAATAAAAAACGTGAGGAACAAATGCTAAATATCTAGAGCAAAATAATAGAAATATAATATGCAATCATTTTGATAAAAACACTTCTTTCCATTGCAGGGGATCCCAACCTTTTTAATGCCATGAACCAATACTATCAAGCAAGGGGTCTGGTGACCCCAGGTTGGGAAACCCTGCTCTAGGGTATAGCATTTCCCACGCTTTTTCATTACTTCTGTGATTATCATGAAATGGTAACCTTACCTTAATGTCATAAGATGGGTGGTTTTAAAATTTTCCAAGTTGCTTACTGACCAGAAATAAGATAATCAATCCCAAACCCAATTCTACATGGAGGTAAGTGGGTAAACTGCCAACCCAAAGCTAGCAGGTCCTTTATTCACAAGTTAATCAGGATCCAATGAGACCATCAGACCTCACCTAGTTCAATATGGCTGGATGAGAAAGCAGTTTCTACTTAAGCTGATGTGCAGAGTATCATTTGACTGATATGACTCTTCTTGTGACTGATATGTTTTCTTCTCGGCTTTTAAGAAGGGCTATAGAATTCTCTCTGGTCCCACAAAGGAAGGTCCAGCATCCTTCTCTAATGCCTTCATAACCATATGAGAGCATTTCTGTATCTGTGTTTCTGTAAGGGTTTAGAACAACAAACATAAGTGTTCTCTTCTCCTTCGGGCTCCTGTCCACCATGCTGAAGTTTCTTGTTAAAATATAAATGTGAAAAGAGCACTATGTGCAGCCAAAAGAGACACCTATCACTTCTGCAATTTATCCATGAAACAGATTGTTTAGTTGTTCAAACACTTCAGGAGGCAAGTACGCAATTAGAAATGGATTGGGTGAATCCAGTGCTGCATATTATTTCTATAAAGCTGAAAATGGTTCCCTTCTTAGCCAGCAGGGTGTTTTTCGGGGCTTTCCTTTGTCACCCTTTTGATCTTTGGTGGATGCCATTTTTGCTGATCTTTGAGAGGATTGTGTTCATACTGAACAAGCTTGAAACAGAAGATGAAACTCAGCATCTGTCTTAATTTTGTATGTTAAGGCTTAACATTTTGGTAATGAGGTAATGAGGAAAAGAGGAAAATGTTCCTGAAGTTAGATAGGACCAAAGTGAAACCGAGTCAGGTAATAATTGCCTTGTTTCTTGTCACTTTCACTTTTCCAAGGAGCCAGAAGCTGAGAGTTAGAGAGGGAGCTTGTAAAAACAGAGGTCTGATTGATTAGCTTATGGAGGGCACCTTAACTACTAAAAGGAAGGTGAGGTTCAGAGGATTGGCCACTTTGAAGCAGGTACTGGGAGATTAAGCCTACATAAGAGTGGGGAACTGAGGTTTTGGCTAAGAGGATTCAATGAGGAGAAGGTTTTTAACTTTCCTGTTAATCTGAGACCTTTGATTCAGTGTAGATAAAACAGCAGTCAGGGTGGTGGAATACTCCTCCTGCAAGATGTAGCAAGTCAGAGAATGTCACCATCTCCCTGATGACTACATCTGTGGGAAGTGCACCCAGCTACAGCTCCCAACGGACCGGGTCAAGGAACTGGAACTGGATATACTCAGGATAATCCAGGGATCTGAGTATCTCATGGATGAGAGTTTTAGTGAGGTGGGAGAGGAATGTTGTGATTATACTATAGGGCCCCCAATAGTCATGGAGAAGAGGAAGAACAGATATGTAGACAGAGTATGGATAAGTGCAGAAAGAATAGAATTGCCATAGTGGGGGATGTTAACTTCCCTAATATTGATTGCAACTTCTGTAATCTAAGAAGCTTAGATGGGACAGCATTTTTTTTCCAGTGCATCTAACAAGAGTTCATGAAACAGTATGTGGAGAGTCCAACTAGGGGAGAGAACATACTGGATCTGTTTTCAGAAATGAGCCAGGTCAGGTTGTGGACTTGACAGTAGGTGAACATTATTAGAGAATAGTGACTACAACTCATTATAAGATAGTTGTGAATAAGAACAAAACCAAATCTTGGGGGAAGTTACTAAATTAGGTGAGGGAAATTATGAAGGGATGACTTGGGAGATAAGGGATGTTGATTAGGAGCTGCTGCTATCAGACAGTCCACATCTGACATGTGGGAGATGTTTAAAGACCAGCTGAGCAAAGCTCAGGATCTGCATATGTTCTGGTAAGGAGTATGGATAAGGACAGGAAGGTAAGGAAACCTTGGATGAACCAAGAGGTCCTAAATTTATCCAGAAAGCTAAAATCAGACTGGGCCGTGGTGGAATATAAAGATACCAGGAAAGTGCTCAAGCAGGTGATTAGGAAGGCCAGAAGGGGCCATGAATTGTCCTTTTGCCAGCCGGGTCAAGGATAATCCAAAAGCATCTTATTCATTTATAAGAAAAAGTGCATAAATGAGGAGAAGGGAGGATAAATTAGGCAGACTGTGCTTGGAGTCAGAGCAAGTAGCTGAAGTACTTTATTTTGGTATTTACTGAAGAGAAGGAATTGGAGGTTGGCGAATGTGCTGGGGAATTTTGAGATGAAGGAGGAGATTGTGTTGAGCAGCAAGGTGGATAAGTCCAGAGGGCCTGATGGCATGGTAGCTTAGTGGTTAGGGCAACATTTTATAGCATCAGCGATTGGGGTTCAATTCCCACCACTCTGAGGAATTTGTATGTTCTCCCCTTGACCGTGTCTTTCCTCTGGGTGCTCCAGTTTCCTCTCGCATTCTGTAGGATGTAGAGGTTGGGGTTAGTAAGGTGTGGGCACGCTGTGGAAGCAGACTGTCCCCAGCACAGTAGCAGCAGTTTGTATCAGCTGCAATATGCACTGCATCAACTCACCAAGACTCCTTAGTCTGCATCTTCCAAACTCATAGCCTCTATCAGCGATGGCTGGGCTAGGCCAGGACAAGGGACGTAAAAGCTTGGGAATTGTTCTGCCTGGAAGTTGTCTTCCAAGTCACACCACATTCTTATTGGAAATGCGTTGTTGTACCACACCATCACTAGGTCAAGATCCCAGAACCCCTTCCCTGACAGCATTGTGGGTACACTCCTATCTCGAGGATTACAGCAGTTCAAGGAGGCTGCTCAGCATCACCTTCTCAAGGGCAATAGTAGATAGGCTGGTAACTGCAAGCCCACTTCCTTAAATGAATAAGAAAAAGTTTTTCTTTTTTTTTTTTTAAAAAAAAACCTCATGAAACATTACCAAGTATGTAGTTGAACTGATGAAATTATCACAAGATAGTAATTCTGCCAACTCATGTTCTCAGATGCCCAGGAACACGTTAGTGTCCATGATGAGTAATGAGATGTGATTATCATCAGAGGTGATTCTGACCTTTTGAGAGTTCACTGCAAATTGCCTGGGCAGTCAAATTAGCAAGCAAAACTATGCTGGACATGCAAGTCAGACTAGCTCTTTCAAATAATAGTGTACAGGTGGGACAAGTGGAACAATACACTGTCCCAAAGCAAACTAAATACCTTTTTAAAAAGGTAACCTAGGCTTTTGCAGATACAGAGTGAAACATGCAACAGTAGGATGTATTGTAGAGTTATCATTCCACCACAAGGCTGGACATTGTTTTTGCAATAGGAATCCCTGGGAAATACTAGACTGAAGGGATTGGCTAATGAGTACAGATGGTATCCTGAAATAGACTCTGATAATGAGTAAAAGTTGAAGTCTTGCACCAATTCTCAAGTAAACAGAAATGTGTCTGCATCTGCACCACTGCACCTTAGGGAATGTGGCTTAGCCACTAAGCCTGACAAAGCCACTTCTACTGACAGGAGAAGGGGCAAAGGTGGGTTACTAGTGCCTCAAAACCAGTCGCTTGGGGCAGATGGGATTCATCAGCCACGGTTGGCAGCTCATCTAGGAGAAGGAAGACTCATCTCAAACCTCAGCTATCTTGTGGCTATACCCACTCATGGGGAAGGCTTCAGGAATAAAGCCCGAGGGGAAAATCCAGAGCTGGAGTCCCTAAAGTAGTCCTACGTTGAATTCAACACTGACTGGCAACTCCAGCAATGCTGCTGGTGACAAACTGTATCGGTCTCTGCCACTCCTTTAGGTTCATTAGATGAACCCAAAGTACCCAGGACATCTTCAGGGAGCAGCGTCTCAATAAGGCAGCGTCCATTATTAAGGACCTCCAGCACCCAGGGCATGCCCTTTTCTCACTGTTACCATCAGGTAGGAGGTACAGGAGCCTGAAGGTGCACACTCAGATTCAGGAACAGCTTCTTCCCCTCTGCCATCCAATTCCTAAATGGACATTGAATTCTTTGACACTACCTCACTTTTTTAATATACAGTATTTCTGTTTTTTGTATGTTTTTTAATCTATTCAATGTATACTATAATTTATTATTAATCATTTTTATTTTATTTATTTTCTCTTCTATATTATGTATTGCATTGAACTGCTGCTGCCAAGTTAAATTTCAGTCACATGCTGGTGAAAATAAACCTGATTCTGATTCTAATTCTGAATTGAGAAGGGGAGCTTGCTACATGGGCAACAGCTTGCTGTCCATACCGTACTGCCCAGGCATAAGCATCTATTCAGCTAGAATGCAATATCCATGGTCAAACCTGACTGACGGAGGCCCTCACCTCACCTTAGGGAATGGCTCAAGCAGCAATGGAGCAGTCTCCATGTTGCTAATGTTAGACCCTTCTGTGGGAAGATGCTCCTACTGATAAGCGATGCTCATTTGAAATGGATGGACATACAGTATCAAATGAATATTTCAACATACTACAGTTGTAAAGTTCAGAGAGACGTTCAGTGATCAAAGACTACCTTACATGTTAGTATTGGATAATAGAAGTTGCTTCACAAATATTGAATTTGAAGATATCATGGAATGAAATGGCTTAACAATGTGATATGTCTCCAGCCCCTTGGTATGAACATAGAATTCTCCAACTTCTGGTGATTCCCTCCCCCCCCTTCCCCTATCCCTATTTCACTCTGCCCCCTCCCCTAATTGCCTATCACTTCCCTCATAGTTCCATCTCCTTCTACTACCCATTGTGTTTTCCCCTATTCCTCCTTCACCTTTCCTGCCTATCACCTCCCTGCTTCCCCTCCCTCACCCCTTTATCTTTCCCCTTACTGGTTTTTCACCTGGAACCTACCAGCCTTCTCCTTCCTACCCTCCCCCCACCTTCTTTATAGGGCCTCTGCCCCTTCCCTCTTCAGTCCTGACGAAGGGTTCCGGCCCAAAATGTTGACTGATCGTTTCCACAGATGCTGCCCAACCTGCTGAGTTCCTCCAGCATGTTGTGAGTGTTGCTTTGACCCCAGCATCTGCAGAGTATTTTGTGTTTACAACGTGATATATGCCTGGCTTATTCTTTCTGTAATGGAGTAGTATAGAAAGCTGTCAGGATTCAAAGACGGAATCCTAACAATGCAGGGTGACAGAATTAAAATCAATAGTTTCGATTCCTATGGAGTTACTATGCTTATGTACAATGGACAGTCTCTTGCAGAGTTGTTCATGGCAAGGCAATTGAGGTTAACTCCATTGGAAACCAGAGAACTAAAATTGAGAAAGAATAATTATAAATGAAAGAATAATAAGAGAGGAAGTATTAATTAATTTAGCAACACAGGTAGTGCAACTATATAACAGCTCCAGTCACCCACATTCAGTCCACCCTCTGGTGCTGTCTGTGTGGAGTTTGCATGTTCTCGATGTGATTGTGTCAGTTTATTTCAGGTGCTCCAATTATCTCTCACACCCCAGATTTGCTGGTTGCTAACTTAATTGTTGCCTGTAAATTATCCCTCATGCAAGTGACTGATATGAGAATTGGCAAGTGTTCATGGGCATGCAAGAGACAATTGAAAATACAGTAAATGGGGGAATAACATTGAGATTGCTCTGGAAGCTTGCATGGAGTCAAAGGGTTGAATGGCCTCCTACATTGAAAGGAAATACAATATATTAAAATGGACAAATCGTCAGGTCCAAATGAAATGGATCTCAAACTGTTTATAAACAAGGGAGGAAAGCACGAAGGATCAAAGTAAATCTCTCAATTTCCCCTGGCTACAGCACTTGGAGCCAGAGGATTGGAGGATAGCTGATATACCATCTATTTATCAAAGTGAGAAAGGGATAAACCAAGTAAGTGCAGACCGGATATTTTGAGTAAATTATTGAACTCAGTTCTAAGAGTGTGTGTTTATGAAGGCACTGATGAATCAAGATCATTCAGCATGCATTTGTTAGGGGATAGATGTGATTGAATTTTTGGTTTCAGAAGATGGCATTGATGGGAGCAATATGTTTGATGTAGACTATGTATATTTCATCAAAGATTTTGTAGATATATGGCAGGCAGATCAAAAGGGATAAAACCCCAAGGGATCTAAGGAAGAGCGACAATTTAAATCCAAAATTCTCTGTGGCAGGAAGCAATGGTTGGTGTGTATTTTTGTTACTGCAGAGCAGTTACCAGTAGAATTTCACAACGTTCATTACTTATTCCTTGCTCTTGTAATATATTTTTAGTGATTTAGACTTAAATACAAAGGATGTGATAAAGTTTTCAAATGATACAGAAAAACACTGAATATGAGAGGAGGAAAGCTTTAATCTGGTTGGTAGGAAAGAAATGTGCCAAGTGAAGTAATTTCATTGAGTCATACAGAAAGGGAAGTGATTATATAATAAATGAGAGGGAGGACAACAAATGGTGAGGAGAAACAGGTTAACTTAGTTTATTCATCGGTTAATAATGATAGCAGGGCAGATGAGTTACAAAGGTAGTCAGGATATTTTTGTTAACCAAATCATAGCATACAAGAGTATGCTAGTATTGTATATACTATAGATATGGCATGCAGTTTAGTAAAGAATTGATTGCATTAGAGAAGCGCAGAAGGCACTTGTTGCCAAGACTGGAACATTTTAGTATTGAGGGAAGCTTGTACAAGCTAGAGTTGTTTTCTTTGGAATGAGTGTTTAAAAACTTTGGATTTGCACCTAATTCTAACATCTTTTCTGGAATACGATTTTTAAAAAGTAATAATCATTCAGCGAGCGTGTAAAGTTGTATATTCAGAGATTGAACAGATGCTTAGAATGGGACCTGAAGGTTGTGTTGTCAAACAACCTTTTTGAATCAGAGAGATAAAAGTAACTGCAGATGCTAGAATTCTGAAGTAAAACAAAATACTAGAAGCTCCTAATAGGTCAGGCAGCATCCATGGAAAGAGAAATAGGAGGTTATGTCCATCAGTTCTGAGGTGTCTCCTACTTAAAATGTTACTTTCATTTTTCTATCCATAGATGCTATCTGACCTGGTGTTTCCAGCACTTTGTTTTTACTTCCTGAATCATTACTCTAAAAGTTTGGAAGTTGGAAATATAGATGGTTGACACTTACATTCTATTTCACTTCAAGATAACTTGTAAGGTCATCTAGTGGATTTGGGTTAATTGGCACATATCAGGACCAGTACCTTTTGGCCCAATTAGCTGAAGTTTCATGGAAATAGTTAAGTTAATTTGTCAGGTTCTGTCAGGTTTCAGTGGGACTCAAGTGTAGACCAATGAATACCTTTTCCACCAGGATTTATTAGGGAGCACAAAGGCAATAGTCTTTCAAAAACAGCAGGCAGGCACAAATCCAAAATGGCAGGCAGAGGTCTTACCAGGAAAGGCAGTCAGGCAAGGGCAGACAATCCAGAACGCACAGGCAAAAATCAGGTCCAAGAAGGGGCAAAATCCAAAACACAGAATCAGGCAAAATCAGTTGGCAGAAGTCACAATAACAGAGTAGAACAACACAGGTCAGAACTGGGACAAACTGGCAGAGAATGCCTGTCTGTCCATCTTGTTTTACGGCAGTTGGCATCCAGCTTAATGGTGCATTACCACCACCCTCTGCTCCAGAATATGCACTAGACATACATTATACACACACACACTTACTTCACCCTCCCATCTTTGACCATCCTAGTATCCTATTCCTGTTTATTCATCATATTCTATAAAAAAAACCCCTGTACCCCTTAAAAACACTAAAAATACCCAGACTTGTGCTCTCACCCATGCCCAGCAACCCTTTTAATGTGAATTCCTGCATCCCCAACTCCCTTAATTTATTTCTCATCATCTCTGTCTCCCATACTTCCTGCAACTCAGAACTACATGTTCTACTGACTCCTCTTCCTGACATTCCTCACACAATCCTGTCTGGTGTTTCCCTATCATTTTCAATGTTTTGTTTAATACACAATGCCCCAGCCTTAACCTAGTCCACACAATTTCCTCTCTTCTGTTTCCATTACCTACCCTAGTAACTGCAACACTCTTTTGTATGTGATATAAATGCCTCCCTTTCCCCTCCCTGTCCCATCTTTCTTGCCACATTCGGTTGACTTTTTCCCAGATTACACACTTAACCTCTGCTTTACTGATACTAATGTGCATTTCCACATTTTCTTTCTTTAATGCCCTCTTTGCCAACTCATCCACCCTCTCATTCCCCTTCACCCCTACATGTGCTGGAACACATAGAAATTTTACCTGACCTCCCTGATTTGCAATACTTGTGACTGACTGAAGGACTTCATAAAGTACATCTTGCCGACTGTTTGTGTGAAAAGACCTTAAACTTGCTAGAACTGAGGATGAATCTGAGCATATCAATGCTTTGACTTGTCTGGCTTTCTGCACCCATTGCAACGCAACCAACACTGCCAGCATCTCCACTGTAAACACCCCTAACTTATTAGATGTTCTTCTGCTGATTCCAATTTCTTTTGCTGGTATTACCACCCCAAACCCTGTCACTCCTGTTTCAGGTTCCTTCGCACGATCCGTATAAATGTGAGTATAATCACTGTACTTTTCCATCACATGACAGTTCAATGCATTTACCAAATCGGTTTTATATCTTTCTTTCCTTTTTACCTCTAACAAATGCCAGTCTATGTCAGGCCATACAAGCTTCCATGGAGCTACAACCAGATAAACTACTGAAGGACTTATCCTCAGATCAAATACTCCACATTCTTTCGCGATATCATTCCCTACCCAACTAAAGGTATCCCTCTGAAACCTCCCATTTTCCCAGCACTCCTGCAACACTCCTTTAGTAGGGTGAGAATCATTGTGCCCCTTCAAGTTAGCCCAGTAGTTTGCCATCAGTTGCATCCTTCTTAGTTCCAAAGGCATTATTCCCATTCCTACCTGTAGGGCTGACACTGGTGACATTTTAAAAGCCCCACCGCACACTCTCAAGGCCTGAGCCTGAATCACATCCAGTTTCCTTATAAGAGACCTAGCTGCTGATCCATATACTACATTTCCATAATCCAATACAGATCTTACTAAAGCCACATACATTCTCTTCAAAGCTGAACAACTTGCTCCCCATTCCCTACCAGTCAAACATCTCATCACATTTATTATTTTTTTACATTTCTCCTCAACTTTCCAGATATGGTCTGCCCATGTTAATCATGAATCAAATATAACTCCCAGAAATTTAAATGATGCAACCCTTTCTAATTCAACCCCATACATCCTTAACTTCTTCCCTACCTCAACCCTTTTCCTCGTAAAAAAAAAATACAGTTTGAGTTTTGTCTACTGAAAATCTACATCCCCAATCATAACCCTACTCCACCACTTCATCAATTGCTTCTTGTAGTTTCCTGATTATATGGTCCATGTCCCTGCCTCCTTTCCACAAGGCCCCATCATCCACAAACAGTGACCTACCTATATCCACTGGTACCTTTGTGAAGACATCATTGATCATAATGATGAAAAGGAACGGGCTAATCACACTACCTTGAGGTGTACTATTTTCCACTACGTACTGTTTTGATAATTCTGATCCAATCCAAACTTGAATTTTTCTACAAAACAAAAAATCTTTAATCCAATTAAAAACTCTCCCACCAACCCCCATCTTGTGCAGTTTAATTAATAATCCTTCCTTCCACATCATATCATAGGCTTTTTCAATGTCAAAGAACACTGCCACTACTGACTCTTTATTTGCCTGGGCCTTCCTTATTTCAGTCTCTAACATAATCACTGAGTCCATGGAATTCCTTCCCTTTCTAAAACCACTCTGATAACTTGCCAGCATTCCTCTTTTCTCAAGCTCATATGATAACCTTTCTATTATCATCCTTTCCATTATCTTACATATACTTGATGTTAACGCAATTGGTCTGTAGCTAGTGGGTTTTGACAGATCCTTGCCAGGCTTCCTTATTGGAATTACAACTGCTTCTTTCCATGCACTTGGTAATCTTCCCTCCTCCCACACTCTGTTATAAAAATGCAGCAACTTCAAGAGCGCTCCTTCTCCTAGATTTTTTAGCATCACAGAGCATATCAGATCTTTCCCTGGGGAGGTTGGTCTCAATCTCTTTATTGCTCTCACCATTTCTGCTAATGTAAATGGATCATCAATTATATCATCTGTTCCTTCCCTCCTGCTTAACACACCTGGGTGTTGGCTCATTATTCTTTCCCTTCTTCTTCTCCAGACAAATTTTCTGAACTGTGTATCAATACAAATGACTTGGCCATGACCTTAGCCTTATCCCTACTGGAGACTGCCATTTCCTCCTCAGATATCATTACTGGATATTCCTATTCCCTTCTATCTCCTCCCATCCTCTTAATCATTCCCCATATCTCTCCCACAGGTGTTGTTCTTCCTACCTTGTCACAAAAACTCCTCCAACTGGTAGAGAATGCTAGTCAAGGCGGGGTTTAAATGAACAGGATAATGAGTGAAAATTAGACACAGGTGGGTGCAAATGAGGAGACAAGCAGGTAATTGGAGGAAGTCCAAAAAGGAAAGGGACTGGGCCAGGACCCACATGGCCAGGTGAAAGAAAACAGAAATTAAAGACTGTTGTGATCTAGAGCTACCAACAGAGGCCCTTCGACCCAGTGTTCAGGCCGGATCCTTAACATAACAGTTAAAGAGGTTAAAAAATTACAAGCTACCATTTATCTGAGTAGTAAATTATGTATATAAATGAAATACAGAACAAATTAGAGCACCACCAATACTACTAGAGTACTATAAAACTGTATTAGTTCCTAATAGTTATTGACAGAGGACTTCATTAAGTGTACGCTGCCCTGCTCTTTTGATTGACTGTAAATGAACAAAATCAGCACAGACACCTGGTGCAGATAATGGATTTCCTTCATACACTGCTTTCAATGATTTTATCATCCAAATCTTTATTTTCATTGTAATGTTCAAGATGATTGTCGATGACTTCTATTCTTCATAGTTCCTACCTAAATGTTGAAGTAGTGAAATCATTTCATTTCATTCCCAGTCATTTCTAGCATCTCTAAGCCTGACTGCCTGAAACTGCAGTCAGCAAAACAGTTCGGAATTGCCTTACTGCTTATTCCTCATCAACAATCAGTGACAAAAGTCACTTTTTTTTTAACAAGAACACATGCAACTGATGCTATTTAAAAAATATTCACTCTTAAGCACGGTATAGTGTCTAACAGCCACCCAAATGAATGCAACTGATGCTAGTTAGAAACTGTTCAACAGTCTCTTGTCCCAATTAAGTGGAATAGTGTCCAAAATAAATAAAGTAAATCCTGGCAATTTTCTGGATTAGATTTTGTTCTTTAAAAGTTATTGCCCCAAAGAAATGGCTACCCCATTAACCAATAGTCTAATTAACCAGAACCCATCATATATATTTTCAGCTCAAGTATATGTTGTATAACGTTTTATCTTGTAATTTTAAGTTTATGACTTCATCTGAATTCATAATCTTAGATAACCTCGATTATACTTCTACATATACGTATATCCTAAATGTAATGTTGGTAGAAGTTAAATATTAAGACTTGAACTGGAAATAGAAAATAGTGAATGCTGTTTATCAGATTTGGCAGTTGATAACAGAATCCACATATCACAGATGTAAGGACATAAAACTAATGGAACTCACTATTTTACAGCATGTTCTGGATGTAGGGACTTTGTTTAATTTCTACAGATTCCTCAGTCCCCTAGTTTGCATATTCATAGTTCCATAAAACATTTGTTTACATGATTTGCCACAAGGTCTGCTTAGCTTTCGAGTTTTGAGATTCTAACTCCACTAACAATAATTATAGTTTTGAAGCATTCCAATGGTGAATTGAAATGAAATGCAGAAGTATATTATTTATATTACTATCTCAAGAAGTCTAATTTTAATTTACTTTATTCATTTGCATTAGTTGCAGGTTGGGTTGAATGGTTTAAACACAAGAACAACTTTGCAATTACCGTATATAACACATACTATATAGAAAAATATCCCAGAGTACATCACAAGTCTATGGTCAGAGATAAAGGGATGTTGTTCAAAATATTAGATGGTGTGGTCAATGAGTTGAGTTTATGGAGAAGCAGGTGAAGATATAGAGATGTTCAGTGGAGACACTCCAGAATTTAGAGAAACCAAGCATGAGGGAGTGAGTGAAGACAGAGAATGGTGAGGTCCTAGTGCAATAATTTTCAATAGCCTCCTAATCTGGAAGGTATATCTGCAGGGTTTACCTAATATTGTTTCTCTTCAACTTATTTAGCACAACCAGCACTTATTGTACAAAGTCCAACAAGTTTTCTATTGCGAACATTTTTCAAGGTCAGTTAAGGAAGAAATTCACATTACAAATTAAACATTCCTCTTGGTGGAAAAGTGAACACTATGATTTTTGTTTTCACATCAGTCACTGCATAAATATAATGCACCAGAACTGGAAACAACTTGTAGTTGCATTTGATGCTTTCCAGCTTAGTGAGACAAATGACCATTCCTTCAAGTTACCCATTAGTTGTTTTAATGAGCTTACTGCTAATGTGTTGCAAATAAATATCTCAGATTTTGAACTTTCTGATTGATTAAGTTTTTAACCAACTACGATGGACATTGACTAAACCCTAAATTTTGTCTTTAGCACGTTGAGTGGTCACCCATCTCTCACGTGAGCACAATTTTTTCAGTGAGCTGTAAACTTAACTTGTTCAGCACCCATGTCTTCCTTTCTTCAAAGGTGCTGAGATTTATCACTTCCACCATCCTGAAATGAAAACATTTCCTGTTCTTATTTTTGCTTGGAATGAAATTAGATGCTGGAAATCTGAAGTAAAAATAGGAAATGTGACAAACATTGATCGGCAGAAACAGCGTTAGCATCTGTTGAAGGGTCTTTAACCTGAAATGTTAACTCTGTTTCTCTTCCCACAGATGCTGCCCAAAATTGCTGAGAGTTTCCAGTATTGTCTGTTTTTATATTTATTATTCTATTGTTATTAGCAGCTGACATTGTTTCCTTAATAATTAGGTTCTTCTTTTGTTAAAAAACCTGGAAAGCTCTGTGACATGTCTGCAGGGTAGCAATGTCCTTTACCTAGCATGGTGGAAGTTGCTTGTGTATGCTTTCTTTAACGTGGGATAGTGGTTGCACAACATGAGATACTTCACTTTGAGTATTCGTTCCCACTTCTGCTCTTTGTCCTCTTCCTGCCTTCCCTATGGTTCCTTTCTTTCAGCCCTTATGTCCCACTCTCTCCCCACGTTCCTGGTTGTGGTCCACCTGCTCACATTCACCTGAGCCTGATTCTGCTTGTCTTTATTCCATCCAAGCACCATCTGCACTCCTGGCCACAGTCCAAACATAACCAGCTGCACATTTGATCCTGAGTATGCCTGTGGCACATTCTGGATCAGACAGTATCTGTGGAAAGAGAAACAGAATTAACATGTAAAGTAGAAGACAACATTTTCTGGTTTTGTTTCTTCTTGGATGAAACTTGAACTCTTGATCAAACCTTGATGGCCCTCCGGGGTAAAGAATTTTCAAAGATTCATTACACTCTGAAATATCTCCTCATTTCTTCTGAGGAAGCAGCAAGCAGGTTAGGCAAAGTACATCGGTGGATGTTGTGTACTTGGATTTTCTGAAGGCCTGTGACAAAGTGCCGCTCATGAGACTGCTTAGCAAGATTATTACAGGAATTGTATTACAGGAAAGATACTAGCATGGAAGGAGCATTGGCTAATTGACAGGCAAAGAGTGGGAATAAAGGGAGCATTTACTGATTGGCTGCCGGTGACAATTGGTGTTCCGCGGGGGTTGGTGTTGGGATTGCTTCTTTTTACATTGTACGTCAGTGATTTAGATGATGGAGCTGATGACTTTGTGGTCAAATTTGCAGACAATATGAAGGTAGGTGGAGGAGCAGCTGGTGTCCATGAATCAAGAAGGCTGCAGAAGGACTTAAACAGATTAGAAGATGGTATTCCATCTGCCATATCATTGTCCAGAGTCAGGAAGTATATGGTCATGTACTTTGGTAGAAAGAATAAAAGTGTAGATTGTTTTCTAAACGGAGAGAAAACTCAAAAAACTAAAGTGCAAAGCAACTTGGGAATCCTTGTGCAGAATTCCCTGAAGGTTAACTTGCAGGTTGAGTCTGTGGTGAGGAAGGAAATTACAATATTAGCATTCATTTTGAAAGGACTAGGATATGAAAACAAGGGTGTAATGCTGAGGCTTTACAAGGCACTGACGAGGCCTTACTTGGAGTATTGTGAACAGTTTTGGGCTTCTTATCTAAGAAAGTGCCAAGAACAACCATGGTCATAGAAAGACCATGATCGTCTACATCGTACGGCACATTACAAATGAACAAACTAAGGAAAGATATGTTGACATTGGAGACATTTCGAAGGGGGTTCACAGAAATAACTCTGGGACTGAAAGGCTTATGATCTGAGGAGTGTTTGATGGCTCTGAGCCTGTACTCTGGAATTCAGAAGAATGAGTGGGGGATCTCATTGAAACCTATTGAATGCTGAAAGACCTCAATAGAGTGGAAGTCAAGAGGATATCTCCTATAGTTGGGGAGTCTAAGAGCAGAGGTCACAACCTCAGAATAGAGGGACGCCCATTTAGAATGGAGAGGAAGACGAATTTCTTTAGCCAGAGGGTGGTGAATATGTGAAATTTGTTGACACAGGCCGCTGCGGAGGCCAAGTCATTGGGTGTATTTAAGGTGGAGGTTGATAAGTTATTGGTTAGTCAAGGCATGAAAGGCTACGGGGAAAAGGCAGGACAATGAAGTTGGGAGGGAAATGGATCAGCGGAGGGCTGAATGGCCTAATACTGTTCCTATGTGTTATGGTCATACACCACCTTCCCCTTGCATGCCACACTGACCTCTGGTTCTGGGCTCATCAGTGAGGGAATCATCCTCCCTCGTCCCAACCTATAAAGCTCTGAAGGAATTCTGTGAGTTTCGATGAGACTTCCTCTCGTTCTTCTACAATCTGGATAATATAGGCTTGATCTGTTCAGTGTATTCCTATTTAGCAATACTGACATCCCTGGAACCAGTCCACGGAATCTTCACTGCACTCTCTCCTTTCCCTTGTTAATAGAAGTAAACTGTACTCAGTCCCTCAAGTATCGTTTGTTCTTGCTAAGGCCCTATCCAATGTAGTAAGACTTTCTACTTCATCTGCCATATTCAAATCCTCCAGTAATAAACCTGCTATATGTCTTCCTGCTCACTTACTTACTTGCATCTAGGCGTCCAGCGACTTGTAGTTGCACTCAGCTTCCCTGGGACATTGGAGAGTGGTGGAAGCTGAATTGTTGATAGCATTTAAGAGGTGTCCAGCTGAGCACTTGAATCACCTAGTCATTGAAGACAATAGACTATGTTCTAGAAGATGAGATTAATACAGATGGGTGCCCAGTGATTAATATGGATTTATTGGGTCAATTTCAGGCAGTCCTTGTGGTCCTTTTTCTTTAGCTGTTTCGATCTATCAATCAGGTTAAAAAAAAAAGACAGAAACCAGACGCCTTGTCCTGTCAGTTCAACTAACCGAAACATGAGGAGCAGTCTACCACTATTTTGCCGCAACCAAGGTGATAATGCCAATTCTTTGGGAATTGACACTCTTGTTCGCAAGGCCCAGGCACAAGGGGAGACTCTGAAGAACAGTCCTCTGGGTCGGCTGTTCATTCCAAGTTCTGTCCAGTTTCAGGCACTTCAGTGGGGAAATGCATTGAGAATGACTGCTCACCCAGAATCGCCAGGACCCTCAAGTTCATCAAGAGAAGACACTGGTGGCCTGGAAAGGTGAGAGAGGTCTGACAATACATGCAGGCATGCGAGGTGTGCGCCCAGAACAAGGAGCCCCATACCCAACCTCAAGGGCTCCTCTGCCCTCTGCCTGTTCCAGACAGACCATCGGCGCTCATCTCCATGGACTTTGTCACGGGTCTTCCTCCTTCCAAGAGGAAGACCATCATCATGGTAATTGTTGATTGCTTTTTTTTTTAGGCCTGCTCTGGGATTCTCAATGATCAGTCCACTACAGAGGCCTCAACTTCATTCTTCTGTATCCCCATCTTAACTAAAATGAACTTGTTTTTGCTCTGGCTCAGTTCTGATGAGAGGTCCTGGACCTGAAATGTGACCTTATTCTCTTTCTACAGATATTGTTTCCAGCATCTGCACTTTTTGATTTTCAGACTTTCCTGTTTCTTTAGTAAATAAAACAGCAAACTTAGATTCAACACAGTTTTAGAACCTATATCCTCTTGTTTCAAACCAATCAGTGACCTCTTTATTAGATACCTCCTGTACTTCGTAAAATGGCCATTGAGTGTATGTTCCGCTGCTGTAGTCCATCCACTTCAAAGTCTGACATGTTCTACATTCAGAGAGACTTCCCTGAACGTCACTGTTGTAACCCTTGGCTACTTGAGTTACTATCACCTTCCCATTAGCTTGAATCAGTATGGCCCTTTTCTTCTGACCCCTTTCATTAACAATGCATTTTCACCTACAGAACTGCCGCTCACTGAATGAGTTCTGTTTCTCGCACCATTCTCTGTAAACTCTAGACTTTTGTGCGTGAAAATCCCAGGAGATGAGTAGTTTCAGAGATACACAAACCACCCCATCTGGCACCAACAGTTATTCCATGGTCACATTAGATTACATTTAATTTCCCATTCTGAAGTTTGGTCTGAACAACAGCTGAACCTCTTGACCATGTCTGTACGCTTTTATGCATTGAATTGCTACCACCTAATTAGCTGATTAGATATTTGTGTTCATGAAGAGGTGTACAGGTTTACTGAACAAAGCGCCATGTTAGCAGCTGCAGAATTTTAGACATCCGAAAATATTACTTTTTTTAATGGCTTTGGCATCTAAGTTCTATAATGCTATTAAATAATACTGAATAAATTCTCTGTGGCTATTAGTGCATGTCTTGATTAAGGTAATTCTTCAACTGATGCGGAATAAAAGTCTTACAAGGCTGTTAATCCAATAGAAGGACTTTGTTGAAGTAATGAACCAAAAGAAATAAACTTAAGTGAACATGTCTGAAATTCATTCTGAAATTACTCTTTAACTCAGAATGCCACGCGTTTAATTGGTTTACTTTAGAATCAGGGAGCAAGGTTGTTACTGAAAATTTAATTTTCATAACTTCGTGATGAGAGGTATGGGGACCTACCTTGTATTTTTACTTGGGTTCAATTTTAAGCTAAAGTATCACAACAAATGACTAATTCTGGATATTAGCAGAGAGCTGGGTAGGTGGGTGGGGATTGTACATTGGTTATGAAGATTTTTCTTGTGAATGATGGATAAAAGAAACCTTTCCCCAAGCGAATACACTGAATTCCTCTCAGAAATAAAATCTGATATCGCTGCTTCTCAGAACAGATGCTTTACAAAAAGGAAAAGTCAATTATGAATGCAGAGTTTGGAGAGATATTGTTATCCCTTCTTATAAACCAGGACAATCTGTTTGAAGCAATTGTGTCATCTCAGGTCTCAAATGACTTTGATAAACCAAGCTCCGACAGCTTCTGAGCTCATTACTGTACTGGTGTCACGTTACAGATCTCCATGAAAACTCTGTAATATTGCCTAGAAATTTATCACCAGTCAACATGAGGAAATGCTTTATATTGGCTCAGCAGTTCTCTGTTCTGTCTCTGAATTTCTTAACATTGATGAAATTACATAACACATCTCATTAGGCAAAAATTAAAATGAATTACATAATTCTTAATTACATTCTGATACAATTGTCGGACATGGATGCTTCAGTCTTGCTACAAAACGGGGTATAAGGGCTCAGCCTGAAAAATCAACTGTTTATTCCCCTCCATAGATGCTGCCTGACTTGCTGAATTCTTCCAGCATTTTTTTGTGCGTTCAAGATTTCCAGCACCTGCAGAATTTCTTGTGTTTACACATCCTTGTTTACTACATCAATTCTCAGGTAAACACCAGCATGATTGGTAGGACTGAATTTCCCGTTTCCAAGTTGAAATTCCATAAATCCCTTTATGAGCTGCTGCATTCAGTACTGTATGTCTGCTACTCTATGGAGTGCCCTAATGTAGAAACAAAGAAACTAGGAGCAAAAGACCATTCAATGCTTTGAGCCTACCCTGCTATTTGATATGATCATGGCTGATTATCTGCATCTATACCATATTCTCCCTTTCTCGCACAGTCATTGATGCCTTTTGTATCTAGAAATGAATCCTTCTCCTTCTTAAATATAGATAGTGTTATTTGCTTCCACAGTCCTTCACTTTTATTCATGTTATCCTGCTTTTCTATGTTTTGCCCAGTTGTATGATCCATCTGTCTCCCTGAAGCCTCTTTGCATCCTCCTCATAGTTCACAATCGAACAATCTCAGCAAACTTTGAAATATTACATTCTGCTTCCTCATCTGAGTCATTTTGTGTGTATTTTTTAATACCTGGAGCTGATCCCTGTGGTACCCTGCCCTGCTCCTCTCTATTTCTTGCCTGTCAACCAATTTTTCATTACCCCCCCCCAATGCCATGTGCTTTAATTTAATATATTAAATTTCTTCATGGAAGTTTATCAAAGGTTTTCTGAAAATCCTGTCACACACTATCCACTGTTTTCCCTTATTCACTTATTCTACAAAAGGTCTAGTAGGATTGCCAAACATGATTTCCCTTCCAGAAATCCATGATGATTATGTCTAATCCCATTGATATTCTCAGCATCCTATTATCTCATCCTTTCTAATAATCTCCATCTTTTTCCACACTATAATCCAGTCTGTAATTTCCTGTTTCATGCCCCCCTCCTTTTTTGAAATAGTGCATTTTAAAAACTACCTTCATATTCACAGGAATGATCCATAATCTGTCGAATTCTGTATGCATTCACATTTTCACGACTATCCTCTTTGATGCATGTTATCTCACCCCGGGGATTTATTGGCTTTCAGTGCCATTACTTTCTCCAGCACTGATTTGCTTTAGTTCATTAACTGTGTTGATATGTCATTGAGCTGAGATATGGTGTGAGGTAAAATATCATCATACTGTCATATAGCATCGCATCTGAAAATCAGTATTTCAACCACCAATGTCTCATACTTAGAAGAGGTTGTATGCTTTGTGCCTTAACTTTTCCAATGCTTATGATAAAAAAGTAAAGCTCAGTTCTGTATTTTCTATAAATAATTAATGCACCACATTTCCAAAACAGAATTGTGGGTCAGTATATTAGAAGCAGACTGTGGAATTTGAAGTTATTGAGAGACTAGATTATTTAATTTATGCATTTTTACATTATAAAAATCTCTTCTATGTATCTAGAACCTCTTGATCTTAACTCTTCACGGTTACTTTTTCACAGTGGCATAGTGATTAGCACAACGGTTTACAGTACCAGCAACTCAGTTCAATTCCCACTGCTGTCTGTATGGAGTTTGTACATTCTCCCTGTGACCACAGGGGTTTTCTCTGGGTGCTCTGGTTCCCTCCCACAGTCCAAAAATGTACCAGTGGTCAGGTTAATCAGTCGTTTGAGTATTTCTTCATTTTTGGAATACACATGTCCTGCACCTTCCTCATTCTTCCCAGAAATGCACGCCATTGCTGCTGTGCTGACATCCTGCCAGCAGCTCCTTCCAATTTACTTTGGCCAACTCCTCTCTCATAGCACTGTAATTTCCCTTACTCCACTGAAATACTGCTACATCAGACTTTACTTTCTCCCTATCAAATTTTAAATTGAACTCAATCATATTGTGATCACTGTCTCTTAAGGGTTCTTTTACCTTAAGCTCCGTAATCACTCACAGTTCATTACATAACACCCAATCCAGTATAGCTGATCCCCCTAGTAGGCTCAAAGACAAATTGCTCTAAAAACCATCTCATAGGCATTCACCAAATTCACTTTCTTGAGACTTAATTCCAACTTGATTTTCCCAATTGACCTGCATGTTGAAATCTCGCAATACTATTATCATATTGCCCTTTTGATACGCCTTTCCTATTTCCCGTTATAATCTGTGGTCCACATCCCAGCTACTGTTGGGAGGTCTGTATATAACTACCATCGGGGTCCTTTTGCCCTTGCAGTTTCTTAACTCAATCTACAAGGATTCAACATCTTATGATCCTATTTCACATCTTTCTACTGATTTGATCCCATTCTTCACCAGCAGAGCCACACCACCCCCTCTGCCTAATTTCCTATCCCCCGATACAACTTGTAACCTTGGACATTCAGCTCCCAACTGCAAACATCCTTCAGCCATGGTTCAGTGATGGCCACAACATCATAGCTGACCATCTGTAGTAATGCAACAAGATCATTTAGCCTCCAATCTAATTGCATGAACATTGACTTCTCAAACTTCCACTAATACCCCACCTCCCCCTCGTACCCCATCCGTTATTTATTTATATACACACATTCTTTCTCTCTCTCTCTTTTTTCTCCCTCTGTCCCTCTCATTATACCCCTTGCCCATCCTCTGGGCCCCCCCCCCCACTTTTCTTTCTCCCTAGGCCTCCTGTCCCATGATCCTCTCATATCCCTTTTGCCAATAAACTGTCCAGCTCTTGGCTCCATCCCTCCCCCTCCTGTCTTCTCCTATCATTTCAGATCTCCCCCTCGCCCTCCCACTTTCAAATCTCTTACTAGATCTTCTTTCAGTTAGTCTTGGTGAAGGGTCTTGGCCCGAAATATCGACTGTACCTCAACCTAGAGATGCTGCCTGGCCTGCGTTCACCAGCAACTTTGATGTGTGTTGCTTGAAGATCATTTACCTGATTTCTTGTACCCCATGCATTGAGATATAACACTTCGAGCAACAGACATCAAAGTTGCTGGCGAACGCAGCAGGCCAGGCAGCATCTCTAGGAAGAGGTACAGTCGACGTTTCGGGCCGAGACCCTTCGTCAGGACTAACTGAAAGAAGAGCTAGTAAGAGATTTAAAAGTGGGAGGGGGAGGGGGAGATCCAAAATGATAGGAGAAGACAGGAGGGGGAGGGATGGAGCCAAGAGCTGGACAGTTGAGTACTGTATTTGCTGCCCTTTGTGATTCTGCATCCCTAATGCACTGATTCTCACCCTGCTGGTTGCAGTTTTGTCCTATCATCTGCCTGCTCTTCCTGAAGGTTTGACTGCACACTACCTTTGCTTTTTTTTAACCACCCGTCCTATCCTGAGTCTCTTCACTCCAGTTACCACCCCCTTGTCAAATTAGTTTAAACCCTCCCCAACAGCTCTAATGAACCTGTCTGTGAGAATATTAGTCCCCCTTGGGTTCAGTGCAACCCATCACCTTTAACTCATGTTACTAACCCATATGTGTGTGAGAAAAATGGAGCATCCAAAGGAAACTCAGACAGTCACAGGAAAGATGTACAAACGCATACAGACAGTGGCAGACTGAACCTGGTTTGCTGGCCCTGTAATAGCATTATGCCAACCGCTTAATCTGTTTCCTCTAACCTAGAATAAAGTGCATTCCAGATCATAGCGATTGCTTATGGTAAGTCTGCCAATGTACTTGTCCCTGTGTCCTCTGGTTTACTGGCCCTCGGGACTGAAAACAATCTTAAACTAACTGATCTAAAGAAAGGGATAGGAGCTGGCAATTTGTTATTGCCTGTTCACTCAATCTCATAAAGGGTCATACACAGTAAAATGTGGAGTCCATTGAAAGACAGGTCTGCTCAGGTATAAAATTAAACCTAATCTGACCATAGCCTCTGAGCCTGAGAGCATGATTATTTTGTTGTAAAACTTGTCTTCGGTAGTCTTGAATAATTGGCTGTATACCCACTGAGAGAGTGTATGAGAGAGTACCATCAAACTTTACAACTCCTCCCTTGGAGGGTCAGACACCCTGAGCCAATAGGCTGGTCCTGGACTTATTTCCTGGCATAATTTACATACCATTATTTAATTATTTATGGTTTTATATTGCTATATCTAAACTCTATTCTTGGTTGGTGCAACTGTAACGAAACCCAATTTCCCTCAGGATCAATAAAGTATGACTATGACTATGACTATGTCCCATTTTGGGCTAACTTGTATGTTTTCTCAGTACTTTAGCTTTAAAGCCCGTTACTCAAACATCCAAGCAAAAAAAATTGGTTACGTACTTCACATTTAGACACAATTTGATATATATATCAGGCTGTATCATGTTGGTGGCTGATTATTACACATCAACAAGTTCCAGACTTCTGTCTCTGCGTGCGAAGTACAGAAGTAAAAAATGAACTGGGGATCAGATGTGGAAACATCTGATCAATCTCCCTATCCCCCTTCTCCAGGACTCAGCACTGTAAACTACTGTGCATAGTATCTGGTCCCTCAGCTTGACAACAGCTGAAACTGGTACACCTGGAATGGCCCCATCCATTTCAGTATGGTTGCTGAACAGAATGGAAGAGTTAAGTGAGGGTAAGATGTTTATATTTATTTACTATCTATCTTTCAGTCTATCTTTGTATCTATTTATTTTTTTTATTATTCTCTTTTATTAGCAGATTAAATATGTTTTAATGAAACACAATATGTATGTTCCATCATTTCAATTATTTATTCAGTATTAATAATTTGCATTTATTTTAAATTATCCAGATAGCTGCTAATTGTTTCTAATTGTCTGTGATTATTTAAGACATTCAGAAAAGTTGAAAGGGTTTAGTTTCTGCTGCTTACAGCTTGACTTTGCTCAGGGAGCATTCTACCTTATGATAAAACCACAGCAGTGATGCCAGGAGGAGCCCAGTGTAAGTTTTGAATAGCCATGAGCAATCTATGAAGGCCAGGTCAAGCACAGCTAGGTCCATTAAGAGTATTCACAATTTTTTTTCTTTCCTGAGACTGTAATAGTAATACAGAATTGTTGGATTTCTTATGAGTGCTGTGCAGAGCCATGAGCTTGTTGGAATTTATCATCATTCATTCTTATGGAGACAGTGTTATAGTACAAGGATAATCTTGTTTAATTTTCAAGCGTTCCAGGATTAGCACCCTCTTTGAACTGTCATTTAGATTTCATCTTTTTAAATGCTTGTGATAATCCAACAGATTCAATTCTGTGATAGTGTCGACTCAATTATATGTGGAAAATTAATTTAGTCAGTCACAATGGAGCCATAGAGGAAATTCCAATTTTTCTGTCCACAATTTAAAGCTTCAATTTAAGTTTGAAATATACAATTATTTATCTGCTTATCTAAAAGTCTTGATTTCTGGCTGAAAAACTACTTGCCATCATGGTCGCAAAATAATAATCTTAAAAACTTTGTAAATATATACTTTCTTGTGCAGTTAGATTAATTTCATTATATCTAGCTCAATGACATTGTTGATAAACTATGTCTGATGACTGTGCAGTGCACTGGGGCAGAGGAATATTTACTTTCAAATTGTGTGATCTATTTTCATATTTTTAATTTGAAGCTTTTAAACACATTTGTATCTTTTTTCCCCAGTGATAATAAACACCAAAAATCAAAGGCATAGGAGTAAAGTGTACTATCTGTTGTAATATTATTTTTGTTATGAGGCAATGTGGGTTTACCTCCTTCCATAGTAATTCAGAAACAGGAGTAAACCATGTAGACACTTGTGGTAAACCATATATATGTTGTAACTGGGTTAACTGTCTGGACACGCCCCTCTGCTGACTGCCCCTGTGGCTCCTTCCACAGAATCCTGTATAAAGGTGTTTCGCCTTGCCCCTCCTCCTCAGTCCAGGGGCAGACACTCACCATGGAGGTCGTATTGTACAGCGAATAAAAGCCTTTCAGTATTTTACCCAACCTCAGTCTTTTGGAGTTATTGAAGGTGCTTCAATTTTATTCGCTGTACATTTTAAAGCATGGAACATGCACTGAGACCTGACAAATTAGACACGATCCACAAACGCCAGAAGCTGGAAACGCTTTCGAACTCTGGCTGGCCTGCTTCGAAGCGTACCTAGAGGAGATTAAAGCAACCGACCCCGTAGCAAAGCTCAGAGTTCTACTCTCCAGGGTCAGTCCACGGGTCTATTCACTGATCAGAGACCAGCCGAGCTACGATGACGTGATGAGCGCCCTCACAGGACAATACCTGTAGCCAATAAACAGCGTCTATGCTTGGCACTGCTTAGCGACACGGCAACAACGGCCTGGGGAATCAAGTGCTGAATTCGTCCAGACACTACGGACACTCGTGCGAGCCTGCAATTGCCAGGAGCTGACAGCGGCGCAGCATGCAGAACTCCTAGTGAGAGACGCCTTCATCACGGGGACCAGGTCAGTGTACGTGCGCCAGCGGCTGTTGGAAAAAGCCAATCTTACCTTAAGTTCGGCGATCGAGCTGGCCAACATGCTGGAGGCCGCTCTGCATAACTCTGAGGCTCTCCAGGCACGCAATCCCCCGATGGCCTTGTGGGCACCGCAGACCCCACAACCCGCCGGCGAATCGACCTCGGCTGCCGCCAGTCGCGAGTCTGCGAGGTGCTACTTCTGCGGACTGGAGAAGCACCCCCAGAAACACTGCCCAGGAGCTCCGGGGGGTGGGGGGGTGGTCATTGAGGCAAGCACAAGTCCTTGGAGCGTGCAGGTGGTCGTTGTTCGGAATGGGGAGAAGAATAGGATGGTCGTGGACTATAGCCAGATCTTCAATAGGTTCATGCAGCTCGATGCGTACCCTGTACCCCACATCGCGGATATGGTCAATCAGATAGCACAATACAAGGTGTACTCAACCATAGACCTAAAATCCGCTTACCATCAGCTCCCCATCCACCGGGAGGACCGCCCTTATACCGCCTTTGAGGCGGACGGCAGGCTTTATCACTTCCTGCGCGTCCCCTTCGGTGTCACGAATGGCGTATCTGTCTTCCAGAGGGTGATGGACCGGATGGTGGACCAGTGCCAACTGAAGGCCACATTCCCATCTCTGGATAACATCGCCATCTGCGGTCACGACCGGCAGGATCACGACAACAACTTCCAAAAATTTCTCCAAGCGGCCAAAGCTTTCAACCTCACCTATAACAAGGACAAGTGTGTATTCGGGACCACCCAACTTGCTATCCTTGGGTGTGTTGTGGAGAATGGACTCATTGGCCCTGACCCCGACCGTATGCACCCCCTGTTGGAACTGCCTCTTCCCAATACCCTCAGAGCCCTCAAAATGTGCCTGGGCTTCTTTTCATATTACGCCCAATGGGTCTCTAACTACGCAGACAAGGCCCGCCCCCTGGTCAAGTCCACCACATTCCCCCTCTCAGCCGAGGCCTGCGCGGCCTTCAGCTGCATTAAAGGGGACATTGCCAAAGCAGCAATGCATGCGGTGGATGAGTAGAGAGTGACGCCTCCGACTTCACACCGGCTGCTACCCTCAACCAGGCGGGAAGATCAGTGGTGTTCTTCTCTCGTACACTTCAAGGCCCTGAACTTCGGCACTCCGCCGTGGAGAAAGAGGCCCAGGCCATGGTGGAAGTTATTAGGCACTGGAGGCACTATCTCGCCGGCAAAAGGTTCACCCTGCTAACTGACCAGCGCTCAGTCGCATTCATGTTTAGTAACCAACAGCAGGGCAAAATCAAAAACGATAAAATTCTGAGGTGGAGAATCGAACTCTCCACCTACAACTATGACATCATGTACAGGCCTGGGAAGCTCAACAAGCCCTCCGATGCCCTATCCCGGCGAACATGTGCCAGATCGACTGGCTATACGTCCTACATGTAGATCTTTGCCACCCGGGGGTCACCCGACTTTTCCACTTCGTGAAAGCCCGGAACCTGCCTTACTCCCTTGAGTAGATCAGAACGATGACCAGGGACTGCCAAGTCTGCGCAGAGTGCAAACCGCACTTCTACCGACCCGAAAAGGCACCACTCATCAAGGCCACCCGCCCCTTTGAGCGACTGAGTGTTGACTTTAAGGGCCCCCTTCCCTCCACCGACTGCAATGTGTACTTTCTTAACGTTATCGACGAGTACTCGCGGTTCCCCTTCTCCATCCCCTGCCCCGACACCACTACCACGTCAGTTATAAAAGCCCTCCGCAAGCTCTTCACTCTGTTCGGATACCCATGCTATATCCACAGTGACAGAGGGTCCTCGTTTATGAGTGATGAGCTGTGCCAATACCTACTGACTAGGGGAATTGCAACTAGTAGGACCACGAGCTATAATCCCTGGGGGAATGGACAGGTGGAGAAGGAGAATGCCACGGTGTGGAAGGCCACACTCTTAACCCTCAGGTCAAAGGGACTGCCGGTCTCCCACCGGCAGGAGGTCCTTCCCGAGGCACTCCACTCCAACCGCTCCCTGTTATGCACAGCCACCAATGCCACTCCTCATGAGCGGCTCTTTTCATTTCCCAGAAAGTCGACCACTGGGACCACCCTACCAACTTGGCTGACGTCCCCGGGGCCAGTGCTGCTCTGGAAACATGCGAGGAGTAATAAATACTCCCCGATGGTCGAGAGGGTTCACTTCATGTGAACCCCCAGTATGCCTATGTGGTTTTACCTGATGGGCGGGAGGACACGGTCTCCATCTGTGACCTGGCGCCCGCAGGAGCACCGGGCCACTACCCTGAACACTCCATGGTGACTATTGACCCCCGTACCCACTGATGTATGTACCCACGAGACACCGCGCACTCCAAACCCTACACAGACACCACACGACACTCCCATACCGGGTGCTACACACATGCACGAGGGATTAACAACGCCTAACGTGCTGGCACCTCAAGTCAGGCCGGAGCCAGCACAACCACTGTCGCCAGTGCAATCACCACTGGTGCTACGTAGGTCACAGCGACGGACTTGACCGCCTGATAGACTTGACCTGTAAATATTCTTGTTTTAAATATTGTCAGTTACTTCACCCCGCGGGACTCTTTTTTAAAAAAGGAGGGGTGAATGTGATAAACCATATATATATGTTGTAACTGGGTTAACAGTCTGGACACGCCCCTCTGCTGACTGCCCCTGTGGCTCCTCCCACAGATCCTGTATAAAGGTGATTTTGCCTTGCCCCTCCCCCTCAGTTCGGGGGCAGACACTCACCATGGAGGCCGTATTGTACAGCGAATAAAAGCCTTTCAGTATTTACTCAACCTCAGTCTTTTGGGGTTATTGAAGGTGCTTCAACATTCAAGCCTTTGAGCCTCCAAAATATTCCATTTCTGAATTGATCCTTAATGAGTTCTGATGAGTCTTGTAATGGCTAATTATAGATCTGCTGGATAGGAACAAGAATAGATCTTGTTTAGGTCATTGATTTGAATTAGATTATGGCTAACCTATCTCTTCCTTGTGCTTTGATTCCCTCACCTAAAGCAAAAACTGTCAATTTCAGTTCTGAATATTATAATAGCAATTTGTATGACAGATTACCACTATTCTTTATCAAAGGCGTTCTTTCCTGACTTACTAAATGGCCTAGTTCTAATTCCGAATAGATTATAAAGAGCATCTCTCAATCCTCTGAACTCTGTGGAATATATATCAAATTTATTCAACCTGTCCTCAAAACTTAACTCACTTTAGGTCCGAATATAAATCTTATGCACTACTGCTCCAAAATGTAAGGTGCCAGGTCCAAAATTGAGGTCGATTTAGTGGATTTTACCGAGAGTCTGTAGAGATGAAGGATCGTTTCTTTATGTTTCAAGGTAAAGGCCTACATCTGCTAACATTTTTGATGACTACTTAAAGCTATGTATTTGCTCTAAGTACTTCAAGCACAAGGGCATCAAAATCCTTTGAAATAAAAAAAAGCTGTAGATGCTGGAAATCTGAAATTAAAAAAACAGAAATACTTAGCAGATCAGGCCATATCCATAGGAAGAGAAGCATAGCTAACATTTCTGTTTGAAATATTGCTAGAATTTTTCAGTTTTAATTTCTTCTAAATGTCTTTTCTTCTTAGCAATGTAATTTCCCTCACTGTTATGAAAATATTCTGTACCGGCTTTCTTACTATCAAAGTCAATGACCTTGCACTTCTCCACATTGGACTTCATCTGCCACGGTCTGTCTATCTTCTGAGCCTGGTCTGTTGGCATAGCATTTTATTCACTGAAGAAATTATTGCCATCAGAAATAGTTTTCATTGTTTGAGAGAAGTTGTGTAGAATTTACTAGTTCTCAGCAAGTTCATTCTAAATAGTCAATGGCAGTTTTCCCAATGTAAGTTAAAAGTTAGTCAATTATGAATACTGGCAAATGAAAACGAGAGGAATTAATTTTAAAGAGAAGTGTTCTAGTCAGGTTTTATCATTAAACTGCCACAGTATTAGTTCAACACCTCTCATTTAAGTTTTTGGTAGATTTATTTAAAAAAAATACTAATCCAAGTATAGAGTTTTGTCCTCAAAACTATTGGTTCAGTTTATTACATAGTAACATATGCAGCAAAATTATGAACTCAGCAGAAAATAGTTTAACATCAGGGTTGTAAGCAACTTCCTATTTAGGGCAACAGAAGACTTTTGGGATCCCACAAAAGTGAGGAATAGTAACTGTATCTGTGGGAAAGAAGCTGTAACAACTTCTCTAGGCTATGGAGCCAGGAGATGCTCCCCTGAGATTCACAAAAGGCTTTCCTGCACAACTTTTATTCATGCCTGATATGAAAGCTGCAGAGATGTACTCAATCGACTCTAATTAGCATTAAGTCATGAGGCTTTCATCTTTTTTAAACCAAAGGCCTCATTCCCTTCTGATATCTCTGATTGTCGGGAAACTCATATTCCGAGTAAGTAAATAATCTGAGATAGAAACAGAAATTGTTGAAATATGTGGCAGGTACAATTTTGAACAACTTATTTTTACTTCAGATTACTAGCATGCACAGTACTTTGCTGTGGAAATAATCTAATTAACCTCAAATATTACTTGTTACCCATAAAAATATTTATTTCCTCTTACATGGTAAGCATTATGCTCTAGTGTCAAATACTGTATGGAAAAAATGATAGCATGGACTGTTATGGTCCTCAAAAACAACGTTTCCTAATGAAGGAAGACATTTTTATTGCCTAACTTGGCAGTTTTCCAAGAGAATCCTGTTTGTATCCTCAGTAGATTGCCTTATAAAAGGTACAAGAAATACCAGCATTCAGTGATAATTTGGTTCAGATGTTACTCATTCTGCTTTAGAACTCAGTGGCCTTCAAGCCCAAAGTCAAAAAAAAAACCAAAATTGCTTTCATACATAATGTAGGAACTCTATCATCAATAACACATAAATTATTATGAATATGTATTAAAAGGCTCAAATTTTGCATATTAAGGAAGGAAAACAGCATGACTTGTCCCCATTTCAGGCTCATTATCTTGGTCCTAAGCCAATAAAGTTAATGCAAATTCTCTGCAGTGTGACCCAGTTTCCCTAGCAACACAAATGTGGATAGATTGATACACTAACCATAGACTTATATTTTTTAAAACTTTCTTTCATTTTCATGAAGCTATCAGGCATCAGGGTTTATTTCCCAATTAGATACATCCAATAGAAGAGCATGAATTATATTTTCCCAGCCGAAATATTAATGTCAATGCTTAATGTTCTTGTAGTTTGTGTCTAAAACTGACCTGAATCTTACTTTACTATTTAAATGAATTTAGGCAACCTATTTTAATATCTCACCAATTCCCCTAAGTTCCATTGCATTGTATTGTAATGTTCCATTATTCCCCACCTCTGTGAATAATAATCCAAAGATAAGGAGCCTTGCATGTTAGCACCTGAGACATTTATAGTCCACTTTTCCTTCGCCCCTTCAGTGCAGAGCTGAAGTTCCTGTGAAAGACTGTAACTAATCTGATGGCACAAGTCGAATACAGTGGATTCCTGGATATAGTTAAGAAGCTTAAAAAATACAACCTACCATTTAACTGAGTAACAAACTATGGATTTAAATGAAATACAGAACAAATTAGAACACTACCTGTACTACTTACTGTTGGTTGCCCATCATATTTCCTTTGTAATTCTTTTGGATCAATAAAGTATCTTTCTATCTATATCCAACGAAGACAGGAAACCTGTGCAGGAGACTTTTTAAAGAGGAAAAGCCATTACACTGGGGCAGTTCCACTCTCTCAACTTTGGAAGTCCGGGTCCAGTGGGACGAGTAGACATTACAAATGGGGTCTTCCCTGGTGGCAGTGGATGGCCATGGCTCCTTCTGTGCCTCAGCATGCACTTTGCTCTCTGCGTAGCATTCCAGAACCACCTTCTTAGCTGTTGGATCTCACTGTAGATCTCATCCAACCAGTTTGCCAGAGCTGTCTTTGCGTACTAGGACGGGCCTGTCGCTATCTCACCAGGGCCTGAGATCCGACGGCTGCCCTCACCTGGTTATTTAGCCAACCTGTCAAAGTGGTGTACGAAGGTGTGGCCAAGGTCGCATGCTAGCAGATACTTGGAGCCACAAGTGAGCTGAGTGTACAATGAGGACCAAAGTTAACATTCAAGATGATTGTCGAAACCTTCAAATCCTTCATAGTTCCTAATTGTTGAAGTCGTGAAACCATTTCATTTTCACACCCAGCTGTGTCTGGCATTTCCAAGCCTGAATGCTTGAAACTACATTGAGCAAAGCACTTCAAAATTGTCTTATAGCTTATTTCTCATTAACTATCAGTGACAAAATTCACCGCATTTGAACACAAACACGCACGACTGACACTATTTAAAAACCGTTTGCTCTAAGCATGTAGTGTCTAACAGCCACTCAAGTGCATGCAACTGACGCTGGTTAGAAACTGTTCAGCAACAGTCTCTTGTCCCAATTAAGCAACATAGTGTCACAAGTAAACAATGGATATCCCAGCTATTTTCTTGATTAGTTTTTGTTGTTTAAGAATTGTTTCAGATAAGTGTCTGCTCTGATTAACCAATGGCCCAATGAACCAAAATCTACTGTATTTGAAAGCTTGGTTAACTCTATTCTGAGTGGAGAGTTGCAGTAGGTAGCCCATTGTATACTTTCATAAGGCAGCATGAATTGTGGTTCCACGGTAGCATTAAGGTATTAGATGGGTTTTCTCCGCGTGCTCTGGTTTCATCTCACGTTCTAAAGCCATACAGTTAGAATTAGTAAGGAGTAGGCATGTTGGTGCGAGAAACATTTTGACACTAGGGGGTTGCCAAGCACAATCCTCGCTGATTTGAGTTTACGCAATTGATGCACTTCACTGCATGTTTTAATGTACATATGACAAATAAAGTTAATCTTTAAATATATCGACTAATGCTGTATGCAATACTCCATCTTTAAATGAACAAGAGCCAGCGAAGTTTGATTGATAGCCTCACCATAATAAAACGAGCCATAACTGATACAATTAGTCCAATGAGCTATCACTGGCTCCAACTACAGAGGCACGGGACCTGTTGAGAGAATAACACAGCAAGAATGCAACACAGAGCTGGTGAATCTTGAAGAAAGTTCCCCTCAAAAGTCTAGTAATCACTCTGGCACAGGTTTCTTTCAACAATGATTACTGCTTGGCATCAGTTTAAGAAGTCCTTAGCATCCCGCAGCTGTGTTGTCAACAAATGGGCTGACCAGTCAGCCAGATTCGTGAATTCTCAGCCACAGTAAACAAAGAATAAACCACAACTTTTAAATAACTTCATAACTTCACTGAATAAATATTGAGCATTTATATCGTTAATATAGATGTTGAAATGCCATGAAAACATTACTTTATAAAAGAAATAATGTTTAGAAATATTTAAGAGGGAGTTACAGCTAGACAATATAAACTGAAGTTTATAGGGCCAAAGAGTTTACTTAGCAGTAATTTTAGATTACATCACCATTAAAATTTCTCTTATAATTCATGAAATAAAAAATATTATTTTACACTTATCTTACTATGAGACTAGTTTGCAAATATTTAAATGATACATAACTGATTTGATTTTATTGACAAAAGAATCGCAACAATGAGATTTTCATTTTATGCTGTACATACAGGGAAACCATTCATCATCATCATCATCATCATCATCATCATCAGGGGCCGTGCCCAGTTTGACTGCCGTGGCCCACACACTCCTGTTTCGGGTCAAGTGGATCAATTTATTGGTATTCATTTCCAGTTCTCCGGCTGCCGGGGAAACCATTAATTTTTTTTTATTGGGGCTCAAAACGTGCAAATATTAGTATCGCAACCATAAGAAAATCTGCAGATGCTGGAAATTCAAGCAACACACGCAAAATGCTGGTGGAACGCAGCAGGCCAGGCAGCATCTATAGGAAGTGGTACAGTCGACGTTTCGGGCCGAGACCCTTCGTCAGGACTAATGGAAAAAAGAGATAGTAAGAGATTTGAAAATGGGAGGGGGAGGGGGAGATACAAAATGATAGGAGAGGTCAGGAGGGGGAGGGATGAAGCCAAGAGCTGGGAAGTAGATTGGCAAAAGGGATACAAGGCTGGAGAAGGGAGAGGATGATGGGATGGGAGGCCTAGGGAGAAAGAAAGGGTGAGGGGAGCGCCAGAGGAAGATGGAGAGCAGGCAAGGAGTTATTGTGAAAGGGACAGAGAGAGAAAATAATAATAAATTAAAAGTAAATACATAAATAAAATTAAGGATGGGGTAAGAAGGTGAGGAGGGGCATTAATGGAAGTTAGAGAAATCAATGTTCATGCCATCAGGTTGGAGGCTACCCAGACGGGATATAAGGTGCTGTTCCTCCAACCTGAGTGTGGCTTCATCTCGACAGTAGAGGAGACCGTCGATTGACATACCAGAATGGGAATGGGACGTGGAATTAAAATGTGTAGCCACTGGGAGATCCTGCATTCTCTGGCAGACAGAGTGTAGGTGTTCAGCGAAGCGGTCTCCCAATCTGCGTCAGGTCTCGCCAATATATAAAAGGCCACATCGGGAGCACCGGAGGCAGTATATCACCCCAGCCGACTCACAGGTGAAGTGTCGCCTCACCTGGAAGGACTGTCTGGGGCCCTGAATGGTAGTGAGGGAGGAAGTGTAAGGGCAGGTGTAGCACTTGTTCCACTTACAAGGATAAGTGCCAGGAGGGAGATCAGTAGGAAGGGATGGGGGGAGAAACGAATGGACAAGGGAGTCGTGGAGGGAGCGATCCCTGCGGAAAGCAGAAAGTGGGGCGGGGGGAGGGAAAGATGTGCTTGGTGGTGAGATCCCATTGGAGATGGCGGAAGTTACGGAGAATTATATGTTGGACCCGGAGGCTGGTGGGGTGGTAGGTGAGGACAAGAGGAACTCTATCCCTAGTGGGGTGGCGGGAGGATGGGGTGAGAGCAGATGTGCGTGAAATGGGAGAGATGCGTTTGAGGGCAGAGTTGATGGTGGAGGAAGGGAAGCCCCTTTCTTTAAAAAAGGAGGATGACATTTTCGTCCTGGAATGAAAAGCCTCATTCTGAGAGCAGATGTGGGGATGGCATTTTTGCAAGGAACAGGGTGAGAAGAGGAATTGTCCAGGTAGCTGTGAGAGTCCGTAGGCTTATAGTAGACATCAGTAGATAAGCTGTCTCCAGAGATAGAGACAGAGAGATCAAGGAAGGGGAGGGAGGTGTTGGAAATGGACCAGGTAAATTTGAGGGGAGGATGGAAGTTAGAGGCAAAGTTGATGAAGTCAACGAGCTCAGCATGCATTCAGGAAGCGGCGCCAATGTAGTCGTCGATGTAATATTAGTATGTGAGGGGTAATCAGAGCCTGGACAGATGAGACTGGTTGGGGTTGAGAGGGGTCAGCAATAAATGTTCAGAGGATTAGGGCTAGGGAGGGCTGTAGTTTGATTTTCCATTAGGTGTATTAGGGTCAGACATTTGGAACATCAAGTTATTAGAAGACAAGTTATCCACAGAATGGAGTGGGGTCAAGGCTATGATTGGTGTAAAGATGAGTGGAGGTAGAGTAGTTGCACTGTTGTGGTTAGGGAGCTGAAAGGTAGATGCTGAGTAAGGACTTTACCTTGAAACACAGGCTGAGTTCATACAGGAGGAATGTGTAGTGACAATCAGCTCCTAATCATATATTGGAAGTTTGAGTGTGGATTGAAAAGAAGTTTTTAATGGGCAAGATGTGGCTTTTTGACATAACATTAAGTATTAAGGCACTGCTTTCCCTTTGTATCAGTTATTTTTCCTCCTGCTATTTTATATTGTAGAACATACATTCAGATTAAAATCCTCACTGTATGACACAAATGGTCCTCTGGACTTGCACGCATCTTTGAGTTGGGCCTTGAGAATAACTGCATTTCTTTTTCCATGTTCATGTTAGGTCTGCTTGATAACTGCTCAGTAATATGACATTGTTTAGAGACTTAAAGTAATGATAAATGGGCTATTCTTTGTGCAATTATGTTGTGACTACGGAACAATTTAAATTCCTGAAATAGCTCGGCTATGTGAAATGATCTGAAGAATGTGTGAGACAGTGAATTAATAAACATAATGTGAGTAAATATTATGTAAGGAGAGATTGTTTATTGCCATTAAAACTCTGCAGCATCAAATGTGAAATTCATCAACAAAAGCATTACAGTAAAATATTACAGAATCTTAAAATGACACTCACTATGTAGATTTAAATTCTAGTGAAATCTTTGTATTGCCATAGTTCCTTAATATGTGCATAGTCATGTTTTCCAGGCACCAAGAATTGCCACACATTGAAGAAAACTCCTATTTTAGTAATCTGTCTAAATTGATACTGGTGGTGTTAAACATTTTTACCAGTAACAACCAGACAATCATTAAGGCTTATTTTTTTCACTAAACTGCTGTAAAAACAATTTCACGTACATTGATGTGTAGCTCAGAGGAAATTAGAAACATAGAAAACATACAGCACAATACAGGCCCTTCAGCCACAAAGCTGTGCCAAACGTGTCCTTACCCTAGAAATTACCTGGGATTACCAATAGCCCTCTATATTTCTGAGCTCCATGTATCTGTCCAAGAGTCTCTTAAAAGACCCTATCGTATCTTCCTCCAGCACCGTTGCCAGCAGCCCATTCCACGCACTCACCACTCTCTGCGTAAAAAAACTTACCCCTGATGTCTCCTCTGTACCTACTTCCAAGCACCTTAAAACTGTGCCCTCTCATGCTAGCCATTTCAGCCCTGGGAAAAAGCCTCTGACCATCCACTTGATCAATGCCTCTCATCATCTTATACACCTCTATCAGATCACCTCTGTCGCTCCAAGGAAAAAAGGCCAAGTTCACTCAACTTATTCTCATAAAGCATGCTCCCCAATCCAGGCGACATCCTTGTAAATCTCCTCTGCACCCTTTCTATGGTTTCCACATCCTTCCTATAGTGAGGCGACCAGAACTGAGCACAGTACTCCAAGTGGGGTCTGACCATGGTCCTATATAGCTGTACCATTACCTCACGGCTCCTAAATTCAGTCCCATGGTTGATGAGGGCCAATGCACCGAATGCTTTCTTTACCACAGAGTCAACCTATGCAGCAGGCAGATAATTTTGAAATGTACTCTCATAGAGAAGTGGGATAAAATCTCTTTCTAATAGTTTTTCTGTGCAACACTGGCAAATGCTCGTGTTAGTAACAGAACATGTCAGCATTTTGTTTAAAGGACCAGTCCAGCATAGATGTTATTATCCACAGGCAGTTGCATGCTGTGTTTGTGATGTTTGATTATTGACAGTTGAGACCCTCACCTCATGTGCTCAAGTATGATTTTACACCCTGAGGGGTTTTCAATTGATTTCATTGACATGGTTTTATATGCCAGGCATTGCAACATGACTTTATAAAGTGCAATATCAATGTCAAGAAAATTACCAAGGCCATGTCTGCTTGGTTGATAACTAGGTTTCTTTCATATGCATAGATCTACTGTATAGTGGGGTAATATGTAAGAAAGGATTATGGTAGAGAAATTTATGGTGTTATATAAAGCTGTGATCCAAAATTAATGCTTGATTATTCTTTGGAACAGCTCTCTCAACTGGGAGCCAATTTCTGGATGTTGGTGAGGAAATTCCCTAGGTTAGGCAAAGCTGGAATTTCTGATTGCTTCCAAACTGATACCTAGAATGTTGAAATTACACGTGTTTGATATTCTCTCCTGGTTTTCTATTTTGTAGTGGTCATTCTACAATTGAGTGGCTTGCTAAGCAAATCCCAGTTGCATTATTGAGAGACAAAAGTATAAAACTGCTCTCAGATTGAAATATTATTGAATCTAAAAATATGCAGTTGAAATAAAAAGGATAAAATAGGAAAATATAAAAAAAGTATAATGCAATCATTGTAAATACATACCTCCTTAAATCAGGAATTGATCTTTTTGTGCAGTGATATAACACCAGCAATATCTTGTGTTTTATCAATAGAATAAAATAGTAGTAATAGACAGAGGCTCACGTATAGTGATACGGAGCTCAATTATGATTTCCTATTAATATTCAATCTTGTATTGCATCTTTTATCAGTGCGAGAGAGGTCTGTCATTTTCAGACTGGGGAAACCTTGAACGATTTGATGTATAAACAAAAAAAGCTCTTTGCTTTTACAATCATAAATGTATATCATTTACTTGATTTTATCTTTGAGATGAATGTTGTCATAAGATACTTCCTAAGCTTCTGCTCTTGAATGAAACAAGAAATATGATATGAAAATAGTTACGTTTAGGATCTAAAACAGTAAAAATGTCCTTTCACGAAGGTGCTTTGCTGCATCCTAGAATTAGGCAGGCTGTATCTACATTTGGATTTGAATATCTAACTTGATAATGCAGTTTTGTTTCTGGGCATGTGATTGCCAGTCTAATGATGGGCAGTCTTTTCAAATCCAATCTTTGTGCCTCGTTCCAATGTATGATTCCCAGAGTTCTTCGTAGCAACTCCTGGCCTGCACAGTATTCCTATCCTGCCACACATGTTGTCTAACAGCTGCTTGAAGGGTTTTAAGTTGGCTTGCCTTGTCATTAGCTCTCAGTGTTTCCCTATTTATAATTATAGTATTTGAAAATACGGATAACTTACTAGGTTACTAGAGAAATAACCTCCTGCAGGGGAGTTTGTTTAGAAGCTTGTTCTCCTCATTGGTCAATTTGTACTGGTTGTTACACTCCTACTTCCTGGCTTCACCATGTACATTCAATGAATGTGACCAAAGACAGGACAAGGAACAAGCCACTTCAAATTTTATGGGGAGGAAGTTAAGAAGGATTGGAGTATGATTGGAACTAATGTCTCCACCAGTTCCTTTTTGCATGAAGTACTGGGCATTCTCATTTATTTTTTGTGCTGGTATAGTGTGAGCTTCCTTCCCGCATTTTATAACAGAGTTTTTTATGGCAGTGAAAAGCTTCAGAGAAGAAAATGTAAGTGTCAAACAGTGGAAATGCCAATGGGTGCCAAAGGAATTCTTTCGTGATTAAGATTAATGCTTTGTTTTGTTGTGCATTTGATGTTGGTCGCCCTTTGTGTATTTTGGTTACTTTTAATTGTTAGCTTATTGATTGTTTAAGTTGTTTAAACTGTAGTTTGTTCATTTATCATGATCGTACTACAGATCTGGGTTGTTTATGTTTGCTTTTCTAAAACATTACTGTTGGAAATCAGGTAATGGTTAAAGGCATATGTAAAAACGGTTGGTTTACACAGCACAGATGCATAGCTGAAACCTCAATAGTCATATATATTTAAAACAACACTTTGTGCCACTTAAGAATCCTCAGTGGAGGTACAATACATGTTCATTTTTCATTACTGTTTTCCTTCCCCCTTATCTCTCATTGTTGAAGATAGAAATGCAGACCAAAGCTTTAGAACTGGGTCCAGGAATTCTACGAATCCACATTATCAAATCGATTCTGCCTTTGTCTGTTTGATCTTGCTTCTGTTTTCAACCATTTAGGCAATTTAGACCATAACCAGGAGCACAGAATTAGGCCATTCAGCCTGTCAAGTCTGTTCCACCAATTGATCATGGCTGATTTATTACTTCTCTCATTTATTACTCCCCGTTCTCCTGCCTTCTCCCCATAACCTTTGACACCTTTACTAATCAAGAACTATCGGCTTCCACTTTATATTTACCCAAAAACTTGGCCTCCACTGCTGTTTGTGGCAGATGTACCAGCCTCTGACTAAATAAATTCCTCCTGACCTCTGTTCTAAAGGGATATTCTACTATTCAGAGACAGTTCCCTCTGGTCCTAGACTCTCCCACTAACAGAAACATCATGTCTCATCTGCTCTGTCCAGGCCTTTCAATATTCAGTAGATGTCAATGAAATCTTCCCTCATTCGTCTGAACTCCGCAAGTACAGGTCCAGAGCCATCAAACACTCCTCACTGATTAACTTTTTAATTCCCAGGATTATTCTTGTGAACCTCCTCTGAATCCTCTCCAGTGCCAGTCCATCCTTTCTTACATATTATTCATACATACTCTCAGATTAACATTAATTTTATACCAACTCTGTCCTTGAGCACATCAATAAGTGTGTAGATAGAGTGACATGACAAAAACAAATAAAAGTTTTCCCCAATCAGAGACCAAGGATGAACAGAAAAGTTCGCCTCCTGCTCAAAGCCAGAGATTCAGCCTTCAGGTCTGGAGACCAGGAGACTTACAGCTCAGCCAGGACCAACCTGAGGAGGGGAATCTCTCAGGCTAAACACATAAACAAACAGAGAATCGAGGAGCATTTGAACTCCTCGGACCCCCGGTGCATGTGGCATGTCATACAGGTCATTACAGACTTCAAACCACCTAGTACTGTGCCCCCTTCCAGCTCTGCTTCCCTCCCTGATGAGCTCAATTACTTCTACGCTTGCTTTGACCGAGAGAACAAGGAGGTCACCCTCAAAGCGGATCTCCCACCTGGTGAACTGCCTCTCTCACTTTCCACCTCTGATGTATGCGCCACCCCGAGCAGGGTGAATGTACGGAAGGCAGCTGGTTCGGATGGAATATCTGGCCATGTGCTCAGTGTCTGTGCAGGGCAGTTGGCCGGGATCTTCACGGACATTTTTAACCTGTCCCTGACCCAGGAAGTTGTCCCCACAAGCTTCAAGATCACCACCATCATGCCAGTGCCAAAGCATTCTACTGCCATGGGCCTGAATGACTTCCGTCCAGTTCTACTCACCCCCATCATTGCAAAGTGCTTTGAGAGACTGGTTCTATCACATCTGAAATCCTGTCTGCCCACTACCCTGGACCCCCATCAATTTGCCTATCACAATAACAGGTCAACAGAGGACGCCATCTCCACGGCACTTCACTCTGCCCTGACCCACCTGGACAGCCCCAACTCTTACGTCAGAATGCTGCTCATTGACTTTAGTTCGGCATTCAATACTGTGATCCCCTCCAAGCTGATCGTCAAACTTCGCCAGCTTGGTATCAGCTCATCCCTTTGCAATTGGACCTTGGACTTTCCCAGCGGATTATTGGCACCCATTTGCCCACCATTGAGAACATCTACCATAAACGCTGCCTGGGCAGGGTGAAAAGCATTATCAAGGATGCATCTCACCCTAACCATGGACTTTTTACTCTCCTCCCATCCGGTAGGCGCTACAGGAGCCTCAGCTCCCGCACCAGCAGGCACAGGAAGAGCTTCTTCCCTGAGGCTGTGACCCTGCTGAACCTCACACCACAGCGCTAAGCAGTATTGCACCCATATTGTACTGCCTCAGTACTTTTATATTTGTGTGCTATAGCACTTACTTTTTATTCGCAGTTATTTTGTAAATAACGCTATTCTTTGCATTTCTGGTCCGATGCAAACTGCATTTCATTGGCTTTGTATCTGTACTCGGCACAATGACAATAAAGTTGAATCTAATCTAATCTAATCTAATATTTAGCCCAAACCTGCCCTCAGTAGACCAAATGTGGTCTGATCAATTGCTATGCTCCTTTGTGTTGACAACGCTGCATTTTGGTGGTTGGTATTTTTCTGGAGTGTGTCATTGTAATAGTTTTCTGTGCAAAAAAAAAAGCTGGAATAATTCAGTTCAGAATGTGATTCCATTTTCAGTATTTTTAGGACTAAAAACATAAATTTATCGCTCTTTTCTATCACCTAAGGACATGTAAAATGCATCAAAAGCCGTGTTGAATACACAAGTTTCCCAGGCACCGACCTAAAATGGGAAACAGGCTTCTTGTATTATGTTAATCGGAACCCAACTCTTGTTTTAACATCTCCTGATGGAATTTTTGTAGGGCAGACTGATCATTCACCTTGCTCAGCATTTTAGTTCTTCAGTGGGTCTAAGCAGTTCTAAAGGAAGAGCTGGAGGTCATGACAGATCAAATAGAGTGCAGTCTCAACATAATGCACCATGTTGTATCGCATGTTTGGATAAACTATGCATATTACCACCTCCCTAGGGCAGTGTCTGCTTTCATTGCAAGGTCACATGGAGGCAATAATGTTTCCAATAGAGTATAAGAGATCTTTGTTTTTGACTCCCTCTGATAGTTGGTGCTGAGGAGGGAGCAATAGATTCTGGGAAAGGCTCGGCATGCCATCATTGGGGTCTGTTCTATAAACTGGTGCTATAGGAAAGAGCAATGAAGTGTGAATGGAAGTCTGTTCAATCTCTCCGATGAAAGGTCTCATACCTGAAAATATTGATTGCTTCTCTTTCCATGGATACTGCCTGACCACTCAAGTATTTTAGCATTTTCTATTATTATTATTTTATATATCTAGCATCTACAATAATTTTTTTTGACTTGTACAGGATATCCTACACTGACCTCTTCGGATAAACACAAAATTCTAATAGCTCATCCAGTTAATTTTACACACAGTCATGACACATGGATGTTGACTTCAGTAATGCTGATGCTAATGAGGAAAAGGCAGTGTTAGGATTTCTTTGTTGGAGATAGACTTTCCTTTGGTTCTTAATATTTCCAGTTGGGCAAGACCTCTATGGAACTCAGCAATGGACAGTCCCAAGCCTGATTGTGAAAAAAGGAGGATTGGCCTGGGACTAGCAACTCATGCTGTAAAAACCCGGTGCTACAGAAACGTCAATAAGACCTCATCCCTGGGAGAGGAGGGACCCTTGCCTAGAAGATGTATGAAGTCATGTGTGAAAGCAGAAAACACAGGGCAGGCCAACCTTCTATAGAACCAGGACAGAGGACTCTGGTGATCTTCTGTCATTGGCCTCTGCTCCAGTAGGGGTGATGGGCCTATTTAGAAGAAGTCCTTTATGGAGTTAACTAACACCATTTGGGCTTCCAAAAAAACCCTGTCCACATGTCACAAAAATCAAACTATTTTGTTCATGAGTCAAATAAATGTCTTTGAGCTGTATCTAGCCTCCTGGTACTTTTGCTTGCTTTTGGAATACATGCAAATGTGAAACAAAATTGATTGGTTTGGTGTGCATAAATGTTACTTTCCCACTTACCAGCACATCCCTGAATGTTGTAGTGTTGTGGCGTGTAGGCATGACCTATTTTATTTCATAAGCAGTTGTGAACAGACTTAAGCATTGCAAACATCAGCAAACATCTCCTGGCCTTGTCTTGGGTGAAGGCTTTGGAGAAGAAAAGGAAGTCTGAAGTGGAAGAATAGAATGAAAGGCAGTAAAGTCTTTTTAGATAAGCCTGATAACTGGACATTTGACCTGGAGAAAGTGCAGATTTTAGGCCCTAAGTAGTGTCAAACATACAGTGTGTACCTTTGGGTACATAGAGTATCTTCAAAAAAATTAGCTTTACTGATGGAAAAGAAGTATAGTACTTGAAGAGAGGGAACCATTAACAGTATGTGCTAATGTGAGGCAGGGAAAAGAAAGTGGGTGGTCAGTATTTTATTTAGAACTAGCTGAAGGGATCAGAAGCTAGATCTTATCAGCAAAAATATAAGAACATAATAATTACAGTGTGCATGATCTTGTATTTAATGGGTTGCCTGAGCCAGTCCTAGTTTCAAACCCACTTTTCCACTCTCTGCCCATACACCTTGTAGTATACTACAAGTATAGACTCAACCTCTCCAGTGGTTCTTCACACATCAATCCCTTCATCTGAAGATTCAAATTAGTGAACATTGTTTTCAATGTGAGTATTTCCTTTACAAAATTTGAGGATCAAAATTGAACACAATACTCCAGCTACTCTTTTGCTAATGCCGGTAAAGTTGAATCAACACTGCCCTACTTTTGTATTCCATTCTCCTTGAAATAAAAACCAACATTCTACTGGCTTTCCTGACTACTTGCTTACCTGTAGGTCAATGTCTTGTGCTTCATTCAAAAAGCCTGCCCAAGTCATTTTGTACCACAGTGTTTTATAGTCTCAATCCAAATGGCATAATCAATTTATTTTCAGAACATTGAACACGTTCTGCGCAACTGCCCACTCTCACCTGATTTAGCTGACACTGACCTGCTCAACATCAACCAAACAACACTAGAGTGGCTGGCTGTCTGCTGTGACAGGCTATGATGATGAATTTACTTTCTTATCCTTCCTTCTGAAATGGAGTGTCTTATATTTTCCCACATTGTACTCTGTCCTATATCTTCTTGCTCACTTACTTATCTATATCTTTTTGCATGCTCTTTACTCCCTCGTCACTATTTGAGGTGACGAACAGGTGAGATGGAAGAAAACGGAGAGAAAGAAACTGCAGGAGGAAACTTTAAATTAAGTTGGGATAAGAGTGCTAAGGCAAGGAAGGGACAGAGGCAGCCTGTGGGTTAGTCTTATGTGGTCAGTCTACGAGTTTCTACCATTGAATGAATAGAAGAGATAGAGGACAGAGTTCAAGAAAATAATTTGCAGTGAATAGAAGAAACCAGTGGTTATATTTACATTCTGGAATAATCTTGGAAAAACTCTCTGTTTGCCTGAGTAGACCTGGTGGTAAGTGACAGAATCAGTTGGATACCATAAGCATTCAAGTTTCTATCAGCCAAAGTGAGAGTCATATTAAAAGTAATGATCAGGTCAAGAGGGGGAGAGAATGAATGAAGGAAATTTATTTCGGTCAGTACAAACATAACAAAAAGCATCATTTTCAACGATGATTTCATAGGACAAAATTACAACAAAAAAAAACATAGATATTCTTGAAAGCAGACCGAAAGGGTGTAGGCTGAAGCTACAGCTTATTACGCCTACCCCTCTTACTTATACAACAACATATTTGGCGTCAATCATCACATCAAAACAAAAAATTTCATAATCTTTTAACACAAAATCCAATTCCAAGTATTATTTATTTACATTACTCCCATTAATTTTAAATCATGTATTTTATACTTGTTCATTAAATTATTTTTAAATAATTTTTTAAAACTTATTAAGTGTGGTGCATGTTTTTAAATTTTCACTACAACTGTTCCATAGATTCACCCCTCTGACTGAAGTACAATTGAGAAAATGGGAGTAGTGAAACCACATGAGAAAGAAAAGACTGGCAATACCCAGGGGCGTATATGTAGAGAAAGAATAATAAAGGGCTGGAGAGCAGTGAGCTCAGGGCTAAAACCAACAGCAGAAAGATGTTCAAAGGCAAAGTCAAAGCCAAAGTAAGTTTATTATCAAAGTACACAAAGCAATACGTTACCTTGCCTTTGCAATACTTTGCAATACACTACTTTGCAATTTATTTTCTTGCAGGCAGTTACAGGCAAGTAAAGAAATACAATAGAATTTATGAAAAACTATACATAAAGTCTGACAAACAACTCATGCAAAAGATGACAATTTGTGCAAATGAGAACATGAGTTGTAGAGTCCTTTAAAGTGAGTCTGTTGGTTGTGAAATCACTTCAGTGTTAAAGGTGAGTGAGTTATCTATGCCAGTTCAGGAGCCTGATTGTTGTAGGGTAATAACTGCTCCTGAACTCACTGGTGTGGGACCTAAGGCTTCTGTACCTCCTACCCATGTGAGAAAAGAGGATGGTCTGGATGGTGGAGGGTCCCTGATAATGATTTTTTGTGGCAGTGCTCTTTGTAAATATGCTCAGTGGTGGGGAGGCTTTGTCTGTGAAGAACTGGGTTGTATCCGTCACACTCTATAGACTTTGGTTTTACTGATGTTAAGTGAGCTGTTGGTCAAGTTGGAATTCCTCTGCACCAGTACAATGAGGTACAAGTTCAGTGAAAACTTGCCTGGAGAAGCATCACAGGTATGTTACAGTATTTGGTGGCATGTTGACTCTTCTTAAACTTCTCATAACATAGAGGTGCTGGTGCACTTTTGTGATTCTTGTCAAGGAGGTCAAGACATTTTTCAGCATTACTGAGCAATGTTAATGCATGAGAAACAGCTGTACTTCCTCTCAAATGTTAAAAATTCCTGAAATGCAGAAAATACTGGAAGCAGTAGGGTCAGAAAGCATCTTTTGAAAGAGAAAAAAGGATAACATTCCAAGTTGAAAAGTGTTCATTAGAACATTATTATTTATTTTGTTCTTGAGATTCCTTATTTCAGATATTTTTCTTCATTCTTTTGGCCATTATCCAGCTAATGTTCCAAGGCCACTGTTAATAGTTGAAAGTAGTTGATGAAACAGCCATGATTTCTTCTTTAACCTGGTTATGTTAGGTGAAGTACTTGGATTTTGTTAGTTATCCCCCATGGAGGGATTACATCCTCTCATGGACAAGAACCCACCTGTTACCACTGCGTAATGCAATTTGTCTCTGTGCTTTTCAGAACTCCGAAACCTGGTCTTTAATAATAATATTAAATCCACAGATAAAGGAATTCAGATCATCCATATGTGAAACAAATAATGATCCAAGTTGTATTTCATCTATTTTTACCTCCATAATGCCTCAACAAATGTCAGTGTTTTGATAAGACTGATTCTTCACCATTCAGTGTTTGTATAATTTTCACCTTTCTAATCTCGTAGTAGTGATATATACTTCACATGCTGATGCTACATATTTCGGGACATGAAGTGCATCAGATTGCTTCATAAATATCTGTTTTTTTCTGCATCTTTTGCTTAAATAAAATAGATGAAGTGTTACTAATCTACATCATAAATACATTCAGGAATATATTTTGTACACTTTACCATTTTTCATGGCTTGAAAAGTGTCACCAAAATGTGTGGATTATGCGGTGCTGTGGTTATTTTTAAACTGTAATGAAATAGTTATTGTTTACTCTCTGCAGACCTGCCTGTTCTAAAGGATTTTGGCCCTGAAAATCCACTGGGGTTTAGTCTCACCAGCTAAACCATAATCAGTATCAATGCCCTCGAGCATGACTTTGTTGGTATTTCTGTGATTAGGTGGGAAGGCACCTCATTTGTGTGGGACCAATAAGCGCCTCAGGCATTATGGGAATATTTCATCAGGGAGAGAGGATGTGCAGGCTTCAACTCCAGCCCTCCCCTCCCCCATCAATCATGCAGCATATCAGTCAAAAATATCACTCATCCCTCTCCCTCTAAAGTTGCTGCGCGACCAGCCGGTTTCCTACAGCGGTTTGCTTTTCACCCTAGGTTCCCGCATCTGCAGTACTCTTTCTCTGATCTAGATGCTCGTGTAAGGGCATTGGTATAAATCTGTCCTCCTGTTACACTTTCTGTGTTAGTGTTGAACTAAAATTTTAGTTATGCCTGTACCAAAACAACAATACACAATTTTTTTTTAGCACTAGCAATACAGATCTCAAGAGTGTCACCAAAAACACTCGAACACTCGCCAAGTTCTATGGGTGTACCATGGGGAGCATTCTAACTGACTACATCACTGTCTGTTATTGGGGGGGGGTGCGGGGGGGGGGTGGCTACTGCACAGGAACAAAGTAAGCTGCAGGGAGTGGTAAAATTAGTCAGCTCCATCATGGCTACTAGCCTCCATAGTATCCAAGACATCTTCAAAGAGCAGTGCCTCAGAAAGGCAGCATCCATCATTAAGGGGCCCCATCACCCAAGACATGCTCTCTTTTCATTGCTACCATCAGAAGGGAGATACAGAAGCCTGAAGGCACACGCTCAACGATTCAGGAACAGCTTCTTCCCCTCCGCCATTTGATTTCTGAATGGACATTGAACCGATCAACACTACCTCATTACTTTTTTATTTCTTTTTTTATGCCCTACTTATTTAATTTAAATGTTCGCAATATATATATACACACATACTGAAATTCACAAGTTTTTTCTCTATTATTATGTATTGCTTTGTACTGTTGCTGCAAAGTTAGCAAATTTCACGATATATGCTGGTGATATTAATCCTGATTCTGAAGTATTATTTAACTCTCATGAGAAATCTGATATTCTCCCTTCTCTTCCCCACCTGAAACTTCTCCATTTCTTTACCTCCCTGTTTCTCTTCTGGAATCTTGTATTTTTGACCATGATTAGGCTCATGTGTCCAAATATCTCTTTAGGTTTAGTGTCAAAATATATTTGATTCTGCTTTGGTGAAGTATTTTGGATTATTTTAGTTTGTTAAAGCCATTGTCATTGCAAAAAAAAAGCCCAACAAGCTAGGTTTTACTTATATTTATGCTAGGTTGGCTATTCTTGGTAATACTCCCGTCTTAAGTAAAGGATAAATATAGTATGGTTCTTGCGGTTGTTCATAGAGCACCACAGCACAGAAACAGGCTCTTTGGCCCATTTGATCTATGCCAACCTGATCTGCCCCTTCCGTCCATGTAACTATCCAAGCTTCTCTTATATGCTACAATTGATTCCATATCAACCACTTCCACTGACTTCCCCCTCAGATACCCCTTAAATATTCACCCTAAAATTATGGGCTCTAGTTCTATTTGAACTACACCTCAAATCAAGATCAGGAAATGTCAAGATACTTTCATGGTATTGGTGTTCTTGCAATTTTATTCCAAAAGATCTGTTTATTATCTGAAATGTCATTGCTTGGGGAGATATGTCAACAACCCATCTACCAAGTGGTTATAGTAAACACAGGACTTAGAAAAGGTCCTCCTGCCCATGATCACAATGCTGAATTAGAACACAAGAATGAAGTTTTGCTGTAGGTGGAAACATTAAAGGGTTGACTGCCATAATAGCCACATTGATTCTAACAAATCATCACACTGTTGAAAAGGTAAGATGTTCTAAAGAACAATTTGTTCACATTTAAAGTTGAAATAATTATTACTTCAATCTGTGCATAACAACATCTGAACTCAAAATCCCCTCTTTGAACAGAGCCATGTACTAAAATCCGTCATGAAAGCAGACTTGTAATCATTCTAGGGTTTTCACTTACAGCACACACTGTTTTATTGAACAGATGACAGGATGGGTATCCATAGCAATCGTGGGAAAGACAGCTCAGGTATTACATGTACCTCTGCCTGATTAATGCCAACCCCCTGTGTTACGTTTGCTAACTACAGCAGGGCCTTTCTGCGCCCGTGGCTGTAGGTGAGCCCCTGACACCTGCACTGTTGTTTAGCCTTTGGCTGAAAAGTCCTGAGACAGCAAACAGATACTGTTCAAAATTGTGGAGAGGCTATATTTTGAAGACTCTGCATGAAATGCTAAGAGATTTGAAGCATTTCCTCCTGAATCCTGCAGGGTTTTTTTTCTGTTTTAGCTGCTCTCTCAATGTGTGTGTTTTTTTTCAAGGTTGTCTCAATGACGACATGTGCTACAGCTGATAAATGATAGCTTTGCTTTTCCGAAAGTTTGGCTTCTTATTCAAAATATCAGAACCGACTTCCACTGAAGGTGGATAAAACCCTAAGAAATAAAACAAATAAGTCCTTAAATAATAATATATTCTTCCAGATTTGGGCTGAGAGATTTGGAAAATATTTAACAATATCAGTTCATTCTTTTGGGTATCTTGTGGTACTGTTTCACAAAGTTTTTTTTATTTGATGGAATTCAATAAAGCAATTGTGGCAACAAATTTTCACTCCAACTTGCAGGGTCAATGAGATTTTCCAGTGAGTGACAGCGTACATGGGACCTAAAAAGTTGCTTTTCTTAGTAATCAATAGTTGATGCAGTCAAAATTGCTCAATTACTTGTGTTTTAGAACTTTCTGCTTTCTTTGAAAAGAGTAAGAATTTAACACTTAACTGTAGTAAATGCAACTATTGTGACATCATACCACCTGGTTCTGTTGATATAATTTGCAACAATGCCTTTTCATTTGCCAATCACTTTCAGGCTACGTCTACACTACGCTGGATAATTTTGAAAATGAAGCTTTTTCTCTTCGTTTTGACCTTCCGTCCACACTGAAACGGCGTTTTCAGCCCCCAAAAATGGAGATTTTCAGAAACGGTCTCCAGAGTGAATAAATCTGAAAACGCCTAATATCCGTTGTAGTGTGTACGGGGTAAACGGAGAGATTTAAAAACACTGTCATGACAACACCACAACAACAATGCTTTTTCTGCTTCTGCCTGGTACTACGCAAGCACTGCCGTACGGCTGTTATAACCCGTAGTTGGTGTGAATGGCGTGAGAGTTAAATTGTAAAGTGAGCTTTTTTGACTATTTTAAAATGCTGTCATGACGTGCCGGAACAAATGGCCGCAGGGCGGCATTTCGTTGTTTTCTTGAACGCAACCCCCCACATAACCCAACAATTTCAGAACAGACGGCAACGAGACTGAAGCCAGAAGAGTTAGAAATGTACTCACCAAATACTTTGACCCATAGCTTACTGAATAAATAGGTATACTCATTTTGCCCTGTTTTCTGTCCTTGCTTGTATGAAGGTGGTTTACCTATTTATGCAAGTACTTCTCTGACAATAGATGTGTAACAGCCTAATGTAACATTGTATGGAAATACAAGATAACACTGATGCAGACGTGTTTTATACATTTAACAAGGTGCTTTATTAATGCAACAGAGTCAGTCAGTTTTTCAATGTTCATCGTCAGCCAGGTTATACTGTCCATGAACTCCCTGTCGGTTGCCTCCATACGCTCCAGTATTTGCTTTTTTTTAGTTTTAAGTCCTCCTGCACGAGAGCCAAGAGCAATTCCTTTTAAGTTTCAATTCCTCTGTAACTGGACAAACGCGCACTAAGTATATCGTTTCCTCTTCGCTTGTTTTCTGTGTGTCCTGCGCATGCCCAGTAGAGGAGATTCGCCCAAATATCCGTGTTAATGTGGACAGAGATATTTTGAAAAACGCTTAGTGTGTACGCCTGTCGTTTTTACTCAAAACCGGCGTTTTCAAAATTATCCGGCGGATAATTTTGCCAGAGCTGAATTATGAAAAAAGATTGAATAAGTTAGGACTTTATTCCTTGGGACATAGAAGATTGAGGGGAGATTTGATAGAGGTATACAAAATTATGAGGGGTGTAGATAGGGTAAATGCAAGCAGGCTTTTTCCACTAAGGTTAGGTGGGACTACAACTAGGGGTCACAGGTTAAGGGTGAAAGTTGAAAAGTTTAAGGGGAAACTTCTTCACTCAACGGGTGATGAGTGTGTGGGACGAACTGCCAGTGCAAGTGGTCCACAAAAGCTTGATTTTAAGAGAAGTTTGAATAGGTATATGGATGGTAGGGGTATGGAGGGCTATGGTCCAGGTCCAGGTGCAAGTCAATGGGAGTAGGCAGTTTAAATTGTTCAGCATGGACTAGATGGGCGGTAGGCCCTGTGTCTGTGCTATAATTTTCTACAATTCCTTGACTCTAATAAATCTCTCACAGGGGAGATGAAGGGTGTTTCTTCTGAGTTGTAAAAAGTTATGATGGATTTTAATAGAGTAAATAGAAAATAGATAGTATCATTAACCACAGGAAATAATATTCGAAAAGGCCGAGGAAAATTTAAACGATTTTTGTTTAAGAGTGAGATATAACCTGGAATGGATAATAGAGAAATTGGATTGGTATTATGGGTTGTTTTCCTGATTGTATACATTGATTCAAAGAACATTTAATACTATTTAATGAATATTTTCTTTGGTTGGCCTTTCCAAAGTAGTCAATGCTCTTATTGTTCAGAGGAGTATAGATTAATTTATCTCTTCTGGGTTAGCTGATCTCAGCTGGATAGGCAGTAAATCTGCTATAGTATGCTAAACTCTGCTTGACCAGAAAGAAGAGAACCAGCTGGGGATTATGCTCAGGATAATGATCGATGAGCTGTGGAAGCCGAGACAACTGCTTTGCAATGCTAATCTGCCAATTATTATTTTGCATTTCAGTGTACAAATTGGTCTCGTTTTCTCAGCTCAGATCTCTTACAACCATTGATGACTGGAGATGGAATAAATAGAACCTTTTCAGTCTCGAAGGATGGAGCTGGTGGGGAACTGTAGTGACCAATTCTTGGTAGACAGTTGCACATTATTTACGTTTGAGGGAGAAATCTCCCAAATTTGCCAGTGATTCAAAAATAGGTGGAAGGACATTTGTTGATTAGGATACCGTGACTCTGCATCAGGTTATAGGTAGATTGCGTAAGTGGATGACGGAGAGCACTCAGTAAACGTACCCCTTACACACGTGCATTCACTAACACGCAAACACTGCTGTCATTGCGGTGAGTGTACGCACTTCAATGTCTTCCCAGATAGTTGACCCACTGGTTTCCCTTCTCGTTGCCGTGTGCGTTCACAGACAGACACCAGGGCTTGGTTTGGTCTCATCCTTTATTTGGACTTGAACGCAAGAGTGCGATTGTGTTGAGGGTTCTGCTCCCTCATGCTGTCGTTTCCCGGCAGACACGTGGCGTCCGCTGGGTCCTAAACGGAGCTGATGCTCTCGGATTGGCTTTAGTCATAGTCATAGTCATAGTCATACTTTATTGATCCTGAGGGAAATTTGTTTTCGTTACAGTTGCACCATAAATAATTAAACAGTAATAAAACCATAAATAGTTAAATAGTAATATGTAAATTATGCCAGGAAATAAGTCCAGGACCAGCCTATTGGCTCAGGGTGTCTGACCCTCCAAGGGAGGAGTTGTAAAGTTTGATGGCCACAGGCAGGAATGACTTCCTATGACGCTCAGTGTTGCATCTCGGTGGAATGAGTCTCTGGCTGAATGTACTCCTGTGCCCACCCAGTACATTATGTAGTGGATGGGAGACATTGACTAAGATGGCATGCAACTTAGACAGCATCCTCTTTTCAGACACCACCGTGAGAGAGTCCAGTTCCATCCCTACAACATCACTGGCCTTACAAATAAGTTTGTTGATTCTGTTGGTGTCTGCTACCCTCAGCCTGCTGCCCCAGCACACAACAGCAAACATGATAGCACTGGCCACCACAGACTCGTAGAACATCCTCAGCATTGTCCGGCAGATGTTAAAGGACCTCAGTCTCCTCAGGAAATAGAGACGGCTCTGACCCTTCTTGTAGACAGCCTCAGTGTTCTTTGACCAGTCCAGTTTATTGTCAATTCGTATCCCCAGGTACTTGTAATCCTCCACCATGTCCACACTGACCCCCTGGATGGAAACAGGGGTCACCAGTACCTTAGCTCTCCTCAGGTCTACCACCAGCTCCTTAGTCTTTTTCACATTAAGCTGCAGATAATTCTGCCCACACCATGTGACAAAGTTTCCTACCGTAGCCCTGTACTCAGCCTCATCTCCCTTGCTGATGCATCCAACTATGGCAGAATCATCCGAAAACTTCTGAGATGACGAGACTCTGTGCAGTAGTTGAAGTCGGAGGTGTAAATGGTGAAGAGAAAGGGAGACAAGACAGTCCACTGTGGAGCCCCAGTGCTGCTGATCACTCTGTCAGACATATAGTGATGCAAGCACACGTACTGTGGTCTGCCAGTCACACACGGCAGAATATTCCATTCCATTCATTAGTAACGGGAATGTGGAAATGTGTATATGTTGTTTGCATACTGTATTTAAGGTAGATACTTCTGTTTATTTTGTAATATGATTGTAACTACATTGTGGGGTGCATCATATTCTGGTTCATGTGTAGTCGTAAGTTAACTTCGACAATACTTACAGATGGTATGTCCTAGTGCGTCAGTATGAGAGAGAGATAGGGGCTGTCAGGAGTTCACACTGGACTAGAATAAGTACGGGACTATTATTGTCTTTTCTTGTAGGTATCATTTTGTAAAATATTTGCAACTTTCTTTTCACTATTTTCACTGATTTTTATGAGTTTTGATTTTTGACGTACCTAATAAACACCCTTGCATTAAAGTGCTAAGTGACTCCAGCCATTTTTTCTTTGGTCATAATCCACATTTTTAATATGGAAATTAATGTGGAGGACTGTGAGGCCACTTCAAAAGGCAAATAATAAAGGGAGAGAGACTGCAAGTGTATGACATGCAGAGGGGTCCAGCTCTTCCAGGGCCTGAATCACAAAGGGCTAGCAGGCAGATCCAACAAGTAGTTAAGAAGGTAAAGAGCATTTTAGCCTTCACTGCAGAGTTTAAAAATAGGGAGATTTTGCTGCAATTGTACAGCATGATAGTGAAGTCTCAATGGGAATACTGTGCACAGTTCTGTTCCCCGTGCTTAAGAGATGTTACAAAGGAGATTCACCATCTTAATTCCATGGATGAGAGTTTTACCAAGAGAACTAAAAGTTGTGGGCCTGTAAGGGCTGATCTTATTCAGACATATGAGATCCTAAGAAAGGGTAGATGTTGGGATCTTTTCATTAGTCGGGAAATCTCGAACAAGGTGATATAAACACAAAGTAAGGAGCCAGTTGTGTAAAGCTGTGGTACATTCAAATCCCTTCTCACAGAGGCTGGTGAATCTCTGTCCCAACTAGTGGTGGAAGCTAAATCCTTAGAAGTACTTAAAGTGGAGATGGTTGTGGTAAACCATATATATGTTGTAACTGGGTTAACTGTCTGGACGCGCCCCTCTGCTGACTGCCCCTGTGGCTCCTCCCACAGATTCCTGTATAAAGGTGTTTCGCCTTGCCCCTCCCCCTCAGTCCGGGGGCAGACACTCAGCATGGAGGCCGTATTGTACAGCGAATAAAAGCCTTTCAGTACTTACCCTACTTCAGTCTTTTGGAGTTATTGAAGGTGCTTCAACGGTTAAATATTTGATAGATCAAGGAATAGAGAGGTCTGAAGAAACAACACAAAAGGAGTTGAAGTCAGCACAGATCAACTGAAGGTCTAATAGACTATTCCTGCTCCTTTTTTTGTGTTTTCCTATACTTGGATTGGGGAGATTAAGATAAATTCATTCATTAATACCGAATTTGGGTGCATGAAGCTAAACTTTCCAACTATTAAAGGTACTGCTGAAAAACCAATGTAAGAGTGAAAGATCCTTCATTAGGTTCTCGCCATTTCTATGCAAGTCACCCCTTGGATGACTTGTTCTCATTTCTTTTATTAATGATGCCTGGATTAGGTGAATGTGTCTGGAAGTGACTGTCTCAGCAATTTTTCCATGCCTTCCACCCCAGTTTCTTCCTCATTGACAGATAATTACAACCCTGTGTGATATGACGCATTGTGATGCACCTTAGTATAAAGTGACACTTCACATTTTAGTAAAATATTTCAAAGGAAAATGCATGAACATATCCTACCTGACAAAGGTGAAATAGAGACTAAAAGTAACTGAAGCTCCTTAGTTTCTGCAATATTTCCATATATTGTAAATGACAAGTAGCCTTAATATGACACCATTTTATCCTCCTGCCCAAAGCATTTGTCATTTGAAAAATCTTTATTGCTAATTATACTAATTCTTGAGCTACTTTCAATGATGGAAGTAATAAAAAGACTCCCTTACAGTTCTTACAGTGATAGAAACAACAAAATAGTTTCCATGGGAATTGATCTTAAAATTAAAATGAGTAAGTTCCTACAATGTTTGAAGTCAAATATCAGCAATTGGGAGTCCATGCTAATTCAAATATAAAATATTTAATTTATAGAATGTAAACAGGAAACATTAAGATGATTATAGAAGCTCTAGGTGTTGTCGTGGCAAATCTTCGTGTTATTTCAAGAAGGAAAGTACTAAGAAAGAGGGAAAGAATTTGGCATTTCTTATTCAGAGTAATTCTATTATTTTTCACCCCCCCACCCCCACTAACATTAGTAGCTTGCAGCTGTAAGACATAAATACTTCTGGAGACACGCTTTCAATCATTAGCTGATGGATGGTAATGCTCATAACAGGTGGAGCTAAAAGATCTTCCTGGATAACATGCAGATGGACAGCAGAGACCGGATATCACATACAGCACTGCTCTACCTTGATTCTCTTCATTTTGCCCAGCACAAGCCCCAAATCATCGGAATTCAGACACACTAAAAACCTAATAATCCATCTTCCCTATTCTTGCCAGTGTAAAATGAGGACAGGAGAATGAATACAGGGCCCTGGTGGAGGACTTTATCAAATCGTACAAGCTGAATCATCTACAGCTCAACATCAGGAAGACAAAGGAGATGGTGATGGACTTTAGAAGACTAAGCCTGCTCTGCTCCCTGTTGCTGTTAACGGTGAGGACGTAGAAATGGTGAGGACTGACAAGTACCTGGGGGTGCACCTGGATGACAGATTTGAGTGGAGCACCAACACAGAGGCTGTGTACAAGAAGGGCCAGAATTGCCTCTCCTTCCCGAGGACCTCCCTCCTTCACATGTTCTGCCAGTCTGTTTTTGCCAGTATAATCTATGCGGTGGTGTGCTGGGGCAATGGCATCAACACAGGTGATGCCAACAGACTCAATAAACTGATTAGAAAGGCTGGCTCGGTTATAGGAGTCAAACTGGACACACACTGGAGGCTGTGGTAGAACAAAGGAGCCTATAGAAAATCCTGGCAATTCTGGGCAATGTTTCTCACCCCCAGAATGCCACCATGGCTGAACAGAGGAACATTTTCAGTCATAGACTAAGACAACAGCATTGCTCCAAAGAGCGCTATATGAGGTCATTCTTACCTTTGGCCACTAGTCTGTATAATGAGTCAAACTGTAGCTGGGGAAGTGATGACCCCTTCCTGTTAGACTGTTTGAGGTAACTTATTTTTTATGCTTTCTTACTTTCCTTCTAGTATTTGCATATTTTTGCACTTGTAATGCTACAGTGACACTGTAATTTCCTTTGGGATCAATAAAGTATCTATCTGTCTATAGCCATAAAATGATTGCTTGTATCTTTAAGTGATAAAATGATTGCTTGTATCTATAAAACTGTGACATTAAAGCATAAAGAAATGGGAATATTTAAAGAAAATGCAAAATAATGGCAGTTTTATGCATATGATTATGAAAGGTGGTTTTTAATCCAAGTCGTTTTTAAATTGAGTAGAAAATGTGAATGGTGATTACCAAATAATGATAGAATATACAGCTTGAGAATTACAGCTACAGTAATTCAAACAGACGTGAGGATCAGTGTAGCAGTAATAATGGGAAGAATAAATTGTCCAAAGATAGACTGGAATATTACTATCAAAAGCACTCAAAATGGGAGAATTCACAGAAAGCAGGGCCTTCCTGAAGATAAACCCAAGGAAGGCGACGGGCCCAGATGGCATCCCGGGACGGGTTCTCTGGGCCTGTGCAAGCAAGCTAGCTGGAGCGTTTGCTGACATCTTCAACTGCTCCTTGCTTCAGTCTAAGATCCCCTTGTGTTTTAAGAAGGCAACGAGAATCCCAGTGCCAAAGAAGAGCAAGGTGGCATGCCTGAATGACTATCGACCTGTGGCTCTGACATCAATTGCTATGGAGTGCTTTGAGCGATTGGTTATGGCACACATCAACCACAGCCTACCAGTCAACCTCGACGCTTTGCAATTCACCTACCGGAGCAACAGGTCAACGGCAGATGCCATCTCTCTGGTCCTACATTCCTCCTTAGAACTCCTGGAGAATAAAGACGCATACGTAAGGCTCCTTTTCATTGATTACAGCTCTGCCTTTAATACCATTATTCCAAATAAACTGATTCCTAAGCTCTGGAACCTGGGCCTTAGCACTCAGATCTGCAGCTGGATCTTCAACTTCCTCACAGACAGGACCCAGGCTGTAAAAATAGGGGACAAGCTCTCCTCTACAATCACTCTGAGCACCGGTGCCCCACAAGGCTGTGTACTCGGCCCCCTGCTGTACTCACCGTACACCCATGATTGTGTAACCAAGTTTCCATCGAAATCAATATATAAGTTTGCTGATGACACAACAATTGTAGGCCGTATCTTGGGTAATGATGAGTTTGAGTACAGAGGGGAAATTAAGAACCTGGTGGCATGGTGCGAAGACAATAACCTATTCCTCAACGTCAGCAAGACGAAGGAATTGTTTGTTGACTTCAGAAGGGGTAGCGGACCGCACGACCCAATTTACATCAGTGGTGCGCAAGTGGAACAGGTCAAAAGCTTTAAGTTCCTCGGGGTCAATATCACAAATGACCTGACTTGGTCCAACCAAGCAGAGTCCACTGCCAAGAAGGCCCACCAGTGCCTTTACTTCCTGAGAAAACTAAAGAAATTTGGCCTGTCCCCTAAAACCCTCACTAATTTTTATAGATGCACCGTAGAAAGCATTCTTCTAGGGTGCATCACAACCTGATATGGAAGTTGTCCTGTCCAAGACCGGAATAAACTGCAGAAGATCGTGAACACAGCGCAGCACATCACACAAACCAATCTTCCGTCCTTGGACTCACTTTACACCGCACGCTGTCGGAGCAGTGCTGCCAGGATAATCAAGGACATGACCCACCCAGCCAACACACTTTTCGTCCCTCTTCCCTCCAGGAAAAGACTCAGGAGCTTGAAGACTCGTAGGGCCAGATTTGGGAACAGCTTCTTTCCAACTGTGATAAGACTGCTGAACGGATCCTGACCCAGATCTGGGCCGTACCCTCCAAATATCCGGACCTGCATCTCGGTTTTTTTTGCACTACCTTACTTTCCATTTTTCTATTTTCTATTTATGATTTATAATTTAAATTTTTAATATTTACTATCGATTTGTAATCCAGGGAGCGGGAAGCACAGAATCAAATATTGCTGTGATGATTGTACGTTCTAGTATCAATTGTTTGGTGACAATGAAGTATAAAGTTTAAAGCATTCAGGGGAATTTTCCAACTACATTGCATTAGATGACCAATGTTGAACTTGTAGACAAGCGAGGAAAATAAAAGAAAGTTTGGAGTACATTTTTGAACCAAGAATCGGAGTAGCCTAATTTTTCACCTGATGCCTGCATACTCTGTTCGCATTTCTCACTTTCCTGAACTTAACTGTTCGAAAAACCATAAGCCCATCTTGCCAGGCAAGATGCCCTGGAGCCAGTCATTTCAGAACTAAGTGTGAAACAACCAAGGGAAAGAAAAGGCAACTCTGAGGCAAGGAACAGCAGCGACTTTTGGATGTGATGTAGTGTATATTGACCTTTGATGCCCATACTTACATCAACTAATGGGAAGAGAATTCCTGCTGCTGTGAAGGTGGCCAATGCCACCGGTCTGTAGTCATTGAGGCCGCTGGGGCGCGGCGTCTTCGGCACAGGGATGAGGCAGGACATCTTCCACAGTACAGGAACCCTCCGGAGCCTCAGGCTCAGGTTGAATACATGGCGAAGTACTCCACATAGCTGAGGGGCACAGGCTTTGAGCACCCTGGTACTGACACCATCCGGTCCTGCAGCCTTGCTTGGGTTGAGACGTTTCAGCTGTCTTCTCACCTGTAGAGCTGTGAAGCCCACCGTGGTTGTTTCGTGTGGGGAAGTGGTATAGTCATGAGAGCAGGGTGGGGGACTGTGAGGAGGGGTAGGAGGGGAGAGTGGAATATGTGTTGGTTGGGGGCCAACAGATGGCTCATGTGTGGGATGGGCAGGGGCCACACTGTCAAATCTGTTAAAGAACAGGTTAAGTTCATTGGCCCCATCCACACTGCTTTCTGCTCCTCTGTTGCTAGTTTGCTGGAACCCAGTGATGGTCCTCATCCCCCTCCAGACCTCTCTCATGTTGTTCTGCTGGAGTTTCCACTCAAGCTTCCTTCTGTACCTGTCTTTAGCCTCCCTGATCCTGGCTTTCAGGTCACTCTGTATTGCCCTCAGGTCCTCCCTATTTCCATCTCTAAACACCCTCTTTTTAGCGTTCAGGATGTCCTTAATGTCCTTTGTCACCCCTGGCTTGATATTTGAATAACAAAGGACAGTTCTTGTCAGAACATTGCAGTCCACACAGAAGTGATGCACTCTGTGAGCCCATCAATATCCTCTCCATGTGGCTCACGGAGTGCCTGCCAGTCTGTCACCTCAAAACAACTCTAGAGCGCCTCATAAGCCTCCTCCGACCATTTCCTCACTGTCCTCGAGGTTGCAGGTTTACTCCTCACTAGAGGCACGTAGCAGGGTTTTAGATGCACCAGGTTGTGATCTGACCTTTCCAGTGGGGGGGAGGGGAGAGGAGCTGTATGCATCCTTAACGTTAGCGTACATCAGATCCAGAGTCCTCTCCCCTCTGGTTGTACAGCTCACATACTGCGTGAAGTTGGGCAGTGTTCTAGCCATGGTAACCTGGTTGAAGTCACCCGAGATGGTAATGAGGGCACTCGGGTGCTGGGTTTGTAGTTTGGCTATGACAGTGGCATTGACCTCCCACATCATGAAGACCCTGGAGAGACTTGTTCTGGAGCTGCTCCGGCCTATGGTCAGGTCACACTTAGATCCCCTCCAGTTTGCCTACCAACCCCGACTAGGAGTTGAGGATGCCATCGTCTTCCTGCTGAACCATGTCTACGCCCACCTGGACAAGCCAGCGAGCACTGTGAGGGTCATGTTTTTTGACTTCTCTAGTGTGTTCAACACCATCCGCCCTGCTCTGCTGGGGGAGAAGCTGACAGCGATGCAGGTGGATGCTTCCCTGGTATCATGGATTCTTGATTACCTGACTGGCAGACCACAGTACGTGTGCTTGCAACACTGTGTGTCCTACAGAGTGATCAGCAGCACTGGGGCTCCACAGGGGACTGTCTTGTCTCCCTTTCTCTTCACCATTTACACCTCCGACTTCAACTACTGCACAGAGTCTCGTCATCTTCAGAAGTTGTCGGATGACTCTGCCATAGTTGGATGCATCAGCAAGAGAGATGAGGCTGAGTACAGGGCTACGGTGGGAAACTTTGTAACATGGTGTGAGCAGAATTATCTGCAGCTTAATGTGAAAAAGACTAAAGAGCTGGTGGTAGACCTGAGGAGAGCTAAGGTACCGGTGACCCCTGTTTCCATCCCGGGGGCCAGTGTGGGCATAGTGGAGGATTACAAATACCTGGGGATACGAATTGACAATAAACTGGACAGGTCAAAGAACACTGAGGCTGTCTACAAGAAGGGTCAGAGCCATCTCTATTTCCTGAGGAGACTGAGGTCCTTTAACATCTGCCAGACGATGCTGAGGATGTTCTGGGAGTCTGTGGTGGCCAGTGCTATCATGTTTGTTGTTGTGTGCTGGGGCAGCAGGCTGAGGGTGGCAGACACCAACAGAATCAACAAACTCGTAAGGCCAGTGATGTTGTGGGGATGGAACTGGACTCTCTGACGGTGGTGTCTGAAAAGAGGATGCTGTCCAAGTTGCATGCCATCTTGGTCAATATCTCCTATCCACACATAATGTACTGGGTGGGCACAGGAGTACATTCAGCCAGAGACTCATTCTACCGAGAAGCAGCACTGAGCGTCATAGGAAGTCATTCCTGCCTGTGGCCATCAAACTTTACAACTCCTCCCTTAGAAGGTCAGACATCCTGAGCCATTAGGCTGGTCCTAATTTCATAACTTACTGGTGTAATTTACATATTACTATTTAACTATTTATGGTTCTATTACTATTTATTATTTATGGAGCAACTGTAACGAAAACCAATTTCCCCCGGGATCAATAACGTATGACTGCTACTACCACTACTACTACTATGCAATGAATGTGAGTAATATCAGTATAGCTCTCAGAGACCATTTTTACAACACTCAATGTTAAACTTGTATAGTTAGAAAGCTGAATATCTTGTTAGGAGAGAAGCAAAACTGTCATATTAGGTGGTTGGGGACCTTGACACATGGCTATCAAAAATTGGGGTGCTATCCCTATTCCTTTGTATAAATTCTGATTTACAGACTAGAGAATTTGTTATCATATTTACAGTAGGTGGTGTGGGTTTGCTTAAAATAGGTGGTCTGAAACAAAAGAGGTTTGAAAAGCACTGTCATGAGGAATTTTCTTCCAAAAGCTGTAGTTTGCATTTTGAATCAATGTTATCCCTCATTGAGGGTGACATACCTGATTTACCTCGATTTGTAAAGTATCTAAGTTGTAAAGTATCCAAGTTGTAAAGTATTTCAGTACCCAACAAAAGCAAATGAAAAACAATATTTACTGTACATGGACTCCAGAATATCAGCAACAAGCAGATGTGCCGGTATTTTACAACAGGGAAGATTGTACCAAAGGGATATTTCTGAATGGGAGGAAGAGATGGGGCTGAACAATTGAAAGAGTGCTAGATTGAGAAAGGATGTCTAGGGTATTCATCAATGGTGAAATGGTGATTGCGGCTGGAGAAAATTGCTGGTTATAGGACTGGCAACCAGTAAGAAAGCTCAGTGAGCCATGGCCACGGTTTCAAATTCTCCAGACCCAAGAGCAATGCTGTCAAGGTCTAAATGACTAGAGTTCTGTTGCCTTGATTGAAAATGTTACTGGCTAATTTGCCTTCTAGTGGTAATCCATAATCTGCCTCATAATATGTTTTATTTAATTATTCTTAATTTACTGAGATACATCACAAAATAGACCTTTCCAGCTCTTCAAGCTGTGCTGCCCAGCAATCCCCCAATTTAATCATAGCCTAATCACAGGACAATTTACAATGACCAATTAGCCTACCAACTGGTACGCCTTTGGAATGTGGAAGGAAAACAGAGCACCCAGAGGAGACCCCCACGGTCACAGGGAGAACGTACAAACTCCTTACAGGCGGCTGCGGGAATTGAACCCAGGTCACCAGTATTGTAAAGCATTGTGCTGACCACTATGCTACCATGCTATATTTTCAGCAGAACAAATGTCACTAGTTAATCATGATTAATTTGGTTGTGCCAGTAAAAGAAAGCCCAACGAAGCCCGCTCTATATGCTAGGTACCCACACAACAGAGGCTTTAGAGACCTGTCCGTCAAACTTACTTGTGCTGACACCTTACCAGCAAAGTGCCCTTTTTAAACATCAATCTGCTGTTTGAAGGAAAGAGTTAATGATAGTCAATAACAAAACAAATGATGGAGAGTGAAGATAGATTGCCCCTTTTTTTCCATTCACTGACACGTTAGAATGTTTTGGACCTGCCATGCAGCTTTGGTTTGTAATTTTATCCCTGTAAGCTTCCAGTTGCTAAAACGGTCTGCATATGATCGTCACGCTACCGAAAAGCTTTCCACAGCATATTAGACCTATTTATAAAATAGGCTTCTGTCAGACCAATGCAAGGATAGTAGAAGTTTTCCTGAGCCCTAAAGTCAAGTGCTCAGGCCCATTAATGTGAATATTGAAGGCTTTTTTGCAGCAAAGAGGTCACTTCCTGTTCTTTCTAAAGTTAGCATAAAGCATTGCTACAACACAGATCAAAGTTGCTGGTGAACGCAGCATCTCTGGGAAGAGGTACAGTCGACGTTTCAGGCCGAGACCCTTCAGGAGACCTGTGTGAGAGAGTTTTTAAAGTGGAAGTGCTTTTGCACTAGGTCAGTTGCACTCTCTCGACCTCGGAAGTCTGTGTCCAGAGGTATGAAGTAGTTGTCACAAAACTGGTGTCTTTCTTGTTTGCAGTAGACGACCATGACTCTTTCTGTGCCGTGTCATGCTCTTCGCTCTCCATGAACCGTCACAGACTCCCTTCCTGGTAGTTGGATCTCACCGTTTATCTCATCCACCCAGTCCACTGGCACCGGAGCTGACTGCACATGCTATGGCAGGCATGTCACTGTTTCCCTGTCTCTGGGAAAAATTCTCTGGCTATCCATTTGATCTAAGACTGTTATCACCTTGTACACCTCTGTCAAATCACCTCTAGTCTTCATTCGCTCCAGAGAGAAAAGCCCTAGCTCACCCAACCTATCCCTGTATGACATGTTTTCTAATCCTCGTACAACTGGTGTGATAATTGCCTAAGCATAAATAAAGGGGCTGAAAATTTGATGGATATGATAAATCTCAATTTGTTAAACTTAATCTGAATTTAGCTATCTGGAAGAAACTGCATATTTGTGTAATATCACGTGGGATTGATTGAAAATTGAAGCTGGTATGTTTAGTTTCTGCTAAGTCAGTGGGAGCTATAAAGGCAATAATACCTGTTGTACAGTATTTAAAATTAACTTTGCAATGAGTAATGTCTTTCAATTAGCCAGCAGAAGCTGAAGTGTACTAACTGCTGAGTTTGGAATTGAAATTCCTTCCACAATACTGATTCTACTTAAACCTGTGTACCGAGTTTCAACTTGATTCTCAAGAAAAATTTTTGATTTATTTGGGATCTGTTTGCACATTTTTTCAAAATTATAAAATGTGATACAGAAACAGGCCTTTTCAGCTTACCTTGCCCATACTGACTGTGATGACTATCTGTGCTGCATAATTCTGTATCTCCCAATGCCTTTTCTGTATAAGTAAGTACCTGTCCAAAAACCTTTTAAAAGTTATAATTGCATATTAACTCCTATGGCAGCTCATTCCAGATATTTACAACCCTCCTTGTGGAAAAACTTAATCTTCAAATCTCATATCAATTTCTTTCTTCTTCCCTTAAACCTGTACCTACATAGACTCCTCTTCCCTGGGAAAGAGATTCTGACCATCTGTCCTATCTACGTCCCTCATAATTTTATAAACATCTACATGGTCATCCTCACAGCAGGGTTTATTCTCCCATTCCGCTTCATCAATATCTCCCAACTACAGCCCTCCATTTCAGGCAACATCCTAGTGAATCTCTTCTGCATCCTCTACCTCCACGTCCTTCCTGTAATGCGGCGACTGCTGTGCTTCGTGTCTGCAAGCTGTGCGGTGACTTGCCCTGCTAATATGATGAACTGAATACCGAGGTTTTGGGCCTACGCCAAGGGTTTGGATCTTAGGACCCGGAATGCTGTTATTGTTGCTCGTGTCTATTGTTTGCAAGATTTGTTTTGTGTTTTTTTTCTCTTTCTCTGTGGGCACTGGGGGTTGGTCTTATTTTTTAAATTGGGTTCTTTCAGGTTCCTTGCTTTGAACTACCTGTAAACAAATATCGCAGGATTGTATAATTTATAATAAATGCACTTTGAATCGAATTTGAACTACACAGAATACCAGCTGCAACATGACGCCCCAAATGGTATACACAATATCCCAGCCTATGAAAGCAAGCATACCACATGCCTTTTTCACAGCCCTGACAATCTGTGTTGACGCATTCAGGAACTATGGATTTGCACACCAGGACCTCTCTGTAGATCAACGTTCCTAAGATACCTGGTAGTTACAAGTCTGAATCTTGACGTCAGCATTGTTTCTGGTCTCATAATGAGCCTAGGAAGTGATAATCTTGTTTTCATTCAGATTTTACTCTTCCTGAAGGTTTCTTGACAGGGTACTCAATTATTTGGTTGATCGCCACAGAACAAAATAATTGCCAGTAAAACATAAAATTGTTTTATTTGTTCTTTGAGGTGGGAGAATGCTGCACTTTGTGGCCATAAAGTGGCATTGAAATCCCCGATGCAGAGATCAGATACATTTTTGCATTCCAAACTTTTGATGAGTGAGTGACAACCTTTGAGGAAAGCTGAAACAATCCGTCCAGTTTGGTCACAATGTTTTGCCAGGTACAGGATACAATTCATGATGCCCTCCTGTAACCTATTCAACTTCCTTATTCATTCACAGTACTCCTTGATAAATAGCTAGCTTGGCTTGTAGTTAAAATCGAAAAAACAGAAAACACCATAAGCATTCTGTCTGGTGACTTTAATGTGGATTGTTATATATTCATGAAGATTGCAACAAGCAGAATATATACACTTAGTGAGCACTGTGTTAGGTACGTCCTGTAGCTAATAAAGTGAGCACTGAGTGTACTTTGTGATCTTCTGCTACTGTACCCCATCCACTACAAGGTTTGACATGTTGTGCATTCAAAGATGCTCTTCTGCACACCACTGTTGTAACAGGTAGTTATTTGAGTTACTGTCACCTTCCTGTCAGCCTGAACCAGTCTGGCCATTCTCCTCTGACCTCTCTCATTGACAAGGTGTTTTTGCCCACAGAACAGCCACTGACTGGAAGTTTCTTGTTACTCACACCATTCTCTGTAAACCTCAGAGACTTAACATAGAACAGAGAATAGTACAGCACAGTACAGGCCCTTTGGCCCACAACGTTGTGCTGACCCTCAAACCCTGCCTCCCATATAAGCCCCCACCTTAAATTCCTCCATATACCTGTCTAGTAGTCTCTTAAATTTCACTAGTGTATCTGCCTCCACCACTGACTCAGGCAGTGCATTCCACACACCAACCACTCTCTGAGTAAAAAACCTTCCTCTAATATCCCTCTTGAACTTCCCACCCCTTACCTTAAAGCCATGTCCCCTTGTATTGAGCAGTGGTGCCCTGGGGAAGAGGTGCTGGCTATCCACTCTATCTATTCCTCTTAATATCTTGTATACCTATATCATGTCTCCTCTCATCCTCCTTCTCTCCAAAGAGTAAAGCCCTAGCTCCCTTAATCTCTGATCATAATGCATACTCTCCAAACCAGGCAGCATCCTGGTAAATCTCCTCTGTGCCCTTTCCAATGCTTCCACATCCTTCCTGTAGTGAGGCGACCAGAACTGGACACAGTACTCCAAGTGTGGCCTAACCAGAGTTTTATAGAGCTGCATCATTACATCACAACTCTTAAACTCTATCTCTCGACTTATGAAAGCTAACACCCCATAAGCTTTCTTAACTATCCTATCCACCTGTGAGGCAACTTTCAGGGATCTCTGGACATGTACCCCCAGATCCCTCTGCTCCTTCACACTACCAAGTATCCTGCCATTTGTGCATGAAAATCCCAGGAGATCCGCATTTTCTTAGGTACTCAAACCACCCCATGGTCAAAGTGACCATAATATGATAAGTTTTTATCTGCAAGTTGAGAGGGATAAGGGCAGATCAGAAGTATTGCAGTTGAACAAAGGAGACTATGGAGCCATGAGGGAGGAGCTGGCCAAAGTTGACTGGTCGGATATCCTAGCAGAAAAGACAGTGGAACAGCAATGGCAGGTATTCTTGGGAATAATGCACAAGGTGCACAATCAGTTCATCCCCCGGAGAAGGAAGGATTCAAAGGGGGGAAAGTGGCCACAGTGGTTGACAAAGGAAGTCAGAGATAGCACAGCATTAAAAAAGAAGTATAACAGAGCTAAGGTGAGTGGGAAGACGGATGATTGGGAAATTTTTAAGGAGCAACAGAACTTAACTAAAAAGGCAATACAGGGAGAAAAAATGAGGTATGAACGCAAGCTAGCTAGGAATATAAAGGAGGATAGCAAAAGTTTTTTTAGGTATGTGAAGAGAAGGAAGATAGTTAAGAACAATGTTGGGCCCATGAAGAATGAATTGGGAGAAATTGTTATGGGAAACAGAGAAATAGCAGACGAATTTAATAAGTACTTTGGATCTGTCTTCACTAGGGAAGACACAAGCAATCTCCCAGATGTATGGATGGGCCAAGGACATAGGGTAACAGAGGAACTGAAACGGATTGACATTAGGAAGGAAACGGTGATGAGTAGACTGATGGGACTGAAGGCTAACAAATTCCAGGTCCAGATGGTCTGCATCCTAGGGTACTAAAGGAGGTGGCTCTGGAAATTGCGGATGCATTGGTGATCATTTTCCAATGTTCCTTAGATTCAGGATCAGTTCCTGAGGATTGGCGAATGGCTAATGTTATCCCACTTTTTAAGAAAGGAGGGAGGGAGAAAACAGAGAACTATCACCCTGTTAGCCTAACATCAGTAGTGGGGAAGATGCTAGAGTCCATTATTAAAGATGAAATAGTGGCATATCTTGATAGCAGTGATAGGATTCGGCCGAGGCAGCATGGATTTACCAAGGGCAAATCATGCTTGACTAATCTATTGGAGTTTTTCAAGGATGTAACCAGGAAGATAGACGCGGGAGATCCAGTGGATGTGGTGTACCTTGACTTTCAGAAGGCATTTGATAAGGTACCACATAGGAGATTGGTGGGTAAAATCGGAGCTCATGGCATTGCGGGGAGGATATTGACATGGATAGAAAACTGGTTGGCAGATAGAAAGCAAAGGGTAGCAGTGAATGGGTGTTTCTCAGAATGGCAGGTGGTAACTAGTGGGGTGCCACAGGGCTCGGTACTGGGACCACAACTGTTTACGATTTACGTCAATGATTTAGAGGAAGGCATTGTGAATAACATCAGCAAGTTTGCTGATGATACTAAGCTGGGTGGCAGTCTGACATGTGATGAGGATGTTAGGAGAATTCAAGGTGACTTGGATAGGCTGGGTGAGTGGGCAGAATCTTGGCAGATGGTGTTTAATGTGAATAAGTGTGAGGTTATTCACTTTGGGAGCAAGAACAGGAAGGCAGATTATTATCTGAACGGTGTGGAGTTAGGTAAGGGAGAAATACAAAGAGATCTAGGAGTACTTGTTCATCAGTCTCTGAAGGTGAATGAGCAAGTGCAGCAGGCAGTGAAGAAGGCTAATGGAATGTTGGTCTTTATTACAAAGGGAATTGAGTACAAGAGCAAGGAAATCATTTTGCATTTGTACAGGGCCCTGGTGAGACCACACCTGGAGTATTGTGTGCAGTTTTGATCTCCAGGGTTAAGGAAGGACATCCTGGCTGTGGAGGAGGTGCAGCGTAGGTTCACTAGGTTAATTCCTGGGATGTCCGGACTGTCTTACGCAGAGAGGTTAGAGAGGCTTGGCTTGTACACGCTGGAATTAAGGAGATTGAGGGGGGATCTGATTGGGACATATAAGATTATTAAGGGATTGGACAAGATAGAGGCAGGAAATATGTTCCAGATGCTGAGAGAGTCCAGTACCAGAGGGCATAGTTTAAGAATAAGGGATAGGTCATTTAGGACAGAGTTGAGGAGGAACTTCTTCTCCCAGAGAGTTGTGGAGGTGTGGAACGCGCTGCCTCAGAAGGCAGTGGAGGCCAATTCTCTGGATGCTTTCAAGAAGGAGCTAGATAGGTATCTTATGGATAGGGGAATCAAGGGTTATGGGGACAAGGCAGGAACCGGGTATTGATAGTAGATGATCAGCCATGATCTCAGAATGGTGGTGCAGGCTCGAAGGGCCGAATGGTCTACTACTGCACCTATTGTCTATTGTCTATTGTCACTTAAATAACATTTCTTCATTCTGAGGATTGAACAACAACTGAACCTCTTGACCATGTCTGCAAGCTTTCGCGTATCAAGTTGCTACCACATGATTGGCTGATTAGATATTTACATTAACGAGCAGGTGTACCTAATAAAATGGCCACTGACTGTATGAAAAGAGTGAACTTTTGCAATTCGTTCTGCAATAGTTATTGCAACAAAATGTCCTGGAATCGATAAGAGGGTAGATCACTTTAGATTTGGCAGCAACATTTTTCCAAATGTGAGATAATTCAGATGCTGGAAATCAAAAATAAATGCAGAAAATACTGGAAGTACTTTGCTGGTCAGGCAGCAGTTTAATTTTATCAGGCTTGGGATAAATTAAAATTAAGCAAGTGTTAAAATTCAGACAAAGGGGCAAACAGATGAGAGGGAAAAAAGAGGGAATGTTTGTAATAGGATGGACAACATGAGTATGTTGTAAAGAGGATGAAGTAAAAGATAGGGTTAAAGGAAGTACACTTGCAAATTATTGCAAAAATGTGAATTATTTTTTACAGTTTCACTTTACAATTACTTCATAAGTTCTGAGGTAAAGTGACCCTATGAAACAGGTAATACTGACTGTAAATAAAAGTAAGGAAACAGCAGGTACATGGACTGCTGGTAGCGTGTCAGTATTTCCATTAGACGAAGAAGATAGCATCTCAAACATTCTGAGGAAATTAACATTGAATCATGAGCGAAATAACAGTAACGAAGAAAATGACAGCAAACGAGTAGGTATAAATAGATTTCAGGTTTTAAAGTATGTAGATACATATACCACAGGACCATCAGATACAGGAGCAGAATTAGACCATTTGGCCCATGGAGTCTGCTCCACCATTTTATCAGGGCTGATCCAATTTTCCTCTCAGCCCCAATCTCCTGCCTTCTCCTGTATCCCTTCATGCCCTGACCAATCAAGAATCTATCAACCTCTGCCTTAAATATACATAAATACTTGGCCTCCACAGCTGCCCGTGGCAATGAATTCCACAGTTTCACCACTCTCTGGCTAGAGAAACTCCTCCTCATCTCCATTCTAAAAGGATGATCCTCTATTTTGAGGCTGTGTCCCCTGGTCTTGGACTTCCCCACCATAGGAAGCATCCTTTCCTCATCCACTCTCTCAAGACCTTTCACCATTTGATAGGTTCCAATGAGGTCACCACACTCTTCATATGCCAAGCCATTCAATCATCAATCCTACCAGTGTTTTATCTAGTTCCAACATTACATCTTTGATTATATATTCTAGTCCCCTTGAAATGAATGCTAACAGTACATTTGCCTTCCTCACCACTGACTCAACCTGCAAATTAACCTTGAGGGAATCCTGCACAAGGACTCCCAAGCAGCACACACAAAATGCTGGAGAAACACAGCAGGCCAGGCAGCATCTGTGGAAAAGAGTACAGTCGACGTTGTGGGCCATTACTCCCAAGTCCTTTTGCACCTCAGTTTTTGTATTTTCTCTCCATTTAGAAAATAGTCAATCCTTTCAGTTCTTCTACCAAAGTGCATGACCATACACTTCCATGGACTGTATTCCATCTGCCATTTCTTTGCCCATTCTCCTAATCTGTCTAAGTCCTTCTGTAGCCTCTCTACTTCCTCAAAACTACCTGCCCCTCCACCTATCTTCCTATCAACAAACTTTTCAACAAAGCCATCAATTCCATCATCCTTGACATATAACATAAAGAGAATTGGTCGCAACCAGACCCCTGTGGAACACCATAGCCACTGGCAGCCAGCCAGAAAGGGCTCCCTTTTTTCCTACTCTTTACCTCCTGCCAATCAGCCACTGCTTCATACATGTAGCACACTCCAGATATCCTAACTCTAACCTTTCAAAATGTTTACGAAACGTGTCCCCCCCCCCCCAGTTTCCTTGGCTGTGCAAGTCTGGGGAATACACACTCCGGTCCCACCAATTCCGTGAGATTGGGACAGCTCTCCCACCCTAAAACCTCAGTTTTTGTGAACGCTGTGTAATTTGCTACCCTGTTCCAACTCGGTGCCAAGAAATAATAGACAACACACTGTATACAATGAAAAGACTTATATTTATGAATCTTAACAACTAAAAGGTTAATAAAGAAAAGAAAGAGGAAAAAAAAACAAGAAGGGTCCTTTAGAATTAAACAGTGAAATGTGCACAAGGTGGAGCTTAACCCTTTCACCGATTCTCAGTCGACCTTGGCACCGTGCTCCATTGAATCACAGTCCCCCAACGGGTCGACTCCTACGACTGGTTCTCTTCAGCATCTTCTCTCTTCATCTCCCACCGAACAGAGACCCCAGCTCACACCGGTGTCAGACACACAAAAGAAAACCCGCTCCCCGATTGGACGGCTCACATTCCAAAGCACCAGTTATCTCTAACCATAACCCAAACACTGCTTCCACAGAAAGACCATTACGTTAGCACTGAAACCTTTACCAGGGCGTTACACTTATCATTCCATTTACTTACATTTTTAAATCAGTGATAGTGCAGATTTTTCAAGAACTGCCTCACTTTTATTGTTCGTGTTATTTGTTATCTATATGATTTTTTAATCCCATATATTTAACAATGTGACACAATTCAACACTTTGTTGCATTTCTGGATGCTGTTCTTTTCAAGCTTGTCCTCCATAAAATTGAAAATGTTATTTCCTTAATTTGTGTCTCATTGTTTATGAATAGTGTGTTACTGCCTGTTACGCCACAGGGGTGTTTAGGGCAGCAATGAAGGTCCTCCATCTATGGTGGTGTACACGGTTTCCATCATCATGTCAGTAGCTTCCTCTTGGTTTGTCAGTCATGCAAGTCCTGGGTGGAGATTCAGGAATACCGTCGCACACAGATGTGGAAGGATTCTTCATTGCTGTTTCCATAACAAAATGTCGTTTTACCAGTCAGCGTTGTTAGCCCTGAGCACAGCCTCAAACCTAGAGGGCTTATCATCAGTTCGCCAAAAATAATACAGAATTTTCAAGGGATTATCCCCAGATTTTTTATTTGATTATAAACTTAAAGTTCATAAAACATACTAATTGTTCAACAGGTAAGTGAACTACAGTTAGAATGCCAAAGAGACACGAAGTTCCCGGCAGGCTGCACATGAAGGAGTGAACCAAGAGAGCATACTTCTAGATCACCTGATGAGAACCTACTAAGCACTAGTGTAGTAATTTCCAAAAAACTGTGAAGTACCAGGAGCTCAGAAAAGCAGCTCTTGAAATCTGGCAGCTGGCATGTGGGACTCTTTACATAACGATTAATAAGTTAGAAAGCATAGGTTATTGGTAGCAGAAGCTAGTTTTAACTCTGAAGCTTAGGAAACAAATCAGCAAAAAAAAAGTTTAAATCAGCATTCTCTGTATCTATTAGGATTATTAAACTTTGACCTGCAATTTAAAGAGAAATAATTGTGTTGCTATCGTTATTTAATGTAGTGCAGAGAAATCTGATCACAACTTCTCGAGTATGCACATGATCAATCAAACACAGAATCGAAGTGTTGTTTTTCTGCTCCTCCACTTGAGTATGGATATGGAGCATGCAGTTTTCCCATGCTAGAGGACATGTGCTGGCATCTGTTCTATCAATGCTTCATGATGCTCTGATCTGATGGTCTTACCTCATTTCAGCTCCTTTGAGCTGGAATGTCTCTTCGCAAAATGCCATCTGTTTTATCAAAGGAACTTACCTCTACCATCTTGTTCGTGGTCTACATGCCACTTCAAACGAACATCGTTTGGGTGATCATCTCCTTTAAGACAGCAAACTCTGATGTCCTGTCCATCAACACTTGGAATTCATCAAATAGGAATGTGCCCCCCAAATACCACCAGCAGGAGTGACAGAACCTGCAGCGTGCTCAACACTACTCAATCCATCACAGGCTTGTCACTTCCTTCTATCAGGAAGGCTAATAATATCATCAAACATACTGCGACCCCAGCCATTCCCTTTTCTCTCTTCTACCTTCCAGAAGATACAGAGGCTAAAAAACCTGAATGAACAGCTTTTTCTCCTCTGAACTAATCACCTCAATTTCAACTATCCTGATTATCCTGTTATTGTCACTTTAGCACTGCTTGCATACACATTCTCTGTTTTATGCTCTTGACTGGATTTATTGTTGTAGCTATTATTAATTACCATGTACACTGTTCACTCTGTGGATACACACAAACAAGGAACTTCATTGCACCTTGGTGTATATGACAGTAAACTAATCTGAATCTGAATGGTGAGTTGAGGAAAAACTCTTTCACACAGAGGGTTGTGGTTCTGTAGAATGCTCTGCCTCAGAAGGCAGTGGAGGCCAATTCTATGGAGGTGCTTTCAAGAAAGAGTTAGGTAGAGCTCTTAAAGATAGCGGAGTCAAGGGATATGGGGAGAAGGCAGGAAAAGGGTACTGATTGTGGATGATCAGCCATGATCACAGTGAATGGTGGTGATGGCTCGGAGGGCTGAATGGCCTACTCCTGCACCTATTGTCTATTGTCTATTGTTTTGTAGCTGCTCCTAGTGAAATAGAAAAATAGAAAATAGTAGCAGAAGTCATCTGCCGTTCAGACCTGTTTTTCCTCTCAATATAATCATGGCCTATCCTCATTCTCATTATTTCCCCGTCTCTTCCTGTATCCCTTGATGACTTCTGTCTCAAAATCTATCTACCTCCTTCTTAAATATATTCCGAATTGTAAGATGTTTCCAATATGTATGAGAAAGTATTACTGCTAAAAAGTGGAAGTGATACATATTGCTGCATATGTTTTAATAATATATCAAACCGTCCAAGTTTGAACACCCAATGTGGTGCAGTCTTACATTGATCCCATTATGGTTATTATTCTGTTATAGATTTATTGAATATGGCTGCAAGAAAATGAATCTCAGGGTTGTATATAGTGACATATAGGTACTTTGATAATAAATTCACTTTGAACTTTGAAAGCATAACTAACTGTTTAACAACCCCTATGGTTCTACAAAGGTGTTTTTTTTTTGCTAAGAAATTATATTAAAATTTTATAACTATTTCCAATAATAAATTGTCTTATCTTACAAGGTTCTTAATGTTCCTTAAATTTCTTCTTACAGTCTTTATGCTGTATAATGTGTAAAACATCTATATAAAAAATTGCATATACTTCCTTATTTGCTCTTAATACGATAAGCAGCTTAACTTGCTTGATAACTTCATTATCATGCACTGGAGGTCCCCCACAAAGATTATTTTTTTTGTGTAGCATTCTTCAAAGCTGGGGAGTGAATATTATTGCTTCACTGCTGACTGCAAAGTCCTGGCCATTTTGTGTAATGAATGTCACTGCATCTGGTATCTGGTGTTATGACTGTAATTTGGGTTTGACTCCGCCACCATGGGCTCGTATAGCGAAGAGGAGCTCTTTAAAATCTAAATATCATTGCAGTACCCATTAAATAGCAAACTCCAATTTCAGGACTCATGTTCTTACAGGTGCTTGAACACAAAGAATAAATATTTCTCATAGTTATCAATGAACAGCACATTTGATGAGTTAGACCTGCTGTTTGCATGTTAAATGTCTACATTTGTACTGGTGTATTAGCAGAATATCTTGGAAGTACAATGGAAGAATGTGAAGCAGAATGTGAACTTTTTGCCTTTAGCAACAAATGCATCAATGTTGATTGCAATAATATATTTGAGATGAATCTGAAAACGACAGATACTGCTGTTTTTGGAAATGCAACTCTGGAAACTTCACAGCTTTATGTATGTAAGAATTTGGAGAATTTTGCATTAAGTTTGAAAGTGATGTAATTCAAGGATATTCATTCTGAACAACCTAAGCCTATCGCCCGGGTCCTCTGTCCAGGGCCAGAAAGTTGTTAAGCCCAGTGGTTTCCAAGGACTTGTGGCTTTCACCACATAACATCATACATCATCTAGGTGAAGATGCTTCCTCTCCCAGGTGTAAGGTCTTTGGAGCTTCTGTTGGCGTTTCTGTAGCTCTGGGTTTTTACAGAATGGGGTTGCTATCCCCATACCCAACCCTGTCCTTTCACAGCCGGGCTTGCAAACATAGAACATAGAATAGTACAGCACAGTACAGGCCCTTCAGCCCACAATGTTGTGCCGACCCTCAAACCCTGCCTCCCATATAAGCCCCCAACTTAAATTCCTCCATATACCTGTCCAGTAGTCTCTTAAACTTCACTAGTGTATCTGCCTCCACCAGTGACTCAGGCAGTGCATTCCACGCACCAACCACTCTCTGAGTAAAAAACCTTCCTCTAATATCCCCCTTGAACTTCCCACCCCTTACCTTAAAGCCATGTCCTCTTGTATTGAGCAATGGTGCCCTGGGGAAGAGGCGCTGGCTATCCACTCTATCTATTCCTCTTATTATCTTGTACACCTCTATCATGTCTCCTCTCATCCTCCTTCTCTCCAAAGAGTAAAGCCCTAGCTCCCTTAACCTCTGTTCATAATGCATACTCTCTAAACCAGGCAGCATCCTGGTAAATCTCCTCTGTACCCTTTCCAATGCTTCCACATCCTTCCTATAGTGAGGCGACCAGAACTGGACACAGTACTCCAAGTATGGCCTAACCAGAGTTTTATAGAGCTGCATCATTACATTGCGACTCTTAAACTCTATCCCTCGACTTATGAAAGCTAACACCCCATAAGCTTTCTTAATTACCCTATCCACCTGTGAGGCAACTTTCAGGGATCTGTGGACATGTATCCCCAGATCCCTCTGCTCCTCCACACTACCAAGTATCCTGCCATTTACTTTGTACTCTGCCTTGGAGTTTGTCCTTCCAAAGTGTACCACCTCACACTTCTCCGGGTTGAACTCCATCTGCCGCTTCTCAGCCCACTCCTGCATCCTATCAATGTCTCCCTGCAATCTTTGACAATCCTCTACACTATCTACAACACCACCAACCTTTGTGTCATCTGCAAACTTGCCATCCCACCCTTCTACCCCAACATCCAGGTCGTTAATAAAAATCACGAAAAATAGAGGTCCCAGAACCGATCCTTGTGGGACACCACTAGTCACAATCCTCCAATCTGAATGTACTCCCTCCACCACCACCCTCTGCCTTCTGCAGGCAAGCCAATTCATGGCTGAGTTCAGTCTAAGCAAAGGAAACTATAAGGGTGTCAGGTACAGGTTAGTGATAGATTGAGAAACTACATTAAAATATGGTAGTGAGCAGGTAGCAATTTAAAAACATACATATTTTGAAAAATATACATTAATTTAAGGTACAAAAATACAATAGTAGTAGTAGTACAGCCTTGAATTTTAGGTGAAGTCCAAGATAATATTAAGTTTAAGGAAAAGGGTTATAAAATTAACAGAGAAATGGCAAATATTTGTCCCCTATAGGGAGATTGGTAATGTGGAATAAGGAAATGGCAGACGAATTAGGTAAATAGATCAAGTCTTTCCTGAGTGAAAAATGTCTCCCAGAAGTATTGACGAACCAAATGTCCAGTACAATTGAAGATGTAACAGAAGAAGTCCCAGGAATGAAAAGCAACATCAACAAAATGAACAGTCAATGCTTCAGGCTGAGACCCTTCTTCAGAACCAGGAGGGAAGGGGAAGACGCCAGAATAAAAAGGGTGGGGGTGAAGAGGGAGGATGAGCTCAAAGGTGATAGGTGAAGCCAAGTGAGTGGGAAATTAAAGGGCTGGAGAGGAAGAAAGCTGACAGGAAAGGAAAGTGGACGGTGGGAGAAAGGGAAGGCAAAGGGACACCGGGGAGAGTTAGGTGGGAGTGGAGAATAGAGGAAGTGATGGAGGGGTGGGATTTATTCTACTGGAAGGAGAAGTCGATATTCATGCCATCAGGTTGGAGGCTACCACAGAGAGAATATAAGGTGTTGGTCCTCCACCATGATCGAGGCCTCATCTTGACACAAGAGGAGGCCTAAGGACCGACATGTCAGAATGGGAACAGGAATTAAAATGTTTGGTCACTGGGAAGTTCGACCTGTGACGGATGGAGAGGAAGTACTAAGGAAGTGGTGCCGCAGCTTAGACGGGTCTCGCCAATGTAGATGAGGACACAACTAGAGCACTGGACACAACAGACAGTCCCAGCAGATTATTCCCAAGAATGATCCAGATTCCAGGTATATGAAAGGTGGCATCCTCTGGGTGTTATTTTCCAAAAGTCCGTAGATCCTGGAGGTTTCTGAAGATTTAAGGATTCTAATGTGATCTCACTCTTTACTAAAGAAGTGAAAGGAGGAGATGAAATTGCTTACTTTTAGCCCGATATTCAGAATTGGACTTCTTATCCGTAACTTACGTGACATGAAATTTGTCATCTTGTGGCTGCAGTACAGTGCAAAGACTTAAAATTTACTATAAATTACAGAATAAATAATGCAAGAAAAATATTAATGAGGTAGCATTCATTAATAATGAGGTAGTGATCATAGACCATTCAGAATACTGATGGCATATGGAAGATGTTCCTGAATCACTGAGTGTGGGTCTTCAGGCTCCTGTACCTTCTCCCTGATGATAGTAATTAGAAGAAGGCATGTTTGGGATGACGAGGGTACTTAGTGGTGGAAGTTGCCTTCTTCAGGCACTGCCTTTTCGAGATGTCCTCAGTGGTGGGAGAGGTTGTGCCTGTTTATAACTCTTTGCAGCTCCTTGTGATCTTATGCATTGGAGGCTCCGTACCAGGCAGTGGTGCAGTAGTCAGAATGGCCTTCACCATGCGTCTATGGAAATCTGGAAGTGTATTTAGTGATGTACCAACTCTTCTTAACCACCAAACAAAGCAGAAGTGCTGTCATACCTTCTTCATGATTGTTTAGAGGTGTTGACAGCTGTGAACTTGAAGCTGCTCATAGCTGGGAAAATATTGTAATCTATGATAAATAAGTGTTGTAAATCTATAAAAAAACACTGAAAATAATGGTCAGATTTAACAGACAACATATTTATGCAAGCAAAATAATAACTGATTCACTTGCTGGAGTCCTGTAAGATTTTTTCTAATAGAAAAGATTAAGGGACTCCATAGATTTGGTGTATTTGAAATTTGCGAATATTTTTGATACCACACGGATGACTGGGAACATAGAGCATATAGATCCAAGTGTAGTATACTAGTGTAGGTTGAGAGTTAATTAATGTATAGACCATAAGTTTTAGGAGCAGAAGTAGGCCATTCGGCCCATAGTGTCTGCTCCACCATTCAATCATGAGCTGATCCAATTCTTACAGTCATCCGCATACCCCTGCCTTCTTCCGATACGCTTTGATGCCCTGGCTAATCAAGAACCTATCTATCTCTGTCTTAAATACACCCAATGACTTGGCCGCCACAGCCACTCGTGGCAACAAATTCCACAGATTTACCACCTCTGACTAAAGTAATTTCTCCACATCTCTGTTCTAAATGCACGTCCTTCAATCCTGAAGTCGTGCCCTCTTGTCCTAGATTCTCCTACCATGGGAAGTAACTTTGCCACATCTAATCTGTTCAGGCCTTTTAACATTCGGAATGTTTCTATGAGATCCTCCCTCATTCTCCTGAACTCCAGGGAATACAGCCCAAGAGCTGCAGGCATTCCTCATACGTTAACCCTTTCATTCCTGGAATCATTCTAGTAAATCTTCTCTGAAACCTCTCCAATGTCAGTATATCCTTCCTAAAATAAGGAGCCCAAAACTGCACACAATACTCCAAGTGTGGTATCATGAGTGCCTTATAGAGCCTCAACATAACATCCCTGCTCTTATATTCTCCCAAGTACCTTTGCATTTAATTTTTTTGTATTTTTTCTCCATTTAGAAAATAGACAAATCTTTCATTTCTTCTAACAAAGTGCATGACCCTATACTTCCTGACTCTGTATTCAATCTTCCATTTCTTTGCCCATTCTCCTAATCTGTCTAAGTCCTTCTGTAGCCTCTCTACTTCCTCAAAACTGCCTCCCCCTCCACCTATCTTCATATTGGCTGCAAACCTTCCAACAAAGCTATCGATTCCATCATCCAGATCATTGCCATATAACTTAAAAAAGAATTGATCCCAACACAGACCCCTGTGGAACACCACTAGTCATCAGCAGCCAGCCAGAAAAGGCTTCCTTTATTCCCACTCTTTGCCTCCTGCCAATCAGCCACTGCTTTATCCATGCTAGAAGCCTTCTAGTAATACCATGGGCTCTTAACTTGTTAAACAGCCTCATGTGTGGCATCTTGTCAAAGGCCTTCTGAAAATCCAAATACACAACATCAACCGATTCTCCTTTGTCTATCCTGCTTGTTATCTCTTCAAAGAATTCCAACAGATTTGTCAGGCAAGGTTTTCCCTTGAGGATATCATGCTGACTACGGTCTATTTTATCATGAGCCTCCAAGTACCCCGAGAACTCATCCTTAATAATTGACTCACACTTCTTCTCAACCACTGAGGTCAGACTAATTGGCCTATAGTTTCCTTTTTTCTGCCTCTACTTTCTTGAAGAGTGGAGTGACAGTTGCAATTTTCTAGTCTTCCAGATCCAGTCCAGAATCTAGTGATTCTTGAAAGATCATTAGTAATACCACCACGATCTCTTCAGCCACCTCTTTCAGAACTGGTGTACACTATCTGGTCCAGGTGACTTATCTACCTTCAGACCTTTCAGTTTCCCAAGAACATTCTCTCTAGTTATGGTAACTTCACACACTTCATACCCCCTAACACCTGGAACTTCCACCATACTGCTAGTGTCTTACACAGTGAAGACTGAAGCAAAATACTTATTCAGTTCATCCGCCATTTCTTCGTCCCCCATTACTACCTCTCCAGCATCGTTTTCCAGCAGTCCAATATTCACTCTCACCTCTGCTTTACACTTTATGTATCTGAAGAAACATTTTGTATCATCTTTAATATTATTGGTTAGCTTACTTTCGTATTTCATCTTTACCTTCTTAATGACTTTTTGTTACCTTCTTTTGGTATTTGAAAGCTACCCAATCCCCTAACTTCCCACTAATTTTTGCTCTATTGTATGCCCTGTCTTTGGCTTTTATGTTGGCTTTGACTTCTCATGTTAACCACAGTTGTGCCATCTTTACTTTAGAATACTTATTCCTCTTTTAGGATGTATACATCCTATGCCTTCTGAATTGCTTCCAGATATTCCAGTCATTGCTGTTCTGTCGTCATCCCTGCCAGTGTTTTTTTTCCCAGTCAATTCTGGCCAACCCCTCTCTCATGCCTCTGTAATTCCCTTTACTCCACTGTAATACTAGGTACATCTGACTTCAGCTTCTCCTTCTAAGATTGCAGGGTGTATTCCATCATATTATAATCACTTGCCCCTCATATTTCTTTTACCTAAAGCTCTCTGATCAATTCCGGTTCATTGCACAACAGCCAGTCCAGAATAGCTGATCCCCTAGTGAGCTCAACCACAAGCTGCTTTAAAAAAGCACGTCGTAGGCACATTGCCCCCCCCCCAGTAATCCAGTACCAACCTGATTTTCCCAATCTACCTGCATATTGAAGTCCCCCATAACTATTATAACATTGTCCTTTCAGTATGCATTTTCTATCTCCCGTTGTAATTTGTAGCCACACCCCTCCTATTGTTTGGGGATCTGTATACAACTCCCATCAGGGTCTTTTTCACCCTTGCAGTTCCTTAGCTCTATCCACAATGATTCAACACCTTCAGACCCTCTGTTACTTCTTTCTAATTTTTTTACCCACAGAGCAACACCGCCTACTCTCCCTTTCTATGTCTGCAACTGTGCTACAGATTCATCAACCTTATTCCATATACTACACACATTCAGATACAATACCTCCAGTCCTGTATTCACCCATTTCAATTTTGTCTATCTTTTACGTTGCAACTCATCCTGTTGACTGCAATTTTGCCCTAGCAGTAGCCTCTCCTCAGTACACATTGCCTCTGTTTGTAAACCAGCTACCTCATCTTCAGCACTATTATCCGTCTTTCCTACAATACTTCTTTTTGCATTGAAATAAATGCAGCTCAGGGCACTAGTCGCACCATGCTCAACCTTTTGATTCTTAACTTCATCTGAGGTCTTACCAACATCTGTCTCCACAACATCTCCACTAATTCCTCTGGCACTCTGGTTTCCATCCCCCTGCAACTCTAGTAAACCCCACAGTGTAGTATATTAAGAAACCTTCCTGCTAGGATATTAGTCTCCCTCCAGTTCAGGTGCAAATTGTTCCTTCTGTACAGGTCCCACCTTGAAAGAGAGCCCAATGATCCAAAAAGCTTATGTCCTTCCTCCTATGTGACATGGGGAGCAATCCTGAGTCACAGCCCTGGAGGCAGGAGGTCCTGCCCTTTAACTTAGCACCTACCTCCCTGAACTGCCTATGCAGAGCCTCGTCACTCATCCTACCCATGTCATTGGTACCTACATGGACCACGACTTCTGGCTGTTCACCTTCCCACTTAAGAATGATGAGGACTTGGTCCGAGATATCCTGGACCCCGGCACCCGGGAGGTAGCATACCATCCGGGAATCTCGTTCTCACCTATGGAACCTCCTGTCTGTTCACCTAGCTAATGAATCCCCTTTCACCACAGTGTGTCTTCACCCCCCTCCTTCCCTTCTGAGTCACAGAAGCAGACTCAGTGCCAGAGACTCGCCCACTGCGACTTTCCACTTTTAGGTCAACCCCCTGCATCCCCTCCCCCCGACAGTGTCTAAAATGATATACTTGTTAAGGAGGATGGCCACAGGGGTACTCTACACAGCTCCTTCACCCCTTTCCCCTTCCTGACTGTCACCCAGTTTCCTGTGTCCTGGACCTGGAGTGTCCAATATGTCCTATCTATCACCCATTCAGCCTCCCGAATGATCCAGAGTTTATCCAGTTCCAGCTCTGACCCAACGCGGAGAGTTTGAAGCTGTAGCTGGATACACTTCTTGCAGTTGTAGTCGTCAGGGACACTGGAGGCCTCCCTGCCTTCCGTATCCCATAAAAAGATCATTTCACTATTGTGCCTGGCAACTCTACTGTCCTAGCTGAGCAGATACAAAGAAGAGAAGGAAAAAAAAACTTGTGCTTTTCTTTACTTTGTTTTCTCTGACAGAAGTGCCTCTTTGCTGAAGCCTTGAAGAGCTAAAGCCTGAATATCATCAGTTTGACTATGTCCACTCAGATGATGGCCACTGTGCTTGCCCCTGCCTTCTTTAAATTTGCTCTTGTTAATCAGTTCCAAATGCCGATCGGTCACTGGTCAAAGCTCTATTACGCTGCCATAACCTGCTGCTGCCTTTCATCCTCGGGCAGTGATTGAAGTCCCCTCCTCTCCAAACTTCCGATGTCCTGATTGGCCACTGGTCAAAGCTCGATTATAAAATGATTTAGTGCTGTCTTCACAAAGGGATATTTTTGTCAATGGTTTTTAATGGTGAAACAACAATATCTGAATGTGTTCCACCTTGTTCTATAAGTGAGGGGTGGAGCAAAGGCCCTGGAATTCTGGGGCTATATTGTAACAACATTTTTAAAAATCCTGGAATGTCAAGTGTAGTTTAGCATTAGCTGATCCAAATAAAGCTGTTTCAAGAGCCATGAATGATCCATTGTGTTGTTTAAAATTGGAAAACTTATTCCTAAAGGATTCTTGAATAGGATTTTTATATTATAGCTGTTTTCAGGAAGTGACTGTGTGTATTCACTTTGCATTTTGAAACTTTTGAAACTAAGGTTAAGCTTAATACAGCATTAAACATTTATGTACTTCAGATGAAGTTACTGGATCAATATATTTTATCATCGTTCCAACAAACTTATGCAAGCTAAGTGTTTCACAGACTCTATTAAATAAAATGTAATGAACATTGCAGTGCTGAGCAGAAAATAAGCCCATGAATGTCAAACTTCGAGAATGTTAACACGATTCAATGGAGTTCTTTTACACAAAATAATCTGTAGATGCTGGGGTCAAAGCAACACTCACAACATGCTGGAGGAACTCAGCAGGTCGGGCAGCATCCGTGGAAACGATGAGTCGACGTTTCGGGCTGGAACCCTTCGTCAGGACTGTAGGGGGAAGGGGCAGAGGCCCTATAAAGAAGGCAGGGGGAGGGTGGGAAGGAGAAGGCTGGTAGGTTCCAGGTGAAAAACCAGTAAGGGGAAAGATAAAGGGGTGGGGGAAGGGAGGCAGGGAGGTGATAGGCAGGAACGGTGAAGAAGGAATAGGGGAAAACACAATGGGTAGTAGAAGGAGGCGGAACCATGAGGGAGGTGGTAGGCAGCTGGGAGAGAGGGCAGAATGATATAGGGATAGGGGAAGGGAGGGGGAGGGAATTACCGGAAGTTGGAGAATTCTATGTTCATACCAGGGGGCTGGAGACTACCTAGACGGTATATGAGGTGTTGCTCCTCCAACCTGAGTTTGGCCTCATCATGGCAGTAGAGGAGGCCATGTATGGACATATCTGAATGGGAGTGGGAAGCAGAGTTGAAGTGGGAGGCTACAGTCCCGACGAAGGGTTCTGGCCCAAAATGTCGACTGATCATTTCCACAGATTCTGCCCGACCTGCTGAGTTCATCCAGCGTGTTGTGAATGGATTTCTTCTAATGTTTAATTTCATGAATTGCTTTGATTGTTATTTAGTTTTTCAGAATGAAAATTAGGGTGCTTCTTTGTTTGTTAATGACTTACCTGTCTATTAATTTAGCAACTTGTTATTAACTAACTGTAGAATTCAGAGTGCTATCTTTAATTGTGAAATTATAGTAAGTAAACAATGGAATTTTTGCAGGTTCCAACAGTGAAGAAAAAATTATCTCAAAAGCAACAACTTCCATAACCGATGCCTTGAGTGGAAAGAGTGGTCTGCAGCCTCCAGGCAATACAACAGCGAATCGGTGGGATTTGCTTTCAGGACCTAAAACCATCAAAGCAGGCAGTGAGTATCAGCAAAAAGCAGCACATGGCACAAATAGCCTTACATCATCTGCATAATTTATGTTCTTAAATATTTCAGTCCTTAAATTGAGCCTAAGGGAATTTCAGCCTCCCTCAGAGTTCATTTTGAGTACCAAAAGTAAAATACATAAAATTTTTGTAACAGGCAAGTATTTCAGAGAAGTATGTATTTAGTAAATATAGTGTACTTGAAATATTTAGTAGTAAATAAATAAGCTTCACAAAATCTTACTTCATATGCACATACTAAATAAAATATAAACATCAGTTTGACTTTAGATCAGATAGTCTAACAGACAAGACATCTTAGTGTTGTCCTGGTATTGATAGCAGGTAGCTCTCTGCCAATGGTCAGCACAAACACAAAGGGATACCTTTTCAAACCTTTTTTTAATGGTAAAACATTTCATTGAATGCACTTTGCCTGGTGCCGCAATTGAAAACTGAATCATAACAATGATGAGGGTGGAAATGAACAGCTTCATCTTATGCAGACATGAGGAAATCTGAAGATGCTGGAAATTCAAGCAACACACACAAAAAATGCTGGTGGAACACAGCAGGCCAGGCAGCATCTATAGGGAGAAGAGCACTGGAGAAATAGTGTTACCTTTGAAACAAATTATAGATTTAAGTGACATTGACATTTCTGTGGTAAAAATGTACAGAGAAAATATCAATCCGTGACAATGAAGGTGTTTACAATATCTAGTGTTCTGCAGACAGCTCTTTCTTGTATGGAGAGTAATAACAGAGTTCTGCAACGTCTATTTTTAATGGTCTAGAAATTCTTTGTGTATGTTTTCGTAAGCTGAATACAACACAGTGATAAGAGTGTGTATCTGTTTGCTATGAGGCTGCAGTTGTCTGATATTCCAAGGCATATAACATGCTAATTTGTTGTATGCAAGGAAACTATTGCTTTGGTTACATATTCACATATAATCTATGGCAAGGATTTGTTTCCACAAGCTCCTACTATGGTTGAAGAGGAGATCAAGGCAAGGACAGTGAGAAGAAGATTGTAGTGAGATGTAGTGGTGATTGGGAGATGAGAGAAATGGGTATAAATCACCACAGGCAGCAGATGAGAGAGATGAGGATGATTCGGACAAGAGCTGAAGGGTGGCCAATGAAAAGATTTGCTGTGGGAGATCTGAGTAGTCAGTGATAATCCCATGGAGTTCTGGTGAGTTAACCAAATGGACTGTGAAAAAGATTAGTGGTGTGGAAAACAAGATCATCAGAGAGACAGGAAATGGTGTCTATTTATCCCACTCCTGACTTGCTGAGTTCCTCCATCACTTTGTGTGTGTTGTTCAAGTTTCCAGCCTCTGACTCTGCAGAATCTCTTGTGTTTAGGTTTGGAGAGAGACTTTTGAAGGAGATTAGGGAGAAGAGACGGAAGATTGGAAGTGCCAGAAAGAAGATTGTAGCAAGGCAGTGAGGATGCTAGAATGGAGGTAGGCAGAAGATTGAATGGCATCCAAAAGTGATTTCAGCAGCTGTGGACAAATTATAATGGAGTGGGTTGGTATATATTGGCCAATGATTGTTGATCATTAGGGCAAAAGCTCATCTGAAAGGTTACTCCATACTCATATCTGCTTCATTCCAGAAACAGGGTAGCGCATGATTAGGGGCAAAAGCTTTAGAGGACAGGCTTTAACCTTTCTGTGGTCATCACCTATGAATTTTTTTAAAAATGCACCTGTGATAAAGATTTTTCAGGCTACTATGCATTGTACAGCAGGTGACATTGCACAGAGTGAACTATGCTTCTTAATGGATTCTCTGCCTGTACACGTAATATATAAGGATCATTAACCAATGCACTATACAATAGAATTTCTAGGCCGGTTATTCTTTACGTTAACCTCCCAGGAAAAATATTTTGTACAAGCAAGATGAGCTGGGACACCTTAAAATACTTCCTATTGCATTAAGCGAATTCATATATCACGAGCTTTCAGTAGGGCCTATAGAAGTACTGTGAGATAATTCTGCATCCCATATATTGTCCTACCCGTTTCACAAAGAATATACCCCAGGCCCAGAGGCCACCCTCTGTCATTGAGAAACTTAATTCTTTAGGGTTACTTCCTTCCAGATAATCCAGGTCAGAAATAAACGCAGCCGACAAGAATAAAGAAATCCACTTACCTTTGCTATGCAAGTTCACCTAAAATGGATGAAACAATAGTCACACTTTGAGTAATAGAGTCATGGAGTCTTGAAACTGGCCTTCGGTCCACCATGCCCATGTGACATCATGCATCTATCTACACTAATTTCATTATCCAGCAACTTTGATGCTTTACGATTCAAGTGCTTGTCGTTATAATTCTTAAATATGATAAGAATATCTGCCTCCAGTGGGCACGTGGCCAAGTGGTTAAGGCATTCGACTAGTGATCTGAAGGTTGTGAGTTCGAGCCCCAGCCGAGGTAGCATGCTGTATCCTTGAGCAAGGCACCTAACCACACAGTGCTCTGCAACAACACCAGTCCCAAGCTGTATCGGCCCTTGCCCTTCCCTTGGACAACATCGGTGTTGTGGAGAGGAGAGACTTGCAGCATGGGCAACTGCCGGTCTTCCATACAACCTTGCCCAGGCCTGCGCCCTGGAGAGTGAAGATTTTCCAGGCACAGATCTATGGTCTTGCAAAACTAACAGATGCCTTAACTATTAACTAATCTGCCTCCACTACCCACTCAGACAGTGCGTTCCATTTTCTAACCAATGGTGAAAAATTCTTTGATCTTCTACAAATCTCTTTCCTCTTCCCCTGACCCCGTGACTATACAGAATTGAAGTTTAAGTAGAAACCAATTCTTCTTTAAGAAGTACATTAAAAGAGTCTGTAGACACTTAGAAATGGAAAAGGGAAAATACATATTATGTATTTATATTACTTGCTATGGATATAATTTTAGGTGTCTATGTTTAATGTAGATAAGCAGAAAAGTTAGTCAACCTAAAAAGCCAAGTAATAAAAACCCTGCAGTAAAAATATGCTCTACATTGGCAGTTAACTAACTATTAATACTATTAACTCTCCAGTGTCCTACATAACCTCTTTTTTCTTCACTTGTACTTCCAGTAATTCTAGCTCCAGCTCTCTTGACCCTGTGGTTGCCAGTCCAGTTGGCCAATATTAAACCGTATGTAAGCTAGAGACACTCAACAGGTCCGGCAACGTCTATGGAGGGAAATGACCAGTTGACGTTTTGGGCCGAGTCCGTTTGTCATGAGCCTTCATGAAGGGTCCCGGCCATAAACATTGACTACTTATCCTGCTCCATTGATGCTCCCTGACCATCTGAGTTCCTCTAGGACCTCACATGTGTTGCTCAAGATTTCAAGCATCTGCAGAATCTCTTATATAATTAAGCTTGCTCTAACTAAACACTGAGAAAACCAAAACCATTGTTTTATCCCCATCATGAATTCAACCGCTACTGACCCTGCACCCAAAATCAGGCACTTGAGCAGTAAAATGGGCTCTTCTGGAGTCCTCTTCAGCACCAGATTCCACATCCCATTCATTCCCTGAACAAAGTATTTCCATCTGGACAGTAGGTGTCCATCTGCTTCTCTGGCACAGCTTTGTGTTACTTAATCCTGTACTTTTCTTATCTTCATTGATGGTCATTCCAGTAGTCTGCATGGTATCTCTTCTTCCACAAAGTTCAACTGATCCCACACCACCAAATTCAGGAACAGTTATTACCTTACAACCATTTGGCTCTTGAACCAAGGGGCTTCAACTTCAGTCACCCCATCACTGAACTGTTCCCACGACCTATGGACTCACTTTCAAGGACTCTTTATCTCATATTCTTAACATTTATTGCGTATGTATTTATTTATTTTGCGGACCGGCTGACCGGGGGTGTTCAAGTAGGTTTAAACTCACCTCAACATGTTTTTTACAGTTAGGGTTGCCAACTTTCTCACTCCCAAATAAGGGACAAAAGTAGCAGTCAAATCCCAGGACACTTTACCGCAGGAAAGACTACCATGACCATGAAGCCTTGCGCGGGCACCTGCTTGCACATGCATGACGTGCGCATGCGATGTGCGCATGCGCATGCATGCCGATTTTTCCCCACAAATCGGTTTTGTCTTGATCTTCCCGACTATACTGCACATACATTATTTCTACTTTATATAGGTTGTGCTTTTATCATATCATTCCTGCTTTTACTATATGTTAGTGTTATTTATTTTCGGTTTTATGTGTTATTTGGTATGATTTGTTAGGTTATTTTGTGGGTCTGGGAATGCTCAAAAATTTTTCCCATATAAATTAATGGTAATTGCTTCTTCACTTTACACCATTTCGGCATGAAAGGTTTCATAGGAACGCTCTACCTTAGCGGGGGAAATATGGGACAAGCCAATTTAGCCCAATATACGGGATGTCCCGGCAAATACGGGAAAGTTGGCAACCCTATGTTCAAGTTCAACAGTGCGTGACAGGGAATGAGGAAAGGTGCAACAGACTCATGTCGTTTCCTCACGGTCCAGTAGCACATGCTTTGCGGCCCAGTACTGGTCCGCGGCCCGGTGTTTGGGGACCGCTGGTCTATTGCATTGTCAGTGTGTCAATTTGAGTGATAAGCAAACTGGTAAGGGTGCAAGGTAGCCAGGGGAAAGGCTTTAATGTGCTCCATGACCAGCTGCTCAAGGCATTTCATAATAGTTGATGTTAATGCCACCAGACAATAGTCATTTAGGCAGATTAATGTCGCCTTCCTTGGCAATGGAATGATGCTTGCTGCCTTGAAAACCAAGGGGACAATTGATTTTTCCAGAGAGATGTTGAATATATCTGTCAGCACCTCCATCTGCTGGGCTGTGCAGTCTTTCAGAACCCAACCTGGTGTATTATTGGGCCCCACAGCTTTGCATGGGTTGACTCTGGCCAGGGTCTTCCTCACCTCAGCTTCAGCCAGGCAGTGTGTCTGCTCCCCTGGGGTAGGGGTGCCTTCCTCACCAGCACTTTGTTCTGTGCATCAAATCAGACGTATAAAACATTCAGTCTCTCAGAGAGTAAAGCGTCCTTGTCACTAACGCACAGGGTAGACTAGTACTCTGTAATCCTCTGAATTCCCTGCCACATGCGTCTCGTGTCTCTGGTATCACAGCTGGCTGTAGATTCTCTGAGAATGCTCATAGAATGCTTTATGAAATATAACTACATGAATTGTGTGGGATGAATAATAGATGATGTGGAAGTTTAGAAATACTACGATTACAAAGAGCTGATGAAAAAGAGGTTTATTGTCCCAAAATTGATTTGCATTTATAATTTATCCAAACGTGTAAATTGGTATAAATGCCTTGTGTTTGTCTGGGGTTAAGAAAATCTGCTGTGAAATGTATCTATATATCCCAGAACACTTTCTGAAAAATCACATCAAAGCAGCAGTTCTACAGGAATTGCTAAACCCATCTCTCCTTGAAGTGCTAAATTAATTATACATGACTTGTGGATGCAATTAGCTGCTTCATTATTTACCACAGACTTTATATTTGTTTCTATGAAAGGAATAACCACCAAGTATTAGCTTTGTTCACTAACAATATCAAGGGACATCTCAAAGGTTAGGGCAAATGTTTCACTGACCACTTTAGTGCTGATGGCATGATTCTGTAAATTACTTAAGAGGATATGACTTTTCAGACCCAAGCATTCTGTTGTGGATCAAAGTAATTTCAGTAAGACAAGTTAATTCAAAAGTGTCATCAGGCTGTTTGATTATAGAGGCCGCTGGAGCTGAACACAGATTTTCTCCTAACCTAGTGCCCATGGCCTGGCTGTGTGGATCATGGTCAGGAGTAGCAAACCCCATTATTGCCAGATCCCAGAGTAGCAAACACCATATTGACTGATCCCAGAGTAGCAAACCCCATTATTGCCAGGTCCCAGAGTAGCAAGCCCCATTATTGCCAGATCCCAGAGTAGCAAGCCCCATTATTGCCAGATCCCAGAGAAGCAAGCCCCATTATTGCCAGATCCCAGAGTAGCAAGCCCCATTATTGCCAGATCCCGGAGCAGCAAAACCCATTATTGCCAGATCCCAGAGTAGCAAGCCCCATTATTGCCAGATCCCAGAGCAGCAAAACCCATTATTGCCAGATCCCAGAGCAGCAAAACCCATTATTGCCAGATCCCAGAGTAGCAAGCCCCAATATTGACTGATCCCAGAGAAGCAAGCCCCATTATTGACTGATCCCAGCGTAGCAGGACCCATTATTGCCAGATCCCAGAGTAGCCAGCCTCATTATTGCCAGATCCCAGAGTAGCCAGCCTCATTATTGCCAGATCCCAGAGTAGCCAGCCTCATTGTTGCCTGATCCCAGAGTAGCAAGCCCCATTATTGCCAGATCCCAGATTAGCAAGCCCCATTATTGCCAGATCCCAGATTAGCAAGCCCTATTATTGCCAGATCCCAGAGTAGCCAGCCTCATTATTGCCAGATCCCAGAGTAGCCAGCCTCATTATTGCCAGATCCCAGATTAGCAAGCCCTATTATTGCCAGATCCCAGAGTAGCAAGCCTCATTGTTGCCTGATCCCAGAGTAGCAAGCCCCATTATTGCCTGATCCCAGAGTGGCAAGCCCCATTATTGCCAGATCCCAGAGTAGTAAACCCCATTATTGACTGATCCCAGCCGATTATGTCACCCCTATTGATGCCTTTTGTCAGAGTTGCTCACTCACACTTGGGACTCAACATGGTGAAGGTCACTATTTGACTAAGAGATTAATCAGCTTACAGAACATGGCAAAAGTTCTTTTGGCCCAATTCATTCATACTGACCTATGCTAACCATATTTTGCAATTTTGATTTTATGCTTCTAAACTTTTCCAACTCACGTACCTTCCCAATTTTCTTTTAAATATTGTATGTTACCTGCCTTTACCATATTCTCTGGCAGCTCGTTCCACGTACCTACCTTCCTCTATGTGAAAAACCTGCCCCTAAGGTCCCTTTTAAATCTTCCCCCTTTCATCTTTAATCTGTGCCCCCTAGTTTGAGACTCCCCTACACTGGTAAAAAATTGTGATGACATGTCCTATCTCTGCCCTTCGTCATCTTATAAACTCCTCAGCCTTCTTTGCTCCAGATATAATCAGTTCCAGTGTCTCTGTGCAGTACAACTCAAGCCTTCCAGTCCAGGAAGATTTGTGTGAATCTTTTCTGCTCTCTCTGATTTAATCACATCCTTCCTGTGGTATGCACAGTATTCCAAGTGCAGTCTAAGCAAAGACTTGTACAACCGTAACATGATATCTCAATCGTAGTCATTGCTTCAGCCAATGAAGGTAAACGTACTTCCGCATTCTGTCCACCAATGTTGTTGCCACTTTAAGAGAGCTGTGTACTTACTGTATATCCCAAGGCCTTGCTGTTTAATTACACTCCCTACGGCCCTGCTATTCTCATATAATCTGAGATGAATACATCTTCATAAATTATTTCCTGCGTACTGAAAATCTAAGTCCACTGACAAAAATTGAAACATTAAGCAAGTAAACCAGACTGAATAGATTAATTCTATACTCCTTCACGTTGTTTCTATCTTGGGTGGTAATAGATATATAAAATATGTAGGCCCAGGAATTCTATCACTGAGTGTAGATCATACACTTCACCCAGAGTGAAATGAGATGATTGAAAGTCATTGACATGGTGGTTTGCATTGCTTTGGAAATTTGACAGAGCACATCCTAGATTGATTTTTCCTCATGTGCCTGATATGACACTCAGAAAGCTTCACCATTCCCTGTGGAACACTCCTAATGGATAATTGCAAGGGAAATTAGGAAAGGTTGTCTGAGAGCAGTCGTCATTACACATTCCCAGAACAGTTATATGACCTTTCCACCATGACCCCAGGCTCCAGTTCTCGGATTCTTATCTCTCCACCCAAACTACAGGCACCAATCCTTGTATCATTTATCTCCTCATCCCTGACCCCTTGTCCCAGTCCTTTTTTTTTCAGAACTCTTTGCCCCACCCCCAACTCCCCCTGTCACTGACTCAACTCCGATTCTAATGACAGATACTTCTTACTTTGACTTACCCAATGATCTAGTACGTGAGTCTCAGTGGGAAATTAAACAAGGACTTCGGACTCTGCTGAAGTTTGCCATGCACAACTGAAACATCACTGCAATCCTTCCATGCATAATGCAGTTGCAAGGTAATTCTTAAGAAATTTAGAGGTGCTTTGATGATGAGATGAACCTTTGACTTTTGAATCAAAGTACACTTATTATTAAACTAAGTATGCAGTGTACAACACTAAGATTCATCTTCGCACAGTTAGCCACAAAACAAAGAAATTTGGTACAGTTTTGGATTGTCTTCTGAATAGCATGTACAAAACCTTAAGGTAACTTCGCTCTTGGCCAGAATTCCGTTTTGAGCTCAAGAACTGGTCTGAGCCCAAATTGTGCCCAAAACTATGCCTTTATTGAGAAGTTTCCTTCCTCTCAAGATTCATATCTGTTTTGCATCAGCACAGTTCAAAGTTTCAAACTACATTTATTATCAAAATATGTATGCAGTATACATCGCTGAGATTTGTCTTCCCACAGACAGCCACAAAACAAAGAAACACCATGGAATCCATGAATCTATTCAAAGAAAACAAACACACACACACACACACACACACACACACACACACACACACACACACACACACACACTCACACAAACACACACACATACACACTCGCACACTCTCACACACACATACACACTCACACTCACACAAACTCAACACACTCATACACACACACTCACACACTCACACACTCACACACACACACACTCACACACTCACACACACACTCACACACTCACACACAGAGCAAGTGAAAAATACAGAATATAAAACATGAAATTGAAAGAGTCCAGACATAGTTCAGTTCAGTTCAATCTAGCTCTGTGCCTTCATGATCTGCAGGCTGTCCCGATCAAAATCACCCAAAATAGCAACAAAAAGAAAGAATAACCAGAAACATATCAGCATTTTCAAATTAAGTTTCATTTTGAAAGCTAAAAGCTTCCAAAAAAGACCTTGTCATACACTCGGTGGCCACTTTATTAGGTACATCTGTACACCTGCTCATTATTGCAGTTATCTAATCTGCCAACCGGGTGGCAGCAACTCAATGCATAAAATCATGCAGACATGGTGAAAGGGGTTCTGTTGTTGTTCAGACCAAACATCAGAATGGGGAAGAAATGTGATCTAAGTGACTTTGATGTGGAATGATTGTTGGTGCCAGACAGGGTGGTTTGAATATCTCAGAAACTCCTGAGATTTTTTTTTACGCACAACATTCTCTAGAGTTTACAGAGAATGGTGCAAAAAAACAAGAAAACATCCAGTAAGTGGCAGTTCTGCCTGTGAAAAAGTGATAATGAGAGAGGTCAGGGAGAATGACCAGACCGGTCAGAAAACCACATGTGTAGAAGAGCATCTCTGAATGCACAACACGTTGAACTTTGAAATGTATAGGCTACAGCAGCAAAACATCACAAACAGGAGGCACCTAATAAAGTGGCCATTGAGTATTTAAGAACAGTAATGTAGTTGAACTAGCTGAGGGTTTGTAGACAGTTTTACACACTGACATCAACAAAAATAGTTACTTTTCATTATTATTTTGAGGCACTGAAGTGATTTTCTTGGAAAATTAAAGAAAAATAGCAATTCAAAACAAACAACTTGTTTCAAACATTCAAAGATTCAAGTATTTTAAGGCTATCTGGAAAAGGCAGATCTCAGAGTTGTGTTCTGCATACACACTTTGGTAATAAGATGAACCTTTGAACTTTTGACCTTTGAATCAAAGTACATTTATTAAGAAGGTATGTATGCAGTATACAGGTTTCCCCCGCCATCCGAAGGTAGAGTATTCCTATGAAACGGTTCGTAAGCCGAAATGTTGTAAAGCGAAGAAGCAATTACCATTTATTTATATGGAAAATTTTGTGAGCGTTTGCGAACCCAAAAATAACCTACCAAATCATGACAACTAACACATAAAACCTAAAATAACAGTAACATATAGCAAAAGCAGGAATGATATGATAAATACACAGCCTATATAAAGTAGAAGTACTTTTCCACAATCATTACTGAACTGTTCTCCATAGCGAAAATCTCATGCAAGCGCTGTTGGCAAAAACACGGCACAAGCGCTCTCCAGTAACCTTTAAACTATGAAGCTGCCAAATCTACCAAATAACACATAAAAATACACAACCTATATAAAGTATAAATAATGTATGTACAGTGTAGTATCACTTACCGGAATCGGGAAGACAGCGCTGAACACACTGATGATGGTGTGTTAGGCTGAGTGGGAGTTTGGGTGGTGCAGTGGCCCCCACCCTCCAGGCTGCCGAGCGATACATTGCCGCGAAGCATGCAGGAATGCAGTGGTAGTTGGGAGGCACACAGCACATCTTTAAGAAAAAGGCTGAAATAAACATGCTAATTAATTAGGTGCCGCCCGGCACGTAATTGGCGGCCCAGATCAGTGCCGATTTCCGATTGCGTCGTCTCTGATCTGGGCCGACAATTATGTGTCGGCGGCACCTAATTAATTAGCATGTTTATTTCAGCTTTTTTCTTAAAGATGTGCTGTGTACCTCCTGGCTACCGTTGCATTCTCCGCGAATCGGTATCTGCTGTGGCCTGGGGGTTGGGGTGGTGGGACACTAGGGTGTCATCTCATCATCGTCTGTTTCCATTAGAGCAGGCAGGTCATCTTCTACCTCTGCCCGCCTCGATGTCAAAGGTCGAGGTTTGTCAGCTGCTGCGGCTGATGTGGAAGGCTTGCTTGACTGCTGAGTCTCGCGCATTTTTCTGTCACACAGTTCTTTGTAAGGACTCAAACCATCCTGCAAGTATCCCCTAAACCGACGTACCCTTTCAAAATTAAAGTCGTACTTTATCATTACTCATTCCATTTCGATTGTTGTCCTTTTTTCTTCCAATTGCATCAGCTCTTCTTCTATCAGTTCTTTGTGATGGGATGCCAAAAACTCTTCAACATCATGTTCATCAGCTTCCACAAGCCAAACTCACGTTGTCCTTACTTCGTTCACCACGATCAAAACGCTTATTTATGTCTAGTTTTACGCTAAGTGTAACACCCTTATGAGTTCTTTTAGGCTTTTCTGATACCATAGAACTCATCTTGCAAACGGCTGCTCACAGGCATGTGTTTAAGCAACGCCAGCGAGAATCCAGGGGAGAGCGGCTGCTCGGGGTACGCGCTACCTTTTATCACGCGCTGATTTTTTTATCATGCGCTGCTTTTTTTCGTAACAGTGAAAACACTTTCTGAAAGCAAAAACAGGGTACTAATGTAGGTCTTTCGTAACAGTGATGTGTCATAAAGCGAACGTTCGAAAACCGGGGGACACCTGTACAACCCTGTGATTCGTCTTTGCACAGATAGCCACGAAACAAAGAAAGCCATGGAAATCATTCAAAGAAAGACCTCAAGCCCACCCTCTAACACACAAAAAAAAACATGCAAATGGCAAAAAAAGTGAGTGCAAAACACAGAATATAAAACAACAACCCACAAAGTCATTGAAAGTGTCCAGGCATACTCAGTTCAGATCAATCTAGTGCTGTGTCGTTTGTTATTTGAAAGCTGCCTTGATCAAAATCGCACAAAATAGCAATGAGAAAGCGAGCAACCAGAAACCAGAAACACATCATAATGTGAACTGCGGAGTCCAATCTACAAAGCACGTTACATTTTGCCCAAGACCTAGGACTCTAGCACCTTACCCTGAGAGCATCATAGAAGAGAGAGAGAGAGACCATTCGAATGCAGGGACCTTCCTGTGGCAACAGCGAGTGAGAGGCTGGTATTAGGCGCTGAACACCCACTTGCCTTCTGCTCTCACCTCGATGATCTCAGTCTTCCTTGATGCTTTATTCAGTGAGGTCAGTGAGAAATGGAGTTGATCATGGGCTCACGCCCCATTTCCAGTCACCTCACCAATGTCCCTCAGAGACAGCAAAGCGTCAGATGGCTCAATCAGTCCAAAAACACACCACAAGAATGTAGATCACAGGCTCTAACAGTGGCAGACCCATATTAGAAAGAAAAAGAAAATGTGAAAGAAGTAGTTTTGTGAACCGTCTGAAGGATGTTGTCCTTGGTCACATTGCTCACTGGTGCCATACTTTTTACATTCCTATAAACATGAACACTCAGAGCTGATCAGCTTCTTATATAAAATCTTTCCAGTAGTTATATATTATACTTTCAATTTTAAGGTTTTTAGAGTTGATTCTACCAATTTCAGGTTTATTTCTCCAAAGGAAACCACGAAAGCTGACTGACCAAAAACTTCACTTCATCATGTTCATTTACTAGAACATTGCAACTTTAATGACATGGAGTAGGAATGTTTTTTTCTTTATCTATGTCAAAAATGCAGTGAGTAGAAATTGTAGAATGTGGGTGGAGGTGGGAAGTACTACCCTGATAAACCTGTGATGAAGTTTATCTGCCAAAACCAGCAGCAGGTTTAATCTCAGTTTAGTATGGGTTCCTCTCATGGATCTGTTTGATGCATTATCATTTGAGTGGCTCTTTTGTTCCTTTATAACAGAACCAAGAAATGTGAGCTATTTGATCTGCTACAAATCTTTGACTTCCCCATCAAAACGAGTGACTACTGACCTGAATCTGTGGCAATTTTTTAGGTTGTTTGCTGTTCTGCTACAGACATGGACAATAATTCTATGATGCCTGCCAGTGACTCTTAATGTCTGACAATCATTAATTTAAAAAATTATCAAATGTGCAATCTGTGACTGTAAGTATATGGTTAGTGAGTTGTAGAGGCAAATATAAATTGTACATTCAAAACATCAAGTGCTGGTTCATTCCAATAGAACTGCAATTGCAGAACTATAAAGAGAAAATAAAAAGGAAAATTGCAGGAGAAGAACTCTGCAGTGAGCACTAAATTCCACTGTAATTTTCATACCATGAAACTGCAGTGCCATGATACTTTATTGAAAGTGGATTGTGATGACATTTGATTTGGTTATAGAAGCACGGTTGCTACTGGTGCAATTGCAATGTGAGTAACTGAGAATTCACGCTTTGAGGCCAAGTGTGTACATTAAATATTAGTGCAGCTATCCTTTCTTCTAAAATCTCTAATAAACACTGCAGAATATTCCAACGTTTAGTGGAAATCTATGCTTCAATCATGGAAATTCAAATCTAGAATAATGTTCGTTGCTTCAATGCGAATATGAATGCAAGAATATTAAATTCTGCTGCAGTTTCTGGCAAAGAAATATGACACAGCCAAGTTTTTCATTTGCTTATGTTTAGCAAAGCTTCCAACCTTTATTACTATAAATGTGTGTGCTGATTATCTAACTTTCACCTATATTTTGGTCTGTCTAGATACTGTCCTCTGTATCAAGAGGCTTCATGATGATCAGCCTCTAGGTACCTACTGTGAGCCCGTTGGTACAAAATACAAAAACCTGGTATTTAATTAGATTTGCATTTCTTCCAGAAATAGTGAAGTTCTGATTAGAAATGCAACTGAACAGGAAGCTGGGGACTTGACTACATATTTTTCAAACTCCTCATCATTAGAAATTGTAAATGGCAGAATTTGTGATCCCAATCATTTTAACTTGTACATCTTCTTTCAAATAAGGACAACATCTCTATGAAGCATAGAATACAGTCCTTTGGATAATTGAGTTTAATCAATTTTTGAACCAATTGCAAGTGTGTTGTAGGGGGTTGGGGGGACTGTTGTCACCAGTTTTCTCAATCCCAGGTCCATTGCATATCAATTAAAAATGAAGATAATATGAGAGGTGGAAAGTTTAAAAAAGGTGTGCAGAGTAAGTAATACACACACACACACACACACACACACACACACACACAATGTATTAGGGGAGCCCAACGGGTCAGGTAGCATCTATGGATGGAAATAAACAGTTGACGTTTTGGGCTGAGACCCTTCATCAGGACATAGGACTCAAGCCATCAACTGTTCATTCCCATCCATTGTCATGGTCCGGTCCGTGAAGTCCGCATTCCAGTTCATGGTCCGGTCCATCGACCCTTGCTTCAGGTTTTCCTGTCTACCCTGTTTCTGTTCCTGTTGAGCACTGATTGAGGCAGCTGTTTCTCGTTGGGGCTGGCTGCATAAATACCTTCAGAGACTAGGGTGTGGCTGCTGGATTGTTCTTGTCCTTACTCCTTGTATCCCTTCCCCTGCCTTCTGTTCCCTCGCCTGAAGCCCTGCCTTGTCTTGCCAGTAACTCTCACCTCGCCTGAAGTTCTTGTCTCGCCTTGCATTGCCTGAAGCCTTGCCTTGTCTTGCTGGTAACTCTCGCCTCGTCTCGCCTGAAGTCTTGTCCTGGAGCCACCCTGTACCTGGCTCCCTTCCTGTCCCTTGCCTCTGCCAGGTAAGTCAGGCCATCTTGCTGTTACCCTGCAGTTGGTTCTGTCCCTTCCTGTCCCTTGCCTCTGTCGGGTAAGCCAGG